>NW_027140128.1:1546666-1870833 GCF_036365525.1 Heterodontus francisci | reverse complement strand
AGGTCAGCCACCGCTCAGGAGAAGCTCAAGACCCAGATCAAGCAAAGTATCAAGAGGAATGTGAACAAAGGCTCCCTGGTGCAGAGCAAGGGACAGGGAGCCTCCGGCTCCTTCAAAATCAGCAAGAAGGAAAACCCAGGGAAAAGTGGGAAAGAAGGTGAAGAAGCCAGCAGACAAGAAATCTTTAGTGAAGAAACCAGCAGACAAGAAATCTTCAGTGAAGAAACCAGCAGACAAGAAATCTTTAGTGAAGAAACGAGCAGACATGAAAGTGACAACAAAGAAAGTAACAGCCAAGAAAACGAGCAGCAAGGCGGCGGCAACGCCAAATAAGGTGGTGAAGAAAGCAGCGCTTCAGAAAAAGTCTCCTGCGAAGAAGGTCAAAAAAGGCAAGAGTGCGGCGGGCGGAAAGGCGCTGAAGAAAGTGCAGACATGGAAGAGCAAGGTCAAGCCGAAAGCAGCGAAGGCTCAGAAAGCAGGGTCTGGAAAGAAGTGAAAGTGCGGGAAACTTGTAAACATCTGAACACAAAGGCTCTTCTCAGAGTCACCCACATCTCTCAGGAAAGAGCTGATCCCCTGATCAAATGATCCCTGTCCCGGCCCCGCCTGCAGATTCCACATGGAAATGATTTGGAGTAAATCCAGGATCCCTAGTGACTCGCTGAGATCCCCTCCACCCAGCCTTTTCCCCACTCTCTGTAATAAAACTGAGGGATATCCGGCCCTCACTCTAACTGGGGATGTGTTCGGTGCAGTCTCAGTTCACAAATTCAGGGGGAGAGTTTGTAAGACAGTAACACTGGCGGAGAAACCCCACATCACAACTCAAACCGCAACACATGAGTTTCTCCAATTCAGCTGGAGTCGGGTGACAACAGGAGCTGGGATAGGCTGTGATCGGGAATGGATTTGTTCAGGGAGGAATGTACCTGGACTCTCCGAATATAATAGTTCCTTATTTCCCCAGATGACACATTCTGCAGTGAGAGTGAAAAGTCTCTTCACTGCTTCACATTTACTAATTGTTTGGTTCCAGATGAATAATGAATCAGAGAGTAATGACAGGATCTGAAGCTTCTCTCACACCAGCCCGTGTGAAGTGTGAAGTGTCTAATGTGTGAAGCTGCTGCCAGGGTTTGTCAATCTGAACAGTTTCAGCTCAGTTACTGGGGGCCTGGAATCCCCGCAGTTTGACTCTGTCTCTGATTGGTCACCCGCTTCTCAATCCAATTGTTAACCAATAGGAGAATCACATATCAGTAAATAGAAGTTCTCATTGGCTTAGATTTTCCAATTGGAAAAAGCCCGGCAATTCCAGAGCAGGAAGGAATTGAAGTGATGGAAAATTTCAATTTTCAGGCAACAATTTTAAAATCTCTCATTTTATGTTCTGTTTTACTGTATTTACTGTCACAAAATCCTGACGCGATTTTAGGAATCGTTTTCATTTGTCAATCTGTTAACTGTAAGTGGCGGGAGGAAGGTCCGGTTCAGCAATTTAAAACGGGACAAATATCAGCTTCCTCTCTGTAAAAGGAACAAATTAGCGACTAAGGCCCCCCCCCCCAACAAGCTGAACTGAGGGGCTGGATCAATGGGAAACCCCTCGAACTGTATCGTTAATATTCTCAATGGCTGTAAATGTAAAACTGTAATTGACATGACAATTGTGAAACGGAAGGGTTGGGAAGAAACTCATGACAGTATTGAAGGAAACTGATCTCCCTTGCAATGTTTGTATTTTTTGGTGCTGTTTGGAAACTGTTTGGCAATGTAATTTTTACAGATTTTTATGAATAAAGTATATTTTGAAAAAAAAAATAACGCTTCTCACAGGCTTCTCGGGGACTGACGGAAACGAGCGGTTTCTGATCTTTTCTCCTGAAAGAGGCGGATAATGCTGCAGGGAGCAATGAACAGCCCTTCACTTTCTGGCTGCTAATACACCCCTGACTTTAAACAGTTCAAACAGCGACTGATGCTTCTGCCGAAAAATGAGCAGATTCACCAGAATGATCCCGGTCCATCATGGCCAAAGACATCCAGCTGGCCCGCCGCATCCGCGGGGAACGCACCTAAAACCCAGTTTCAGTAACAAGTGTAACAAGGGCTCTTTTCAGAGCCACCAAATCAGCAAAGGAAAGAGCTGCCATCTCTGTTCATCATCAAACCCATTAGATTGGAGGGGCGGTCACATGGTTTCTGTTTTGTCACATCACTTTCCCGAAAGGCCTGTAGGACTGAGAGCTGATCTGGAATTTAGAAAGCAGCATTACCGGAGACTCATTGCTGCTCAGCACAATCTCAACCCCGCTCCTGGGATCCGTTAGCTGGCATTTGGGGAAAAGAAATGGATCCCAGTTTTATTTGGAAGGCATTAATGGAGCCGGGTCCGTTCACATGAGGGTTATTTACAAACATTACCCATGAGTTCACTAATATTTGAATCCATTGGAGATCAGTACACAGGATATGTAAGGCAGCTCGGTCACTCTGACTGAAACCGCCAGTTCCCCGGGGCTGCAGACCCTGACACAGCGGGGAGAGAATCCCCGACTCCATCCTGCCGCCGTGGGGAACAGACAGCTCTATGTCCGGAGAATAGGGAGGGCTGGGGGGAAGGCACATGTAAAAGCGCTGCAATGGACTCAGCTCGTGTGTGTGCACAACTCTCACTGATTCCGTCCTCTGGGAACAGTGCGGTCTAAACAGATCAGGTTTCGGAGAGAAACACACAGCCCGAGAATGGCCTCTTCCTTCCTGCATTTACTCTGTTCCGGGAGCCGATTCTCATTGAGAAGCGGCGCTCAGATCACCAGAGAGAAAAAAAAAACACAATTCAAACTGTCCAAATGAAAAACAGAGAATTAACCCGGCCACTTCCATTATTAAATTAATTCATCAGTTCCGAACCAGTTCCCCTTAATGTACCGGGATGGTCTCGGGATTTATCAAATCGAAGGCAGCGGGATTTATTAAATTGTTGATTCTGAAACCGTGTAGTTCAGTTCTTCACTTAACTGGAGGGGGAGATGTGTGAGCAGAGAAACAGAACGAAATCCAGAGAGGGAACTGAAAACACACCTGGACAGATGTGAAACAGGTCAATCCACTGCTACAATAACTCCATCTCTGACTCCCTCTTGACAGTAACCAGTCCTTTCACAGAGACTGTGGGTGGCTCTGAAAAGAGCCTTTGGTTTATGAGATGACATTTTGGCCGCTTTACTTTTTCTGGGAGCTCTGAGCGCTGGTTTTCTTGGGCAGTAGCACGGCCTGGATATTAGGCAGCACCCCGCCCTGAGCGATGATCACCCCTCCCAGCAGCTTGTTGAGCTCCTCGTCGTTGCGGACGGCCAGTTGCAGGTGTCTGGGGATGATGCGGGTCTTCCTGTTGTCCCGGGCCGCGTTACCGGCCAGCTTGAGGATTTCAGCGGTCAGATACTCGAGCACAGCAGCCAGATAGACCGGGGCTCCGGCACCCACACGCTCAGCATAGTTGCCCTTTCTCAGGAGCCTGTGAACACGGCCCACCGGGAACTGCAGTCCAGCCCGGGAGGAGCGAGACTTGGCCTTGGCCCGAGCTTTCCCGCCGGTCTTTCCTCTTCCAGACATTTCCACAATCTCACAAATACTTTCACAAAGAATGAATAATTTCCTTAGCATTGATAGTACATCGCCGGCAGTCAGGGTGGCCGAGCGGTCTAAGGCGCTGCGTTTAGATCGCCGTCTGCATTGGAGGCGTGGGTTACAATCCCACTTCTGACACGTCGTGTTTTGACAGCACTGGAGGCATTTGGGAGCAGCGGTGAAGAGCAAAGAGAAAGCAGGAAAGAACAGAGACAAACAGAATAACAATGGACCCAAAGATGTTGCATCAAAACATTAGAGTCAGAGGCAACTGAGCAAACAGCAGGGCACATAAAAGATCAAAAATGTAACCTTTGTATCGGGGTGGAATATGTTTCCAATATCCTTAATGAATACATTACTGTCTTCTCAAATGAGGGGGTGATGCAGATATTGTTATTGAGGAGGAGTGTGAAGTATTGGACGTGATAACTTCAGGAGAGAGGAAGTCTTAATGGGATGAGCATCCTTGAATGTGGATAAATCATCTGGACCAGATGAAATGTACCCCAGGCTGTTGAAAGAAGCCAGGGAAGAAATAGTGGAAGGTCTGACCATCATTTTCCAATCCCTCACTGGATACAGGTGTGGTGCCAGAGGATTGGAGGTCTTGTAACGTTGCAATAAAAACAAAATACGAGGCAGATCAAGCATGGCTGATCCTTTCGAGTAGAGAGACAGGGCTGAATTCCCTGAACCAGTGCTCCAGCTTTCAGAATAGAAGGAGCCTATACAAACCTGATGGGTTCCACTTAAACAAAAGAGCTGGAGGTGTTGACGGTCAGAACAGATAAAATGTGGAGGAGTGTTTGAAGCAGATGCTGTGTGGTTACTGTAGTTGTACTATGGAGTCATTTCAAGGAGGTGATTCTGAATGTAATGGCTCAACGTGGACCCGTCCAAGGCAAAGGTTCTAAGCTTCCCTGTGGTCCAGCCTGGTTGAATGGAACTGAAGCAAACAAATCATAAAGCAGAGGAAAAGAAATATAAGGCCATGAAAGCACAGAATTCAGATGGATGCAATACCAGATGGTATGGCAAGAGTGTAAAACCGCAACAGACTGGTGAATAAAACTTCCCCATTGAATGAGACAAGAGAAAAGAAGGGTAATAATAGTGTCAGGTGAGTTGTGACACGATTCACATTCCACCTTGATCTGAATAGGACTGTTGAAGGGAGTGATTGAGAAGAATAGAGGAGAAATGAAAAGAAAGGAGAAATAAATAAAAGGTCTTTTGATTTTAGAATGCTTGTTTTTGGAAAGGACAGACTGTAAAGTGTGTGTGTCAGAAGACATAGAGTGAAGTTGGGTATGACAAGATATCAGGAAAGTTGTGCCCTGAGACAAGGTGTGTGTTGACAGGAAAGCTGCTTTCTTTTGCATAATATGTATTTTATTCATATAATTTGTGCAATTACATTGCAAAGCAGTTCAAATTTAATATTACATAAGGTACAATACAGATCAGTTTCCTTCAATAATGTACATGATGTATCTCACGATCCCTGCCTGCACAGGTTATATTTACAGTATTTACATTTCACATCAAACATTCTCTGGTGCTAACAGCCCGAGGGGTTTTACACAGGTTCCAGCCCCTCACTGTACTATGGCCTACTGGGGCCTTAGACTGCAGCCTTTGAGTCTCCATGGTGGCTTCCCCAAGCTTTAATGCCGTCCCACAGCACATAGTCTTGGACGTTGCAATGTGCCAGTCTGCAATACTCGGTCATGGACAGCTCTTTGCACTGGAATACCTGTCCCACGGCCGGGCTCGTTCTCAATAGAGATCATTTCAAATGAACATTTCCTAAATCCGTGCTTTCTCTCTCGCAATAAAGAGAACAGGATGTCTGGCAGATTCAGTGTGAGACAATAACACTGCCGGGTAAAGGCCGCTTTCCAGCTCCAATCGTAACACAGGAGATTGCCTAAACAGCTGCAGTAAGGTGCTGTAAACTGCTGGAAGCGGATGTGTGTGGAAATGGTGATGTTACTGAGGAGGTTTCTTGTTATAGAATGGACTCTGTTTAGGTGGGAATATTACTGAGTGTTAATTGCATCGGGACCATATTTAAAAGTTCCGGCTTTCTAGAAAGCCTTGACTATGAAGGCCGAGTCTGGAAGGGTTTGTGTGGAGAGCTGGGTTTCGGTTCTACTGTTAATAAAGGGTCTGAAATTGGTAGCCCGGAGGAAACTGGAGGTGGAGCTGAAAGATGAGGGACCGTTCTCTCTCTGTCTGTCACTCTGGGTGTCTCCTCCATCTAGCTCTCTGTTTAATCTTCACTCTTGTCTCCTCCCCTCCCTGCTCTCACTCTGCCTTTCTCAGCCAGGTCCGGGTGGCCTGTATAAAAAGGAGCCTGACGGAATCAGTCTCTTTTATTGTGCACTGATTTGAGGCAAGAATCAACATGTCTGGCAGTAAACAAGAGTATGCTCCAGGCTGGCAGCATGTTAGAATCCATGAGGAAAGGCATCATCACCCTCATCGACAAGCGGAAGGGGGAGAGGACAGAAATCAGAAATTGGTGGCCCAATTTCTGCTTAATGCTGACTACAAGATTCTGTCAAAAGTCATAGCCAGTCGATTCAAGTCTGCTCTGGAGTTGGAGATTCACCCTGATCAGACCTATACTATACCAGGCAGGACAATCTCTGATAGCTTTGCGCTACTCAGGGATATGATCACCTATGTACGGGACAGGAGCGTGGACACCTGCCTCGTCAGCCTGGACCAGGAGAAGGCTTTTGACAGGTTATCGCACACTTACATGATGGATGTGCATTCCAAAATGGGGTTTGGGGAGGGAATCTGCAATTGGGTCAAACTACTCTACACAAACATCAGTAGTGCAGTCTCAATCAATGGGTGGGAATCAGAAAGTTTCCCGATCCAATCTGGAGTCAGACAGGGCTGTCCTCTCTCCCCTGTCTTGTTTGTTTGCAGTATTGAACCCTTTGCTGAGTCTATTAGGAAGAATGCGAGCATCAGAGGGGTGACAATCCCAGGCAGCAGAGGCACTCAGGTTAAAACCTCCCTGCACATGGATGACGTCGCCGTTTTATGCTCGGATCCACTGTCTGTGCGCAGACTGATGAGCATCTGCGACCAGCTCGAACTGGCCTTGGGAGCCAATGTTAAACACGGCAAGAGCGAGGCCATGTTCTTTGGGAACTCGGCTGACCGATCCTTTGTCCACTTCACCGTTAGGTCAGACTACCTGAAGGTGCTGGGGATATGGTTTGGAAGGGCTGGGACATGCACCAAAACCTGGAAGGAGCGAGTAGCCAGGGTACAACATAAGCTGAGCATGTGGGAGCAGCGATCTCTCTCCATTATGGGTAAGAACCTGGTCATCAAGGGCGAGGTGCTCACATTGCTGTACGTGGTGCTGGTCTGGCCCAGACCGCATTCCTGCGCTGTGGCGATCACCTGAGCCATTTTCCACTTCATCTGGGGATCCAAAATGGTCCGAGTCCGGAGGGACACGATGTTCAAACCTCTGGATAAGGGCGGGAAAAATGTACCCAACGTCGCCCTCATCCTTATGGCTACCTTTGTGTGAAGCTGCATCAAGCTGTGTGTAGATTCCCAGTTTGCAAACTTCAAGTGTCACTACGTGCTGAGGTTCTAACTGTCCCCGGTGTTGCAAAGGATGGGCCTGGTCATATTGCCGTGGAACGCTCCATCCAGTTGGACTGTGCCGTACTGCCTATCCTTCATGGAAAAGTTTCTGTGGAAAAACACCTTTGACCATCAATCCATCAGGCAGTGGTCTGCACGGAATATCCTCAAGGCCCTACGGGAAAAGGAGATGGTGGATCCTGTCGGATGGTCCCCTGAGCAGAAGTCCAAAAGTCATTTGGCAGAATGCCTCATCACCAGAACTTTCAAACAAGCACCAAGATGTAACCTGGCTGATGGTGAGAAGAGCCCTCCCCGTCAGATCCTTCCTGCACACCCGAAGTCTCACCCCATCCACACGCGGCCCTCGAGGTGGCTGTGGTGGAAAAGAGACGTTGCCCAGCTCTTTCTGGAATGTGTCTTTGCAAAGCAGGTGTGGAAGAGATGCAATGGTTTTTGTCGAGGTTCATCCCAAGCAGCTCTGTAGCACAGGAGTCTGTGCTCTATGGGCTGTTCCCAGGGACACACACCAAGATAAACATCAACTGTTGCTGGAGGACTATCAATTCGTTGAAAGACGCTCTTTGGTCTGCCCTAAACCTGCTGGTCTTCCAGTGCAAAGAGTTGTCCATGACCGAATGTTGCAGACTGACACATTCCAAGGTCCAGGACTACGTGCTGAGGGACGCACTAAAACTTGGGGCAGCTGCAGCAAAGGCTCAATGGGGAAAGACCACAGTGTAAGGTCCCCTCACCAAGCTGAACTGAGGGGCTGGATCCATGGGAAACCACTCGAACTGTTGCCAGAAAAATTTGTTTGCTGTAAAATGTACATGGCATGACAATGAAATTGAAGGGTTGTGAGGCAACTCACTCCTGTATTGAAGGAAACTGATCTCCTTTGCACTCTTTGTATTGTTTGACTTGGTGCTTTTTGGAACTGTTTTGTAATGTATTTTTTTTTACAGATTTTTATGAATAAAGTATATTTTGGAAATTAATAAAAGAAAGTCTGGCAGAGGTAAAGGAGGGAAAGGAGTGGGCAAAGGCGGAGCAAAGCGGCACCGCAAAGTGCTTCGTGATAATATCCAGGGCATCACCAAACCAGCAATCCGCTGCCTGGCTCGCCGTGGCGGGGTCAAGCGGATCTCGGGTTTGATCTATGAGGAGACTCGCGGGGTGTTGAAGGTTTTCCTGGAGAATGTGATCAGGGATGCGGTCACCTACACTGAACACACCAAGCGCAAGACGGTCACTGCCATGGATGTGGTGTCCGCTCTGAAACGGCAGGGCCGCACTCTCTACGAATTCAGCGGCAGAACAACTCGACCCTTTCCAGCAAACACAACAAAGGCTCTTCCAAGAGCCACCCACCGCCTCACAGAGAGAGCAGTGACCTGGAAATGGGAGCTGGGATAGGCTGTTTAGAACTGTCTGGAATAAATCTGTGCTGTGTTCGAGATACAAAACTAGAATCCCCAAATTTGACATTTCATTTGCAGCAAGGATGTGCAGTGGATTTGATTTTCTCAACGGGCTGTGTAAACAGTGCCCGAGGCTTCACAGATCGTTCTTTCCCCCGTCCACACATGCCCTCAGTGAAAAGCCACATCACTCCTCCAGAATCACTCATTGTTTTCATAGAATTTCAAAATGATTTCGTTGCAATGAGGGAATCCGGGAGTTTTGCAGCAGCCGTTGAATCGGTCACTGGAACCAGACCCACTTGCGATGTTATTTCCCCCGAGACGGTGTTTCCTGCACTGAAACTGACAGGGTTTGTGAAACTGATCAGTGTCAGCTCAATCATTCAGGGACCTGGAATTCACGCAGTTTGAGCCCGCGCTATCGAGAGCCAACTTCTGATTGGTCATCCTCTTCCCATTCGCATGTCTTAACCAATTGCCGAGCCTCGAATTAGAAAATACAGCAAATCATTGGCTTAAATTGTCGTCCTGGCAGAAAGGTTGAATTCCAAAAAGCCGCCAATTTCAGTGTTGGGCAGAATCGAATTACTCAACGAATCTCAATAACGAATTGGCAGCACATTTTATACTTTCCCCGATTTTCCTTTCCATCGATTGGGGTGCTAATTCACTCGGGTGCATTTGCTAATACTAACTGTAATCCTCAGATCCATTTAACATTTCAGTAATCCTATTAAATACAAAAGGAATTTTATGATTGAATTTCCATTGGAAGGTAGTGAATTAGCACCCCGATCGATGGAAAGGAAAATCGGGCAGAGGATAAAATGTGCTGCCAATTCGTTATTGTGATTTGTTTATATAACTGACCAGGACTGACTTCACCCGAACGCAGCTACTAGCTCCCAGCCCACTGACCGCTCTCCCCACTCTGCAACTCGCTTTCTCCCCCTCCTCCCTACTGGCGAAATTCCGCACTCTGGCTGTTCGCTCTCCGCACCCCCACCCCCCACCATGTCCCAGCCCAGCCCACAGCTGCTATCTCTGGCCGTGACACTCGCTCCCACATTTCTTCACCAGGCGCCACCTATAGAAGCAGGAGGGCCGCAAGGGGTGACGCGGCGACGTAGGAGTGAGTGGCTGAGAGGAGGGAAGCGGCACGGCCTGGAGCGAGTGTCCAGAGAGCGGGGTGGTGCGAAGCGAAAAAACAACTGGCCAGGGGAGTGGGGGGGTGGGGGAGCAGCGAGGTCTTGAGCGAGCGGCTGAGGGGAGGAATCGTCGAGGCCTGGAGTGAGTTGCCGAGGGGGGAGAGCTACAGCTTCAAAATCTCCCATTCAGCCACTTCCTCCAGCCAAGTGGTGGGGGGATGGGGTGGCTAGATACCCAATGACGCTTTGTCACGCATGCACGAAGATGGATTTGTTGCGGAAATGTGATGACGTTGGCGCTGCAAAATGACATCATCCCGTGCACGCGCCACTCAATCCGGGCAAGATGTCAAAAATCACTGTGATTTTTTGGTCTTTTCAGTGCACTCCTCTTTCTTTAGTTGCCTCTTACTTTAATGTTTTGAAGAAACATCTTTGGGTCCATTTTCATTTTACTTGTCAATATTCTTCCCTGTTCTCCCTTCACTGCTGCTCCCAAATCCCTCCAGTTCAGTCAAAACACAATTTGGCAGCAGTGGGATTTGAACATACGCCTCCAGAAAACACTACGACCTAAACACAGCCCCTTAGACCACTCGGCCATCCTAACTGCTTCATGCTTATGATAAAAGCTGAGAAATTATCCATTCTTTGTGAAAGTATTTGTGAAATTGTGGAAATGTCTGGAAGAGGAAAGACCGGCAGCAAAGCTCGGTCCAAGGCCAAGTCTCGCTCCTCCCGGGCTGGACTGCAGTTCCTGGTGGGCCATAATCACAGGCTCCTGAGAAAGGGCAACTATGCTGAGCATGTGGGTGCCGGAGCCCCGGTCTATCTGGCTGCTGTGGTCGAGTATCTGACTGCTGAAATCCTCGAGCTGGCCGGTAACGTGGCCCGGGATAACAGGAAGACCCGCATCATTCCCAGACACCTGCAGCTGGCCGTCCGCAACGACGAGGAGCTCAACAAGCTGCTGGGAGGGGTGACTATCGCTCAGGACGGGGTGCTGCCTAATATCCAGGCCTTGCTGCTGCCCAAGAAAACCAGCGCTCAGAGCTCCCAGAAAAAGTAAAGCGGCCGAAATGTCATCTAATAAACAAAAGGCTCTTTTCAGAGCCACCCACAGTCTCTGTGAAAGGGCTGGTTACTGTCAGGAGGGAGTCAGTGATGGAGTTATTGTAACAGTGGATTGACCTGTTGCACATCTGTCCAGCTGTGTTTTTTAATTTGCTCTGTTTTTCTGCTCACACATCTCTCCCTCTAGTTAATTGCGGAACTGAACTACAGGGTGCAGAATCAACAATTCCCAGGAGCAGGCGGTGAGATTGTGCTGAGCAGCAACGAGCCTCCAGTCATGCTGCTTTCTAAATTCCAGCTCAGCTCTCAGTCCAACAGGCCTTTCGTATTTTAAATATCACAACAGAGCTGAGCGGGGGTGAGCGCAGCCTCAGCCGCACCGAGTCTCAGGGGCTCTCAGGACCCCAATCAGAGCCGCCAGGCCTGGCGGGCGTGCAGCAAGGACCCCGGGGGAGGGAGGGTGCACCATTAAAGTGATGGTGCAGCACCTCCCCCATCCTCGCCGCCATATCCCGGTTTCTTCTCCCGTTTTTCTCAACATTAAGAAGACGCTTTTGCTCTGGACTACACTGGTTATAAAGTAAGACCCAACTTTGTCTCTGAAAGTGATGAATAGCAGCAACAACAGCAGAATCCAACCCCTGCACTTACATGTGAACTTGCTGATGTTGCAGCAGATTGAATGACTGAGTGAATCCCTTCCCACACACATGGCAGGGGAAAGGCCTCTCCCCAGAGTGAGTGTGTTGGTGTTTCAGCAGATCATTACTGCTTTTAAAGCTCTTCTCACAGTCAGGACATTGAAAAGGTCTCTGATCAGTGTGAACAAGTTGATGTTCAGTGAGGTTGGATGACTGAGTGAACCCCTTCCCACACACGGAGCAGGTGAATGATCTCTCCCCAGTGTGAACTCACTGGTGTTTCAGCATGTTGACTCTGGCTGGGTTCAGTTCTACACTCACTGGTTCCTCTCTCTCTCTTCCCCTGAAGGTGCTGATTCTGACTGTATGTACGTGCTCTCTCCCCCTCCGACCCTCCCTGTCCAATGTAGTATCTCCCAGTTTTGGTGATGTGCTCTCCCTGACCTGTCTCCATTTCTCCTTCTTATACAGACTTGCCCTGACTGTCACTATTTCATAGAATCATACAGCACAGAAGGAGGCCAATCGGTCTTTTGTGCCTGTGCTGAATCTGTGGAAAAAATGATGCAATTAGTCCAACCCCCTGCCTATTTCCCCATAGTCCTGGAGAAATTCACTTTGAAATATTTGTCCAATTCCTTTATGAAAGTTATAATTGAATCTGTTTCCAGCACCCTGTCAGACAATTCATTCCAAATCCGAATCTTTTACTGGGTAAAAAGATCTCTCCTCACCTCCCCTTGACATTTTTGGCCAACAATCCCAGCTTCACCACCCTGTCCAGAGAACTGAAACCCCTCATCTCTGGTATCATTCTTGTAAATCTCCTCCGAACTGTCTCAAAAGCTTTGATGTCCTTTCTGAAACCTGGTGCCCAGAACTGGACACATTACTGCAGCTGAGATCGAGCCAGTGACGCCCACATCCCACGAACGGATGAAAAAACGCTCCCTGCTAAATCCCCAATTCTTATCCATTTACAGACGCTCCTTGCCCAGTCCCCAAATCTTATTCATTTAGAGACGCTCCCTGCCCAATCCCCAATTCCTATCCATTTACAGACGCTCTCTGACCAGTTGACCTTGCTGGCGGGCAGTTTCGGGAAGCCTCACAGGGAAAAGCTTCACCGCCACCCACAGGGACACAAACGGGATTGTTCCATCCTATTGTGGCCTTGACGCCCTGCTCCAGCTGTGTGCACCCGCTACGGGCGCGGTCTCCCTGCACTTTGTTAATATTACACTCCAGCTGCAGCTGGAGCTCAGCCACTACCGCGCCTGCTCCTGATCAGAGACAAGGCAAATTCTGGAGCGCAGAGCATTCTGGGTACCACAACTGTCATTAATGCCAATCTCTGACATGATAATCAGGTTTTATTTCCTACATTTCATTTCCTGGGATGTTAGTGCGTGTTTTCTTTTGTACCTGTCGGTGCCTGGGAGGAGAGAGTCAGCTTCACTTTGTAGCCGTGAATTTCTGGTGTGAGAATGTGGGTTTTTGCTCTGCATGTTTCAGTTTTTGGTTTGTGACTGTTTCTGCTATTGCTATGTGAGTTAACTTTGTGGAAAGAGATGCAGTGTTTTTTGTCGATGTTCATCCCAAGCAGCTCTGCAACACAGGAGTCTGTGCTCCACGGGCTATTCCCAGGGACGCACACCGAGACAAACATCAACTGCTGCTGGAGGACTATCAATTCGGTGAAAGACGCCCTTTGGTCTGCCCGAAACTTGCTGGTCTTCCAGCGAAAAGAGTTGTCCACCATCGAATGTTGCAGACTGGCACATTCCAAGGTCCAGAACTACGTGCTGAGGGACGCACTAAAGCTTGGGGCAGCCGCAGTAAAGGCTCAATGGGGAAAGACCACAGTGTAAGGTCCCCCCACCAAACTGAACTGAGGGGCTGGATCCATGGGAAATCCCTCGAACTGTATCGGAGAAATTTTGTGTGCTGTAAATGTAAAAATGTATATGGCATGACAATGAAATGGAAGGGTTGTGAGGCAACTCGTGATTGTACTCTTGCACTGTTTGTATTTTTTGACTTGATGCTGTTTTAAACTGTTTGGGAATGTAATTTTTACAGATTTTTATGAATAAAGTATATTTTGGAAATAAAAAAAAATGTGAGTTTCACCAAATATCTTTCAACAACTTTTATGTGAACATCAGCTTTTGTCCAGATCTATCAGTTTCTGATATAGAGTCATAGAGTTATACAGCACAGAAACAGGCCCTTCAGCCCATTGTGTCTGTGCTGGCCATCAAGCACCTCACTATTCTCATCCCATTTTCCAGTATTTGGCCCGTAGCCTTGTATGCTATAGCATTTCAAGTGCTCATCTAAATACTTCTTAAATGTTATGAGGATTCCGGCCTCTACCACCTCTTCAGGGAGTGCGTTCCAGATTCCAACCACCCTCTGGGTAAATTTTTTTTCCTCAAATCCCATCTAAACCTCCTGCCCCTTACCTTAAATCTATGCCACCTGGTTATTGACCCCTCCACTAAGGTAAAATGTTTCTTCCTATCTAACCCATCAATGCCCCTCATAATTTTCTAAACCTCAATCTTATCTCCCCTCAGCCTTCTCTGCTCTAAGGAAAACAACGCTAGCCTTTTCAATCTCTCTTCATAGCTGTAATGCTCCAGCCCAGGCAACATCCTGGTGACTCTCTTCTGCACCCTCTCCAGTGCAATCACATCCTTCCTATAGTGTGGTGCCCAGAACAGTACACAGTCCTCCAGCTGTGGCCTAACTAGCATTTTATACAGCTCCATCATAACCTCCCTGCTCTTATATTCTCTGCCTCGGACGATCTAAATTGGCCTGTAATCTAAGGCTTTCCTCCTCACTATTTACGACACCACCAATTTTCATGTCATGTGTGAGAAAGGGTTTGATTCTATCCCTATCAGTATCCGTTACATGCATGTGTTTTTAATCTGCACCCCCTCTGTTTTATTCTCTGTACTTGTCAGCCTCTTGGAGGTGAGTCTGTGTTTTGCTCTTTATCTGTCAGTCTTCGAAGTATGAGCCTGGGTTTGTACCTAATTTTCTTTGTACCTTGCAGGATGGATATTGAAGAGAGGTTTTTACACATTAACTGCCAAATCCTGATAAGTGATTTTTGGGTTTCACACAGTATCTGTCAGTTTCTTGTCTAGGACTGTTCGTTTTACTCTGTCCCTGGCATTTGCTGGTTTGTTAGTGTGGGGTTTACACTGTACCTGTCAGTTTCTCATGTGTGAGTGTTGGTTTCACTTTGTATAGAATCATAGATCACAGAATACTTACAGCACAAAAGGAGGGATTCAGCTCATCGTGCTTGTGCTGCCTCTCTGCACAAGCAACTCAGCTCATGCCACATCCTCATGTATTCCATGAAAACCTGATTTTTTATCCCTTCAGATAATTATCATATATCCTTTTGAAAGCTATGGTTGAATCTTCCTCCGTTACACTCTCAGGCAGTACATATCAGATCTTAACCATTTGCTGCATAAAAAAGGTTTTTCCTCATGTTGCCTTTGGTTCTTTTCCCATTCACCTTAAATCGGTGCCCTCTGCTTACTCAGCGATGAGTAATATTCCCCATTGCTTTCTCAGCACTGATGGATTGTGAGGTGGGAGACAGCCAGAAGTCCCACTGAGCCGCACTGACTCCCAGCTGAAAAAGAAATGAGATAAAGTTCAATCTTTCACAGCGAGATGCTGCAGAGAGTTAAGAGTCCCGAATGAAAGAGAGCATTTCTCATACTGTTGTTGAATTTCATTTGAAGCACTCCTTGTACTCTCTGTTAATGAAGCCTAAAAAATGGAAAAACTAAATGGCGCTCAAACTCACAACCCTGAGATTAAAAGTCCCATGATCGACAGACTGAACTGAATATCTCACTTCTACTGTACCTCTGTTTGGATGGAAGCAACTGTATGCTACAATGCAAGGGCAGCTTTCAAACCCTCCCATGGGTCCACACGTCAGACTACGTTCCATGTTGTAAACTCAAGCAAAGGAAATCTGCTCACTTCCAAAACTATCAGCAAGTTGAAGCTGATTACGATCAACATCATCAGAGGTCAGAACTACCTGGAGAAAGAAGACACCCTGAAGAAGAATCCACAATTATTCAAAGGCATCGACAAAGTGAAAAACAAGAAAATCGATGAGTCAATCCAAGCGAAACAGAAACACTGAAGATTTCCATTCCAGACAGAACACTATTAGAGGCATTTTTTGCATTCAAAGCTGGGCATCAGTATTTAATAGTTGATATATAATTTTGAATATATTTGAATTTCTTTATTCATTTGGCACTGCTGAACATGAAGCAGTCTTAAATCATTTAATTTTTTTTTGTAAAATCTGACTTACCAGATTAAAATATTAGATCAAGGGAGAAATGTCAAAGATTACTGGACCAGTCATCCAGAGGCCTGGTCTCAAGATCAAGTGACAGCCAGGACGTCAAGGCGGGAAACACTCCGCACTAGTCTGCAGTGAGCGATTCCATCGAAGGTGGAGCACAATCTCTTTTATCTAAGAATGTATATTTTATAATAATTAATCACTCAAGACCTTCCTGGTCTCTGCATCTCAGCTGCTCTCTGGATAAACTTGCAGAAAGTATTTCATACTGTAAAGCAGGAGTCTAGGGAATGTATAATGATATTTTCTAGCCTTCGGGCAATATTTTAATCAATACAGTGTGGGACAACCTGTCTGGGCTCAACTCCATGACTTTCTCTTTCACTAGTGACCTAACAATCACTAACTTCTATGGTAACAATCTTCAGCTCATCACCTCCGGTACGTAGCTCTAATCTTAATGTACATTGAAACAACCTTTCAAGTCCAGTTACAGTTTTTGTTGCTTACCTGCACAAGTGAAAAAGTGAAAAACGGAAGCAAGTTTAACTGAACATTCTGGTGGTCAGTTCGGGCACAGGAAAAAAATGAAAGGATTCGGACCAGGTCGGATGTGGTGCTGTCAGGCTTGGGTCGGGTTTCATTTGCTGACCCGAGCAGGCCTTTAGTTACTGTTGCAACCTTATATTCCCACTTGACAATCTGTATGTTTTGTTCATTTCAATTGTGTCGACAAGCTCTTTGAATCCAGTTCCCCGGTCCTCAAGCAGGCTCAGTTTGGAAATCGATTCCGCTTTCTGGAAGGCTGAAAGCAATCGATGACCTTAAACTAAAAATGGCAACAGAGAAGGGCTCGTCTGGGATTTGAACCCAGGACCTCTCACATATTAATTATTTATACATCCAAAGCGAGAATCATACCCCTAGACCAACGAGCCACAGTTGGCATAGCTTTTATTCGCTCCTGTGGAATTTCACTGGCACCCACAGCCAATCATGCATTTTTTTCAGATCAAAACAATATCCGACAAAGCTGAAATAAAAACAGAAAGTGCTGGAAATACTCAGCACCTCTGACAGCATCTGTGGAGAGAGAAACAGAGTTAATATTTCAGGGTTTTCACCTTTTGTTTGAGACATCTTTTCAGACTGCTTCTGTCCATCCAATATCACTTTTTACTCTATCCACATTCTAAGGGTGGTGCAGTGGTGAGCACTGTAGCTTCACAACTTCAATGACCCCGATTCAGTTCTGCATACTGTCTGTGTGGAGTTTGCAAGTTGTTTATGTGAGCTTCCACCAGGTACTCTGGTTTCCTCCCACAACGAAAGACTTGCGGGTTGATAGATAAATTGACTTGTAAATTGGCCCTAGGGTAGGTGATAGGAGAAATGTGGGGATGTGGTAGGGAATTCTGGGTTAACATAGGATTAGTATAAATGGGTGGTTGATGGTCAGTGCAGACTCAGTGGGTCAAAGGGCCTAGATCAGTGCTGTATATCTCCAGAACCCTTCTCTAAGCAAATGCATTTTTCATGAATTCCTCATTTCTTTTATTAACGACAATTTTATATTTCCGGCCCTTGCTTCATACGATACCACAATTGGAATCATGTTTCCATCAACCCGATCAAACCCCTTCACTATTTCCTCATTTTGCAATGTTTCTTTAACCCTGACAGACTGTGGAGTTTCTGCTGCTTGATTGCAGTTCTTGCTTCCCGCCAGTAGATGTCACCTCACACCAATGTAGTGAAGTTTACAAATCTGAGAGAGACACAACAGGGAATAATTGTTCACATTATAGTGAATGTGTGGGATTCAGAAATACTAGGAGTGGAGACGAGTTATTATTGAATTTGTCAAACCAAACATATGTTATAATGTTGTGTTAAATCTGTCACTCTGTTGTCTTGATTCTGAGAGTGACATAGACTCATCGAGTCATTGGGTCATTTGTGGTATAGAAGGAGGCCATTTGCCCCATCGAGTACAGGCCAGCTCTCCATGGAGCGATCCAGTCAGTCCCACTCGTCTGCTCGATCCCCCTAGCCCTGTAAATTTATTTCCTTCAAATGCCCATCGAAATTCCTTTTGTAACCAACGATTGTCTCCACTTCCTCCGCCCTCGGGGGCAGCGAGTTACAGATCATTACCAATCACTGTGTAAAAAAGTTCTTCCGCACATTCCCCCTGCATCTCTTGTCCAAAACCTTCAATCTGAATCCCCTAGTCCTTGTACCAATAGTTGATGGGAACAATTTTTCCTTGCCAACTTATCTAAAACTGTCAGAACCTTCGACACCTCTATCAATTCTCCCCTCAATCTCCTTTGATACAGGCAGAAAAAACCCTGTTTTTCTAACCTAACCTTGAAACTAAAACCCTCCATCTCTGGAACTATTCTGGCAAATCTCCTCTGCATCCTCTCAAGAATCCGCACATCCTATCTAAAGATTGGTGAGCAGATCTGGATGCAACACTCCAATTGGGGCCTAACCAGAGTTCAGCATAACAACCCTGCTTTTGTACTCAATGTCTCTAGTTATAAACCCCAAGATCCCACATGCTTTGCTAACCACTCTCGCAATATGTCTTGCCAACTTCAAAGAATGATGGACATGTACTCCAAGTCCCTCTATTCCAGCACACTCTTCAGAACTGTAGCATTGAGTATCTATTGCCTCTCCCTATTCCTTCTGCTAAAATGCATCACCTCACACTTGTCACTATTAAATTCCATCTGCCACCTGTCTGCCCATCCTACTGGCCGATAACCATCCTGTTTCAGGCAGTTCATATCATCCTCACTGTTTGCCACTCCTCCACGTTTGGTGTCATCGGCATATTTTGAGATTCTACTCGATATTCCAAGATCCAAGTCATTAATCTGTAGCAAAAAAGAAGCAATGGTTCTAGCACTGACCCTTGGGGAACACCACTGTCGACTATCCTCCAGTCTGACAAAGAACCATTTCATATGACTCGCTGTTTTCTGTCCTTAAACCAATTTACCATCCAAATGGACACTGACCCTCCTAATCCATGAACCTCAATTTTGTTAACCACCCTTTTATGTGGTACTTTATAAAATGCTTTTGTAAAATCCATATAAACAACATCCACTGCATTCCCTTCATCAACTTTCTCAGATAGTTTATCAAAAAATGCAGTTAGATTCATCAAGCATGAACTTCCATTTATAAATCCATGCCCACTCTCCTTAATTAACTCAAACCTCTCCAAATGACTTGATTTTTTCCCTGACCTGTTGGTCATGTGCTTATAGCAAGCTCACCACAGAGTATGTATTTGGCAATGTGACTGTCATTCATTTGGCCCAGTCAACAGAGCCGCCTCTGACCCAACAGGGCAAACATGCTTTGGATCCCTGCACGCTGGTGTACTTCCACATTCGGCACTCTGTCCTGCCAGGAGATGCCCAATATCCATCTGAGGCAGTAGAGGTGGAAACTGTTCAGCTTCTTTTTTTGGCTTGTATAAGTTGTTGATGCTTCTCTACTATAAAGGAGGGTGCTGAGAACACAAGCCTGGTACACGTGGAGCTTTGTATTTTCGGTCAGCTTGCTGTCGGTTCACACTTGTCTTCTCAACTTTGACATGACAGCTGCAGCAGTGGCAATCCTGGTGCTGATTTCAGCATCAAGGGACAGATTGCTGGTGATTGTTGATCCAAGGTATGTGAAGCTGTTGACAACCTCCAAAGTGAGGTTGTCAATGTTGATGGAAAGTGGAGTCTCTACGTCCAAGTCTCTACGTCCAAGTGGAGTCTTGCCAAGATGAACAGCTTGTCGTCAGCTCTGATATACAGGTGAACACCCCCATCTGAGTCACTGAAAGTGTACAATAGCAGCATGGAGAAGAATGCACCAATTATAAAGGATGTGATAACTGGACAGTTAGAAAATAATGATATGATTGGGCAGAGTCAACATAGATTTATGAAAAGGAAAACAGGTTTGAAAAAACCCGTTGAGTTTTTTGAGTATTTTACCTGTAGAACAGAAAAAAGGACAACCAGTGGATGCTTTGGTAATGTCCCACACAGGAGGTGAGTAAACAAAATTAGAGCACATAGAATTGGGGATAATATACTGGTATGGATTGAGAATTGGTTAACAGACCGAAAACAGAGAGCAGGAATAACAGGTCCTCCTCAGGATGGCAGGCTGTTACTATTGGGGTACTGCAAGGATCAGTGTTGGAGCCACAGCTGTTAACAACCGAAATAAATGATTTGGATGTGGGGATTAAATGTAATATTTCCAAGTTTGCAGATGACACAAAGCTCGGTGAAGTGTGAGCTGTGGGAAGGATGCAGAGAGGCTTCCAGATAACCTGGAGAGGCTAAGTGAATGGGAAAGAACATGGCAGATGGAATATAATGTGAATAAGCGTGAAGTTCTCCACTTTGGTAGAATAAACAGAAAGACAGAGTATTTCTTAAATGGTGAGAGGTTGGGAAGTGTTGATGTCCAAAGGGACCTGGGTGTCCTTGTTCCTGAGACACTAAAAGCTCTTGTGCAGGTGCAGCAATCAATTAGGAAGGCAAATGGTATGTTGGCCTTCACACTAGGGGTCATGAGTACAGGAGTAAAGATGTCTTGTTGCAATTATATAGAGCCTTGGTGAAAACGCGCTGGAGTATTGTGTATAGTTTGGTCTCCTCATCTAAGGAAGGATATACTTGCCATAGAGGGAATGAAACAGAGGGTCACCAGACTAATCCCTGGGATGGTGGGATTGTCTTATGAGGAAACTGGGCCTGTATTCCTTAAAGTTTCGAAGAATGAGAGGTGATCTCATTGAAACTGATAAAATTCTTACAGGGCGTAACAGTGTGGATGTAGATAGGATGTTTGCCCTGGTTGGTGAGTCTAAAATCAGGGGACCAAGTCTCAGAATAAGAAGTAGGCCATTTAAAACTGAGATAGGGTTGAATTTCTACACTCAGACGGTGGTGAATCATTGGAATTCTGTACCCCAGAGGGCTGTGGCAGCTCAATCATTGAGCATGTTCAAGACAGAAATTGTTAGAAATCTTGATACTCATGACATCAAGGGATATGGGGAGAGCACGGGAAAGGGGCGTTGAGGTAGATGATCAGCCATGATCGAATTAATTGGCAGAACAGGCTCGATGGGCTGAATGGCCTACTCCTATGTTCCTCTGTTCCGAAGAGAGTTGGCGCCAGCGCGCAGCCCTGCTTTACCCCACTGCTTATCTTGAAAGTGTCTGATGTTGCTCCATTGCAACTGATGGAACTATGCATGTTCTCGTGGAAAGAAGAGATGTTGCCCAAGAGTTCAGGAGGGCAGCCTCTGTTCCATCGCAGTTTGAAGAGTCCGTCTCTGCTGACAAGATCAAAGGCGTTGGTGATGTCTATCAAAAAGTGTGTGGTTCTGTGGCGCAGTAGATAGCGTGTTGGACTTCTAAGTAATGGTAAAGAAGTTATTCAAAGGTTGTGGTTTCAAATGCCACCGGAGTCAGATTTTTGGACCAGAGACAGAAGAGCACGACGGAACAGAGATTTCACAAGTGTGTCAAAAGCACCGGCTCAGAGACAGAGCGAGAGAGATCGAGGAGCACAGCAGGAGCGGAGCTGGGGTAAAAAAATCAAGGAATTACATAACAATGGAGAGTGAGAGCAGGGAAACAGAGAGCCGCTGGGGTGAGTCTCCAGGATTTGGTTCTTGCTTCGGTGCAGTGGAAGGAGCTGTTTGGTGAGGATCTGTTAAGCTGTGACATCACAGGCAAGCAGGTAGTTGATTGGTTTGGAAGAAGCTGCATGTTTGATGAGTATCTGGTAAGTGATTAAGGTCTATTTTAGTCCTAATGTTTAAAATAGTAAACAAACTCGTAGTAAGCTTAATAAAATATACAATAAAATAAACAGTTGAATAAAATAATGAAGCAGTTATTTGAAACACGTTAAGGATGACAGGACAGCTAATGTGTCACAGCTGCAGCATGTGGGAACGCCTGGATGCCAGTGTGATCCAGGGCAAACACATCCCAGGTCCGGAGGGACACGATGTTCAAATCTCTGGACAAGGGCGGGAAAAATGTACCCAACGTGGCCCTCATCCTGATGAACACGTTCGTGTGCGGCTGCATCAAGCTGTGTGTAGATCCCCAGTCCGCAAAGTCCAAGTGTCACTACGTGCTGAGGTTCTATCTGTCCCCGGTGTTGCGGCCTGGTCACATTGCCGCGGAACGCTCCATGCAGTTGGGCCGTGCCGTACCACCTATCCTTCGTGGAGCAGTTTCTGCGGGAAAACACCTTTGACCACCGGTCCATCAGGCAGTGGTCTGCACGGAATGTCCTCAAGGCCCTACGGGAAAAGGAAACGGTGGATCCTGTCGGATGGTTCCCCGAGCAGACCGTCAAAGTCATTTGGCGGAATGCCTCATCACCAGAACTTTCAAACAAGCACCAAGACGTAGCTTGGCTGGTGGTGAGAAGGGCCCTGCCCGTCAGATCCTTCATGCAGACCCGAAGTCTCGCCCCCTCCGCACAGTGCCCCCGCGTTGGCTGTGGCGGGGAGGCGACGGTCGCCAACCTCCTCCTGGAATGTGTCTTCGCAAAACAGGTGTGGAAAGAGATGCAGTGGTTATTGTCGAGGTTCATCCCAAGCAGCTCTGTAACACAGGAGTCTGTGCTCTACGGGCTGTTCCCAGGGACGCACACCGAGACAAACATCAACTGCTGCTGGAGGACTATCAATTCGGTGAAAGACGCCCTTTGGTCTGCCCGAAACTTGCTGGTCTTCCAGCGCAAAGAGTTGTCCACTACCGAATGTTGCAGACTGGCACATTCCAAGGTCCAGGACTACGTGCTGAGGGACGCACTAAAGCTTGGGGCAGCCGCAGCAAAGGCTCAATGGGGAAAGACCACAGTGTGAGGTCCCCCCACCAAGCTGAACTGAGGGGCTGGATCCATGGGAAACCCCTCGAACTGTATCGGAGAAATTTTGTGTGCTGTAAATGTAAAAATGTATATGGCATGACAATGAAATGGAAGGGTTGTGAGGCAACTCAGGATTGGACAGAAGGTAACTGATCACCTTTGCAATGTCTGTATTCTTTGACTTGATGCTGTTTTAAACTGTTTGGGAATGTAATTTTTACAGATTTTTATGAATAAAGTATATTTTGGAAATAAAAAATAAGTGTTTGCGGCTCAAAGAGGGAGAAAATAGGAATGTAGTGGTAGTAGGGGACAGTATAGTAAGGTGGATTGACACTGTTCTCTGCAGCAAAGAGCAAGAGTCCAGACGGCTGTGTTGCTTGCCGGTGTTAGGATTCAGGACATCTGCTCAGGGCTGGAGAGAAACATACGTTGGGAGGGGGAGGATCCAGTCTTCGTGGTCCATGTCGGTACCAACGACATCGGCAGGACAAGGATAGAGGTTCTGCATAGTCAGTATGAGGAACTAGGCACCAAATTAAGTAGGAGAACCTCAAAGGTAATCATCTCTGGATTATTACCTGAGCCACGTGCAAATTGGCATAGGACAAATAAGATTAGAAAAATTAATGCGTGGCTCAAAGACTGCTGTGGTAGTAGTGGGTTCTGGTTCGTGGGGCATTGGCACCAGTACTGGGGAAAGTGGTGGCTGTACCGTTGGGACGGTCTGTACCTGAACCGTGCTGGTGCCGGTGTTCTCGCGAGCCACATAACTAGGGAAGTAGAGACAGTTTTAAACTGAATAGTGGGGGCAAGGGATCAAATTTGGGTAGATATGGTGAATCAAGGAGCAGAGACAAGGCAAGAGAGAAAGGTATAAATATGGGAAATGATAAAGAGACCGAGACAGGAAGGGACAGAGCATACAAATCAAAGAGTAAATCAACAGATAAGGCTAGAGGTGACAAAAATAATAAAAGGACAAAACTGTATCTGAATGCATGGAACTTTCGAAACAAAACAGATGAACTGAGAGCACAAATAGAATAAATAAGTACGATGTGATAGTCATTCCAGAGACATGGCTGCAGGGCGACATCGATTGGGATGTGAATATTGGAGGTTACATGGCATTTTGGAAGGACAGGAAGCTTGGAAAAGGTGGCGGGGTAGCTCTGTTAATTAATGATGGTAAATGCGTAATAGAGAGGGATGACCTGAGTTCAGGAGATCACGATGTCGAAGCAGTTTGAGTTGAGATGAGAAATAATACAGGCAAGAAGTCACTTGTGGGAATGGTGTACAGGCCACCTAACATTAACCACACTGTAGGATGGTGTCTAAAAAAAGAAATAATGGCAGCTTGTCAGAAAGGTACAGTGAAAGTTATGGGGGATTTTAATCTACATATAGACTGGAAAATTCTGATGGGCAGAGGTAGCCTAGATGAGGAGTACATAGAATGTTTTTGGGATAATTTCTTGGAAAAATAAGTTCTGGAGCCAACCTGAGAGCAGGCTAGACTAGACCTGGCATTGTGCAATGAGATAGGATTAATTAATGACCTCATAGTTAAGGTGCCCCAAAGTAGTAGCGATCATAATATGATTGAATTTTACATTCATATTGAGGGAGAGAAGAATGGGTCCCAGACTAGTATTTTAAATTTAAATAAGGGCAATTATAAGGGCATGAAAGCAGAGCTAGCTAAAGTGAACTGGCAAATTAGGTTACGGGATATCTCAATAGAGATGTAGTGGCAGACATTCAAGGAGAATTTCAGAATACACAGAATAGATACATTTTAACGAGAAAGAAAAATTCCAAAGGTGGGACTCACCATCCATGTTTAACGAAAACAGTTAAAGATACTATCAAATTTAAATAAAAAGCCTATAATTGTGCAAAGATGGGAGGCAGGTCAGAAGATTGGACAGAATATAAAAAACAGCAAAGAATTACTTAAAGATTGATAAGGAAGGTAAAATTAGAGTACGAGAGAAAGCTAGCGAGAAATATAAAGACAGCTAGTAAGAGTTGCGATCGATATTTTAAAAAGAAAAGAGTTAACAAAGTGAGTGTTGGTCCCATGGAAAGTGTGTCTGGGGAATTAATAATGGATAATTAAGAGATGGCAGATGAATTGAACAGATACTTTGGATTGGTCTTCACAGTGGCGCAGTGGTTAGCACCGCAGCCTCACAGCTCCAGCGACCCGGGTTCAATTCTGGGTGCTGCCTGTGTGGAGTTTGCAAGTTCTCCCTTTGTCTGCGTGGGTTTCCTCCGGGTGCTCCGGTTTCCTCCCACATGCCAAAGACTTGCAGGTTGATAGGTTAATTGACCATTATAAATTGCCCCGAGTATAGGTAGGTGGTAGGGAAATATGGGGACAGGTGGGGGATGTGGCAGGAATATGGGATTAATGTAGGATTAGTATAAATGGGTGGTTGATGGTTGGCACAGACTCGGTGAGCCGAAGGGCCTGTTTCAGTGCTGTATCTCTAAACTAAGACTAAACAAATAACATCCCAGTATTAGCTGTAAGTCAGGAAATGGAAGGGAGGGAGGAACTGAAGAAGATTACAATCACCAGGGAAGTGGTACTAAACAAATTGTTGGAGCTGCGGGCTGACAAGTCGCCAGGTCCTGAAGTGGCTAGTGAGATAGTTGATGCGCTGGTTTTAATTTTCCAAAATTCCCTCACTTCGGGAAGGTTCTGTTAGATTGGAAAGTAGCGAATGTAATTCATTTATTCAAAAAGGGAAGGAGACAGAAAGCAGGAAACGACAGGCCAGTTAGCTTAACATCTGTCTTAGGGAAAATGTTAGGAGCGATTAATGAAGATGTTATAGCAGGGCATTTAGAAAAAATTAAGGAAACCAGGCAGAGTCAACATGGTTTTGTGAAAGGGAAATCATGTTTAACCAATTTTTTGGAGTTCTTTGAGGGAGTTACATGTGCTGTGGATAAAGGGGAACCGGTGGATGTATTGTACTTCGATTTCCAGAAGGATAAGGTGCCATATCAAAGGTTATTGCAGAAAATAAAAGCTCATGGTGTCGGGGGTAACATATTGGCATGGATAGAAGATTGGCTAGCGAACAGGAAACAGAGAGTCAGCATAAATGGGTCATTTTCTGGTTGGCAAGAAGTAACGAGTGGTCCACAGGGATCTGTGCTGGGGCCTCAACATTCTACAATTCTCAAAATGACTTTGATGAAGGGACCAAAAGTATGGTTGCTAAATTTGCTGATGACAAAGATAGGTAGGAAAGTAGGTTGTGAAGAGGACATAAGGGGACTACAAAGGGATATAGATAGGTTAAGTGAATGGGCAAAGACCTGGCAAATGGAGTATAATGTGGGAAGGTGGGAAATTGTCCACTTTGGCAGGAAGAATAAAAAAGCATATTATCTAAATGGTGAGAGATTGCAGAGATCTGAGATGCAGAGGGATCTGGGTGTCCTAGTGCGCGAATTGCAAAAGGTTAGTCTGCAGGTACAGCACGTAATTAGGAAAGCTAATAGAATGTTATCATTTATCGCCAGGGGAATTGAATACAATAGTAGGGAGGTTATGCTTCAGCTATATAGGGCATTGGTGAGACCACTTCTGCAGTACTGAGTACAGTACTGGTCTCCTTATTTGCGGAAGGATGTAAATGCATTGGAGGTAGTACAGAGAAGGCTTACTAGACTAATACATGGAATGGGCGGGCTGTCTTACGAGGAAAGATTGGACAGGCTAGGTTTGTATCCACTAGAGTTTAGAAGAGAAAGAGGTGACGTGATTGAAACATACAAGATCCTGAGGGGATTTGACAGGGTGGATGTGGAAAGGGTGTTTCCCCTTGTGGGAGAATCTAGAGCGAGGGGTCACTGTTTAAAAATAAGGGGTCACCCATTTAAGACAGAGATGAGGAGCAATTTTCCCCCTCAGAGGGTCGTGAGTCTTTGAAATTTTCTTCCTCAAAAGGCGGTGGAAGCAGAGTCTTTGAATATTTTTAAGGGAGAGATGGATAGTTTCATTATCTGCAAGGGGGTGAAAGGTTATCGGAGGCAGATGGAAATGTGGAGTCATCAGTTCAGCCATGAGCTTATTGAATGGTGAAGCAGGCTCGAAGGGATGAGCGGCCCACTCCTGCTCCTAATTCGTATGTTCATATGTAAAGACAATGTAGAGTGGTCTGTACTGTTCACAGTACTTCTCCTGTAACCGCCGAAGTGAGCAAGTCATGTCGGCTGTCGATCTACCAGCTCTGAAGCTGCACTGAGACTCAGGATAGATGTGTGATGTCAGGGTCTGCAATCTGGTCAGAGCAATGCGAGCAAAGACATTCCCCACAATACTTAGCAAGCAGATGCCTCGGTAATTGCTGCAGTCACTGCGATTCCCCCTTATTGTTGTACAAGGTGACAATGTTTGCATCATGCATGTTTTGAGGTGCAGATCTTTCCTTCCAACAGAGACACAGAAGTTCATGGAGATGCTGCAGTAGAGCCGCTTTTCCACTTTTGATGATTCCACGTGGAATACCATCATTTCCCGGGGCTTTACCACTGGCAAGATGGTCAATGGCTTTGTTGAGCTCTACTATGGTGGGGTCACTGTCCAGCTCCTCCATGACAGGGAAGTCTGGAATGGCACTGAGAGCCACTTCAATGACAATATTCTCCGTTATGTAGAGTTTAAGGTAATGCTCCACTCACCTTTCCATCTGCTTGTTAACAGATGATTCCACTTTGACACCGCACTGAGACCATGAGCATTGTTGTCTGAAAGTGCCTGATCAAGGATGTTGAGCAGCTCCTGGGTCCTTTCTGGATCAGTGGTTCGTCAAGTGTTGATCTGAGGACGACGTTCTTCTTGGATGGATGAAGCTTCCTTGGCTGAAGCCTGACCTTGCTACATACCAGGGAGTGGTCAGTGTCACAGTCAGCGCTGTGATAGCTGTGAGTGATGAGGACACTGCTGAGGGTGGTACGTCTGGTGATGATAAGGTCCAGCTGGTGCCAGTGGCGTGATCTTGGATGGCTCCAGGACACCTTGTGGCACAGCTTGACCTGGAAGTAGCTGTTCATCACCCAGAATCCATGGTGACAGCATAGCTCCAGCAACCTCTGTCCATTTTCATTCATCTTGCAAATCCCCTGGTGCTCTATGCTCGTTGGCCAAGCTGTAGTCAGTACCCAAGCTTGCGTTGACGTCTCCTAGAAGGGACAGTCCCTCAGTGCTGGGAATTCTACTGATGGCAGTATCAAGTGTCACATAGACTTGATCCTTGACATCTGGGGTGGAGGTGAGTGTCGGGACAAAGATGCACATGAGATTAACTGGATTAGCCTGTTGACACGTGAAGAGTAAGAAGTCTCTCTGAGCCTACTGTGGGTGGTTCAGTCATCTCAAGTAGCGTGTTTTTACTGTGAAAACCACTCCATGCTCACGAGTTGCCTCTTGGGCTTTCCCCTGCCAGAAGAAGGTTTAGTGTTTCTCTTTGAGGGATGCACTTTGGACGAGTCTAGTTTCTTGCAGCACAGCAATGTTCACATTGAGCCTTGTGAGTTCTTTGTCCATCACAGCTGTCTTGTGTGTGTCAACAACCTGCAGAAGGGTGTCAGTAAGGCCAGGACACATGGTCCTCACATTCCAGCTTGCGATGCGAAGGACTGGTGTCTTCTTTGTTGAGCTTGTTTTTCTTGGTGCATTGATTATCGATCCGCCTTTTGAGAGATGACTCTCTAAACTCCAAGCACCCATTGAAGCAAGCAGGTCGTAGCAGGACAGCACCTAACTGATTGGGGGCGACCCAGCTTGGAGTGGGTGGTAGCTTTCCAATGAGATGCGATGATCTCTTTAACTGTCAGAAGTAACACCTGGCGCTCATACTCTGCACCAATTGAGTGAGAGCTTATAATCGGTAACCGTTTCGTCCCATGTTGTGCAAATGTTTAAGCACAAATAGTGTCCTCTTCACGGCACATTAGTACTGAACACAAAATGGCTCCTTTGGTCATGTGTTAATTATAAAATGGCTTTCTTGACCTTGTTAGTTATTACAATGGATACATTATAAAAATGTTCAAATTAAACTAAGATCGAACTACCCAAGCTTATTTGCATCCTCCAGTCCTCTGGCATCATTCCCATATTCAAGGAGGTTTGAAAGATTGTGGTTCGAGTCTCTGATATTTCCACCCTTACTTCCCTCAGCAACCCAGGATGCAGCCCATTCAAACTGGGTGACTTTTCTACTGAGAGAGCTGCCAACCTTGTAATTGTCTCCTCTTTATCTATTTTCATCCTGTCCAATTTCTTCACTTCCTCCTCCTTTACTGTGACATTTGCAGCATCCGCTTATTTTGTGATACTTAATTAGTGCCTCAGCCACACCCTCTGCCTCCACAGGATCTCCGAATTGATCCCCCCTTTCACTGACTGTCCATATGTTGGTAAAAGACTTCAGTGTTCCCAGTTATGTGGCTCGCTAATCTTTTCTCATACATTCTCTTGCTGATCTCATTTCCTTTTTCAGCTCTCCTCTGTACTTTCTATATTCTGCTTGTTTCTCTACTGCATATAAATCCTCACATGATTTCGATATTAATGATTTTTGAAATATTTTGTAAAAGGATTTAGTTTTGTAAATTTCTCCCTAGCTGCCCTCATGGTCAGGCAGAAAGTTTAACTGCTGTGTTTTCAAACAGCAACAGCTTTATTTGAGAAGCCATTGAGACAGGATTCCGGGTTTTAATACAGTCACAAATCTGGTTCTGATGTCTTGTGGCTCCAGCTGTCACATGACCTGTCAGAGGATGACCTCATAATTGACCCAGTCATGGAGCTGTGGGTTGATGTTTAAATTGTTTCAAAATAATTTTCCAGAAGGACAATCAAAATGAATCGATATATAAAAGGTAGATTTTGTGAATTTGTGCTCCCAGTGGAAATTCCTGCAGAGTCTGCTGGTTTTCATATCCCCAAATCCCTACAGGAAGCTCTGTGTCGGAATCTGTATTCATTATATCAATATTATACAGAATCATTTCATGGGAGACCCCAGTGTGAATTGTAGACAGGTGGTTCAGTTTTAACTTTCAAATTAACACAGAAGCAAAATACTGCAGATGCTGGAAATCTGAAATAAAAACAGAATATGCTGGACATATTCAGCAGGTCTGGCAGCATCTGTGGAGAGAGAAACAGAGTTAACGTTTCTGGTCTGTGACCTTTCATCAGATCTGGGCTGAAATTGTCTGTGGAACAGACACGATGGGCCAAGTGGCCTCTTTCTGTGCCTTAAACTTTCTATGATTCTAAGATTCTATGAGATTGTGGAATCAATTTCAGGGTCGATGACATTGCACTCTGTAAGGATATGAAGATGGAGATTATTAAGTACAGTGCAAGAATATAGATGCTTTTACATTATTTTAATCAAAATTGATTTAAACTTTGTGCTCACGAATCCGATCTTTTGATCACAATGACACTGATAACAAAGGAAAAAGCAAGACTTGCATTTCATGACCACAGGACGTTGCAAAGCCTTTTACAGACAATGAAGGACTTTCCAAGTGTAGTCATGCAGGAAACATGGTGGCCAATGTGCGCACAGCAAGCTCCCAGAAACAACAATGTGATAAAAACCAGATAATCTGTTTTTAAGTGATGTTGATTCAGGGTTAAACGATGACCAGCACCCCAGAAATAATTCCCCTTCTATTCTCTGAAATAGTGCCATGGTACTTTTAACATCCACCTGAGAAGGCAGAGGGATCTTCAGTTTTCTGTCTCACCTCAAAAACAGCATTTCTGATAGTGCAGCACTGCCTTCGTACTGCACTGGTGTGTCAGCCATTTTTAAAGGGCTGTTAGTCCTACTGGAAAATATTTCAAGGAAGATGAAACGAAATGAAATAAATACATTGTTTTTGCCTCTCTCCCATCCCCCCAATAACAGTTACATTAATTATTTGCCCTTTCCCTCCCAAAACCTACCTTTACCATCTGACCCCAACTGCACAAACTGTAAACTATAACCCTTCCCACCATCCCCTACACCCATGACATTAATTTGACTCCGTCCCCCCACCCCCACACTGAGAAACTTACCTTCTCCCCCCTCCCCACCAGTGTTGCACCTCATTTCCCCGGACGGGGCTCCGAAGGCACGGCAGTGCCGGTCACTGGGCTGAAGATCGCAGCGGGATATCAGGAAGTGATGGGATAATAATTAATGCAGGTTTGTGGTCCCGTTGCCGAGCGGTTTGGGTCCACCCACAAGGCCTCGCCGTCGCCAGCAATATCGAGCCAGGCCCTACCAGCGTTGAGGTCCGTGATGGGCCTCATCCGGGGCCATCTTCAGGCGGCTCCCACCCCACCCCCACCACAGATCCCGACGTCGAGGGCTCTACAGAATCCAGCCCATTGTTTCTGTCAATCTCAACTCCACAAGGATTTGCCTGTTAATTGTAGAAAAATTAAAGCTCTATAACCTTTTGATAAAAGGGGGTTCAAGTCCATTTCCAAACAAATGATTGTTCTCATTGTATCGAGAACATGTTTTCTTACATACAAACATACCAATTAGGAGCAGGAGTAGACCACTCGGCCCCTCGAGTCTGCTCCACCATTCAATAAGATCATGGCTGATCTGATTGTAACCTCAACTCCACATTCCCACCTGCCCCCGATAACTCTTCACCCCCTTGTTTCTCAAGAATCTATCTCTCTCTGACTTAAAATATTTCAGAATTTCTGTCATTCAGCAACTCTCACCTGTTTTCTGGATTTCACCTAAAAAATGTATTTCCACACTTTGGATATCCTGTACTTCATTAATGTTTTTGCTCTCTGGGGATTTCCCTTTCATTATATTCAGTGCTGGTATTTTACTGCCACACACTGACTGAAAGTGTCCCATCTTTCTGCAGGAAAAACACTCAGCTTCTTTGGCGAGGCAGTTTTCCCACTTGTGTCTCTCTCGGCCACACCTACTGCAATTGGTTGCAGCTACCACTAGATGTTCTTCCCGTCTTTCTGATCTTTTACCGCTAATTTTTCCTTTTGTTTTCTTCACAAATTCAATTGAGTCGCAACTCTCGAGATCAGACTCTCCCTGTCCCCTCGAACAACGGATTGGTTAAACTTTCTTACCTCTGCTTGTCTGCTCAATTGAAACTCTTTCGTTAATGTGAGACTAGCCCTGGACTGGAGATGATCTGAAAGGGTGTTGTCTAATACCCCGAACACAATCCTGTCTCCATTCAGCTCTTCTCTTAAGTTGCCGTATTCACAAACCTCCGTGAGTTTGTACAAGTCATTGATAAATGAATGAATGCTCTCCCCTTTCTGTTTTGTACGATTATTAAATTCAAAGTGATTCCTGACAATGCAGCAGCCAGCCGACGTCATCAGAGCGCTCCAATTTCGCACATGCACAAACAGTCTCCTGCGCTCTGAGATGCTGCGCATGCTCAGCCTACGTCTTCCAGGACCAACTGGCGCATGCGCGGGAAAACTCTCTCCCCCACCCCGTCTCAGCCACTCACTCCAGGCCGCTCCTTGCTACCCCGCTCCCCCTCCCTCCGGCCGCTCGCTACCCACATCCCCACACTGCCCTCTCTCCGTCCACTCATGCCGTACTTCTCCCCACGTCCCTCCAGACACTAGCTCCAGGCCATGCCGCTTCCATCCTCTCGGCCACTCGCTCCAACATTTGATCATTCGTCACCGCACCACCCGCAGAAGCAAGGCGGGCCTCGAGGGGTGATGGGGCAATGTTGGAGCGAGTGGCCAAGAGGAGGGAAGCGGCACGGCCCATGGCCTTGTGTGTGAGCGGCCAGAGAGCAGGATGGGTTTGGTGGTGGGGGAAGCGAGGAGTGAGCAGTCAGAGAGTGGGATGGGGGGAGGTTGGGAGTGAGTGGCCGGAGAATGGGATGGCACTGTTTAGAGGGGATTTGAGGAAAAAATGTTTCACCCCGAGGGTGGTTGGAATCTGGAACACACTGCCTGAAGGGGTGGTAGAGGCAGGAACCCTCGCAATATTTAAGAAGTATTTAGATGAGCACTCAAAACGCCATAGAATACAAGGCTACGGGCCACGTGCTGGAAAATGGGATAACAATAGAAAGGTACTTGATGGCCAGCACAGACACGATGGTCGAAGGGCCTGTTTCTGTGCTGCATAACTCTCTGCTCTATGAAACCTCACTGAATTACAGAGGGTGTGCAGCACTGTCAGGGGTGCTGTCCTACTGATGAGACTTCAAACAGCGCAACGTTCTCCGAATATCAACCAAAACATGTCCATTGTGTAGATATGTGCCATATTTGCTTATGAAACAACACGTCACTGCTCCTAAAGTAATTCACTTCAGGTGAATTAAGATGACTTGGTACTATATAACTGGCGAATGCTCAGGAGGGTGCGGGGGATTGTTGGGGGTGGGATGGAGGCGGCGACGGCAACCTTTGAAAGTCTTTTTGGGTCGAAGTTGTTTTCTATGATACATTGAATTGCACCATCTTTAATCCTGGCAGCTGCCTGAATGTCACAGACAATGATGTTTCAGTGGAAGAGGCTGCATTTGCGCATGTGCTAGTACAGCACCACCTGGTGGTTGCGTTGTCAGCAAATGCAGCGTTTTAAATTTGGCTCCACGATGACATTTTATTCCTCAATTAAAATAGGTCTTGAGTGCCTTAATAACTTCTTCACACGTAACCTTCTGTTCTTCATGAGGATGTTGTATACACACTCCCTCCATTGCATACAATAGTGTACTGACCTGCTCCATGTCTGGCCTCTGCACGAGACCCGATGCAGTACAATACCTTGCAAACCTCTGGAACCATCTCGGCCACTCCTCGGCTTGGTTCAGTCCAGTGACCTTTTCAAAGTTCTCAGGTAGAGGCAAAGAATTCTCCATCTTCGCTTTGGTTTACTGTGGCCCCCATATAATATTCTGATATCTGTCCAGGCTTAGTACAGAATTCATCAGAATCTGACGGTTAAAATATCCTGAATATACTCTACAGATCTTGCATTGAAGGTTTTATCTACAACTCTCCATGAGGTGCCATGCAGATTATATTACATCAGTTCCTGTGATGATGCACATAGTCTATTTGTATAATCTGCCCAGTAACAACCCAATGTCCACTCTTATATTATTGTACAGATGTGAGAAAAGCTGAGGATGGGAATGGAGCGTCTGAATGAAGATTTCATGATGCTGATGATGTAAATGAGGATCTGTTACCCATTCCACAATATCTCTTTATTTCTGTGCATGTTTCTCGATGCTGTTTCAAACAAATTGAAAAAGAATCACAAATACTGCTCTGGAGCCTCAGGTGCTAATTACCCAGAGGCATGGTGCCCAATTGGTCAGGCGTCAGTTTCGTAAAGTGAAGATTACGGGTTCAATCTTCCTCCATGCATTGTGATTAGTTTCTCATCTTAAATGTGATGTTTTCCTGAAGGATGCCCATTGCATTTGTTTTCCTGATTGTTTCAACCATCTGGAAATCAGTGTGATGTTGCACTTTATCCTGGACACTGGGAAGAACATGAGGAGTAGCCACATGGTCCCTCGAGCCTTCTCTGCCATTAATAGAGTAAACATATCTGAGGTCCAAGCACTGAACCTTATTACTGTGCATATGCTGGATATTTAACACAGCTATTCTATTAATCCCACATCCCGCACTCCTGTCCTTTCCCTCATTGCCCTGTTATATTTCCCATGTCAGGTATTTATCCAATTCCATTTAGAGTTACCATTGAATCTGCTTCCACTGACCTTTCAGGATTGCATTCCAGACCAGAACAACACACTGCTGAAAATACAATCTCCTCATCACAACACAGTGGCGCACAGTGGCGCAGTGCTTAGCACCGCAGCCTCATAGCTCTAGGGATCAGGGTTTGATTCTGGGTACTGTCTGTGCGGAGTTTGCAAGTTCTCCCTATGACCTTGTGGGTTTTCACCGGGTGCTCTGGTTTCCTCCCACTGCCAAAAACTTGCAGGTGGTAGGTAAATTGGCTGTTGTAAATTGCCCCTAGTGTTGGTAGGTGGTAGGGAATATAGGATTACTGTCGGGCTAGTATAAATGGGTGGTTGTTGGTCGGCACAGACTAGGTGGGCCGAAGGTCCTGTTCCAGTGCTGTATTTCTAAATAAAAAAACTCCCATTATTTTGCCAATTACTTTAAATGTGTTTCCTCTGGTTCCTGACCCTTCTGTCACTGGCAACACTTTCTCCTTCTTCACTCAATCAAAACTCTTCAGGATTTGCATTTCCTGCTGCCTTTGCTGATATAACAAGGCTGAGCACACATCACCAAAAGGAATATGATTGGCTATGAATCACATTTATCCTTCCTGTCAATCTGATGTGGATCTTGTATTTTCCTGGAACCAAACAACCTGAGCAGCAAGTGTGGGTTCCAGTGATTCCCACCGCTCTGAGAGAGAGAGGATGTGATAATGAGCCAGATAGAAGAAAGGAGTGAGATAGAGAGTAAAATAGCCCTGGTCTGTTTCTACTAACCCCCGGCCCCCTACTTAAAATGGCATCATTTTCTCCTGCCTCTCCACATTCTAATCCATTGATGTTTGCAAACCTTTCATCTGTCCCTTTAATTCCTGTTTCCTAATCCATTAATGTTTCACAATATCCCAATCCATTTATATAACTCAGTCCATAGAATTTCCCAATCCACTGCTATTTTCCAGTCCATTGACTTTCCCAATCCATTAATGGTTCCTGTCCATTCACATTCCCAATCCATTTATATTGCCTGTGATTACAAAGCAACTGTGGAATACAAATAGTATCAGTATTATCAGATACATCGAGACGAGGTGCAAAAGCCAAGTGGACAGATGTTGGGTTTATAAAGAAAAAAGCACCGGCTCGATATTTGTCCAGTCTTTCACTGGATCTGAACTCTCAACCTACTGTATTTCTGTGGGTCTGCTGACTTGTCGATGTGAAGATCCATTGGATGTTTCTCAATCCTCTGACTTTTCTCATTCTTGTGCCGCATTTGTTCCTTTGGGTTCACCAGTGAAGAATATTATTTCCCATTACATTTGGTGAAGACTTTAATAACCTCACGTTCTTGTGTCACACCATCTCAGGTCAAACTCCCTACAGAAACTTTAAACATTTAACTATTCTGCTGGAAACATTTTCAAGGGTGCAGACATTCCTTCATTACGTTTCCTTCTTTGACATGTGATTGACAAATATGTGTGTAATGGAGAGAGAGAGAGAGTGAAAGAGAGAGAGAGAAAGAGAGGGGGAGAGAGTGCGAAAGAAAGTTAGAGGACCAGCTAGAGACAGGCAGAGAGAGGCAGAGAGATGTAAAGCGTTTGGCAGAGACAGAGAGAGAGAGAGAGAGAGAGAGAAGCAGAGAGTGTCATTGAGTCACGGAGTCATTTCGCCCATCAAGCCCATGTGAATCAATCCATTCAGTCCCTTTCCCCCGCTCTATCCCCATAGCCCCGCAAGTTATCTAAACCTGTCATATTTATTAGTCTTGTACAGGTCTTTCAAATATCCCCTCAATCTCCTTTGCTGCAAGGAGAACAACCCCAGCTTCTCCAACCTAACCTTACAACTAAAATCCCTCATGTCTGGAACCATTCTGGTAAATTTCCTCCACCCTCTCAAGGACACTCACATCCATCCAAAAGTGTGGTGACTCGAACTGGATGCAATTCTCTGCTTGTGGCCAAACTAGAACTTTATACAGGTTCAGCATAACTTCCCTGCTTTTGTCCTCAATACCTCTATTTATGAAGCCCAAGATCCCATATGCTTTGCTAACTACTCTCTCAATGTGTCCTGCCACATTCAAAGAACTATGCACATGAATTCCCAGGTTTTTATTCCTACAAATATACTTCATTCATATAAATCTGTAAAAAAATGCATTCTAAAACAGTTCAAAACAGCACAAGTTGACAGTCCAAAAAGTGCAAAGGTAATCAGTTTTCTTCAATACAGGAGTGAGTTGCCTCACAACCCGTCCATTCCATTTTACCTGCCATGTACATTTTACAGCAAAACCATATTTGGTGTATGCAGCCCGAGGGGTTTCCCATGGGTCCAGTTCCTTAGTTCACTATGGCGGGAGGACCTTACACAGTGTTTTTTCCACATTGAGCCTTTGCAGTGGCTACCCCAAGCTTTAGTGTGTCCCTCAGCACGTAGTCCTGGACCTTGGAATGTGCCAGTCAACAACACTCGGTCGTGAACAACTCTTTGCGCTGGAAGACCAGCAAGTTTCGGGCAGACCAAAGAGCGTCTTTCACCAAATTGATGGTCCTCCAGCAGCAGTTGATGTTTATCTCGGTGTGCATCCCTGGGAACAGCCCGTAGAGCACAGACTCCTGTGTTACAGAGCTGCTTGGGATGAACCTCAACAAAAACCACTGCACCTGCTTTGCAAAGACACATTCCAGAAAGAGGTGGGCAACTGTCTCTTCCCCACCTACTCAGCAGAGATGACATCTGTGATTGAAGCAAAAAGCAGAACCGACCTAATGCATAACATGAAACCAGCAGCCAGAACATTATATGACTTGAAATTAGCCAAGGCAGTTGTGCAAGAGACAGTGAGACACTGCGCAAATAAACACTGGACAAAATCACAAATGTAACAATGCTTTCAAAAGCAAATCTCCCGAGTATGCTCACACTCGTCAAGCAGAGGTGACGTTGCTGGCTCAGGCACGTTCGCAGAATGGAAGATGACACATTCCCAAGGGTATTCTGTATGGGGAGGTCGCCGGAGACAGAAGACCAGTTGGATGCCCAAAGCCCCACTTCAAGGATGCCTGCAAGCAGGACATGAAGGCCCGAAACATCGATTTTCACACATGGGAGACACTGGCCAACAACAGAGGGAAATGGTGATATTACCCCTGGACTGGTGTGTGCGTCACCATGACGATCAGTGACTGCAGCAGCTTGACACCAGATGCCAACATGGAAAACAGCGACACCTGATAATCCCACCTCATATGTGTCACTTGTGGAACAACCTGCCTCTCACAGATTGACCTCTTCAGCTATCAGACAAAGTGCACCATGGGAAACTATCCCATCGCCAATTGATTTGCTGCAAGTCCATCATCTCACGTAGAAGGAAGGATGACGACGACGACATCTACAACCAGGGCGGCCCATCGTGCCTGTGGCAGCTCTTTCATTTCCTTTCAACGATTTATCGAAATTCCCTTTTCAACCTTACGATTGAGTCTCCTTCCACCACCCTCTCAGGCAATACATTCCAGACCAAAATCAACAACAACTTGTGTGTAAATTTATGGAGCACCTTTAACGTAATACAGCATTCCATGGCACTTCACAGGAGTGTCGGAAAGCAAATTTGGACCCCAAGCCACACAAGATCGTATTAGAGCAGATGGCCAAAAGCTTGGTCACAGAAGTAGCTTCCATGAGTGTTTTAAATGAGGGAAGAGAGGTCGAGAGGCGGAGAGTTCAGGGAGGGAAATCTCAGGCTTCGGGCCTGGACAGCTGATGGCACAGCTGCCAGCGGTGGAGCGATAAAAATCAGCGATGCTCAAAACACCAGAATTGGAGCAGTGCCAGAATCTCGGGGGGGAGTGAACCAAATAAAATCCGGCCCTTTGTATCCCCCTCACAGCTGACATTCCCACCGAGCTTTTTATTATCAATCAATTTAGCTCTTGCAGTTCTATTTCACACCACGAGATGTCAGTCTCATGCCATTTCACAGCAAGCTGCACACAAGCTTACTTTTCCGCCAGTCTGATACTGTGTTGAGTGGACAAGGATCTTCTTCTCTTGCAGTTTCTTGAAAGGATCGGTGTCCATTCTTGCCCCTGCACTTCAAAGAAACTGGGAAAAAAACATTCTTAACATTTTCTCACATTCACACACCCATTCACCCCAGTGATAATTCACAACATTTTCTTTGTACCATCGCCATCTACATAACTTAACATAGTTAAATTAAATTCGTGACAAAGCGCTAGCAATAACATTGTTCTTCCCCAAAATATGTACAATTTTCAAATGATCAGGCTGTAGCAACAAACTCCATCTAAATATTCTAGTATTTTGGTTTTTAAACTTATCCACAAACGTTAATGGGTTATTGTCAGTTTATATTAGTGTTTCTTTATAGTCCTGGTGGACATATACTTTGAAATGTTTGAGAGCCAGCAAAAGTCCGAATGTTTCTTTTTCCACAGTGGAATACTTCTTTGATGCCAATTTAGTTTTCTTGAAAAGCACCCTACTGGGTTCTCTCTGCCCGATTTGTCATCCTGCAATTGGACTGCACCAACTCCCAGGTCGCTAGAATCGATCGCTATTTTAAAGGGTTTCTCAAAATTTGGAGCAGCCAACACTGGTTCATTAGGTAAGATTGCCTTTAGCGGCGACAGGGAGAGCGAGGTGGCAGCTGGGTAAGTGAGTTTACAATTTATAAAAACTGGCCTTTTTGTTTCGGCAGTTTCTTTTTGTCGCGGCGACAGGGAGAGCGAGGTGGCAGCTGGGTAAGTGAGTTGACAACTTATAAGAACTGACCTTTTTGTTTCGGCAGTTTCTTTTTGTCGCGGCGACAGGGAGAGCGAGGTGGCAGCTGGGTAAGTAAGTCCTATATATTTGGGCAGCGGCTGAACCCGAGACACTACACCTGTAGTGTCTCCCACCCGCCCTCCTCCTCTAACCAAAAAAAAAACGACTCGGTGGTGTGCAGATAAGGGAAGGCTTTTTCTATTTATTTTTTTTTTCGTGTGATTGGTAAAAACTTTTGGTTCCATTTTCATTTATCGAAGTTAAGACTAAGTTAATCTTAAGATTAAAAATGGCAGGAGGTCTCAGATCCCTGTTATGCCCCTCTTGCACACTGTGGGAGCTCAGGGACACGGCTGATGTCCCTGACTCCTTCACGTGCTGGAAGTGTGTCCAGCTGCAGCTCTTGTTCGACCGCATGACGGCTCTGGAGCTGCGGATGGACTCACTTTGGAGCATCCGCGATGCTGAGGAGGTCGTGGATAGCACGTTTGGCGAATTTGTCACACCGCAGATTAGGATTGCTGAGGGAGAAAGGAGATGGGTGACCAAAAGGCAGAGAAAGAGCAGGAAGGCAGTGCAGGTGTCCCCTGCGGTCATCTCCCTCCACAACAGGTATACCGTTTTGGATACTGTTGAGGGAGATGGCTCACCAGGGGAAGGCAGCAGTAGCCAGGTTCATGGCACCGTGGCTGGCTCTGCTGTTCAGAAGGGCGGGATAAAGAGTGGAAGGGCTATAGTCATAGGGGATTCTATTGTAAGGGGAGTAGATAGGCGGTTCTGTGGTCGAAAACGAGACTCCCGAATGGTATGTTGCCTCCCAGGTGCACGGGTCAGAGATGTCTCAGATCGGCTGCAGAACATTCTGAAGGGGGAGGGTGAACAGCCAGTTGTCATTGTGCACATAGGCACCAATGATATAGCTAAAAAACGGGATGAGGTCCTACAAGCAGGATTTAGGGAGTTCGGAGCCAAGTTAAAAAGTAGGACCTCAGAGGTCGTAATCTCAGGATTGCTACCAGTGCCACGTGCTAGTAAGAGTAGAAATGAAAGAATAGTCAGGATGAATGCGTGGCTTGAGAGATGGTGCAGGAGGTAGGGGTTCAGATTTTTGGGACATTGAGACCAGTTCTGGGGGAGGTGAGACTATTACAAATTGGACGGTCTACACCTTGGCCGGACTGGAACCAATGTCCTTGGGGGTGCTTTTGCTAACGCTGTTGGGGAGGGTTTAAACTAATGTGGCAGGGGGATGGGAACCAAATGAGGAGGTCAGTGGACAGTAAGGAGGTAGTAACTAAAGCCTATAAGGAACTAGATAATGAAGTCAGCGTGACTATGGGAAAGAGTAGACAGGGAGCAGATGATGAACGCAAAGGGACTGGTGGTCTGAGGTGCATTTGTTTTAATGCAAGAAGTGTAGTAGGTAAGGCAGATGAACTTAGGGCTTGGATTAGTAGCTGGAAGTATGATGTTATTGCTATTACTTGGTTGAGGGAAGGGCATGATTGGCAACTAAATATCCCAGGATATCGATGCTTCAGGCAGGATAGAGAGGGAGGTAAAAATGGTGGAGGAGTTGCATTACTGGTCAAAGAGGATATCACAGCTGTGCTGAAGGAGGGCACTATGGTGGACTCGAGCAGTGAGGCAATATGGGCAGAACTTAGAAATAGGAAGGGTGCGGTAACAATGTTGGGGCTGTACTACAGGCCTCCCAACAGCAAGCGTGAGATAGAGGTACAAATATGTAAACAGATTATGGAAAGATGTCGGAGCAACTGGGTGGTGGTGAAAGGAGATTTTAATTTTCCCAACATTGACTGGGATTCACTTCGTGTTAGAGGTCTAGATGGAGCAGAATTTGTAAGGAGCATCCAGGAGGGTTTTCTAGAGCAGTATGTAAATAGTCCAACTCGGGAAGGGGCCATACTGGACCTGGTGTTGGGGAATGAGCCCGGCCAGGTGGTTGAAGTTTCAGTAGGGGACTACTTTGGGAATAGTGATCACAATTCCGTAAGTTTTAGAATACTCATGGACAAAGACGAGAGTGGTCCTGAAGGAAGAGTGCTAAATTGGGGGAAGGCCAACTATACCAAAATTCGACAGGAGCTGGGGAATGTAGATTGGGAGCAGCTGTTTGAAGGTAACTCCACATTTGATATGTGGGAGGCTTTTAAAGAGAGGTTGATTAGCGTGCAGGACAGACATGTTCCTGTGAAAATGAGGGATAGAAATGGCAAGATTAGAGAACCATGGATGACAGGTGAAATTGTAAAACTAGCTGAGAGGAAAAACGAAGCATAAATAAGGTCTAGGAGGCTGAAGAAAGACGAAGCTTTGAAAGAATATCGGGAATGCAGGACCAATCTGAAACGAGGAATTAAGAGGGCTAAAAGGGGTCATGAAATATCTTTAGCAAACAGGGTTAAGGAAAATTCCAAAGCCTTTTATTCATATATAAGGAGCAAGAGGGTAACTAGAGAAAGGATTGGCCCACTCAAGGACAAAGGAGGAAAGCCATGCGTGGAATCAGAGAAAATGGGTGAGATTCTAAACGAGTACTTTGCATCGGTATTCGCCGAGGAGAGGGACATGACGGATGTTGAGGTTAGGGACAGATGTTTGATTACTCCAGGTCAAGTCGGCATAAGGAGGGAGGAAGTGTTGGGTATTCTAAAAAACATTAAGGTGGACAAGTCCCCAGGTCCGGATGGGATCGATCCCAAGTTTCTGAGGGAAGCGAGAGAGGAAATAGCTGGGGCCTTAACAGATATCTTTGCAGCATCCTTAAACACGGGTGAGGTCCCGGAGGACTGGAGAATTGCTAATGTTGTCCCCTTGTTTAAGAAGGGTAGCAGGGATAATCCAGGTAATTATAGACCGGTGAGCCTGACGTCAGTGGTAGGGAAGCTGCTGGCGAAAATACTGAGGGACAGGATCTATTCCCATTTGGAAGGAAATGGGCTTATCAGTGATAGGCAACATGGTTTGTGCAGGGAAGGTCATGTCTGACCAATTTAATAGAATTCTTTGACGAAGTGACAAAGTTGATTGATGAGGGAAGGGCTTTAGATGTCATATGCATGGACTTCAGTAAGGCGTTTGATAAGGTTCCCCATGTTAGGCTGATGGAGAAAGTGAAGTCGCATGGGGTCCAGGGTGTACGAGCTAGATGGATAAAGAACTGGCTGGGCAACAGGAGACAGAGAGTAGCAGTGGAAGGGAATTTCTCAAAATGGAGACGTGTGAGCAGTGGTGTTCCACAGGGATCCGTGCTGGGACCACTGTTGTTTGTGATATACATAAATGATTTGGAGGAAAGTATAGGTGGTCTGATCAGCAAGTTTGCAGACGACACTAAGATTGGTGGAGTAGCAGATAGTGAAGGGGACCGTCAGAGAATACAGCAGAATATAGATAGATTGGAGAGTTGGGCAGAGAAATGGCAGATGGAGTTCAATCAGGGCAAATGCGAGGTGATGCATTTTGGAAGATCCAATTCAAGAGTGAACTATACAGTAAATGGAAAAGTCGTGGGGAAAATTGATGTACAGAGAGATTTGGGTGTTCAGGTCCATTGTTCCCTGAAGGTGGCAAAGCAGGTCAATAGAGTGGTCAAGAAGGCATACGGCATGCTTTCCTTCATCGGATGGGGTATTGAGTACAAGGGTTGGCATGTCATGTTACAGTTGTTTAAGACTTTGTTTCGGCCACATTTGGAATACTGCATGCAGTTCTGGTCGCCACATTACCAAAAGGATGTAGATGCTTTGGAGAGGGTGCAGAGGAGGTTCACCAGGATGTTGCCTGGTATGGAGGGAGCTAGCTATGAAGAGAGGTTGAGTAGTTTAGGATTATTTTTATTAGAAAGACGGAGGTTGAGGGGGGACCTGATTGAGGTGTACAAAATCATGAGAGGTATCGACAGGGTGGATAGCAAGAAGCTTTTTCCCAGAGTAGGGGATTCAAATACTAGGGGTCACGAGTTCAAAGTGAGAGGGGAAACGTTTAGGGGGGATATGCGTGGAAAGTTCTTTACGCAGAGGGTGGTGGGTGCCTGGAACGCGTTGCCAGCGGAGGTGGTAGACGCGGGCACGATAGCATCTTTTAACATGTATCTAGACAGATCCATGAATGGGCAGGAAGCAAAGAGACACAGACCCTTAGAAAATAGGCGACATGTTTAGGTAGAGGATCTGGATCGGCGCAGCCTTGGAGGGCCGAAGGGCCTGTTCCTGTGCTGTAATTTTCTTTGTTCTTTGTTCTTTGAGTGAACCTTTCAAAGTACAGAAGTGATGACGAGGTAAAAAAGGTCTGAACAGTTGATGTGACTGAGCGGTTTCCGCTTCTCTGGTCAGGTTGCAGCTTTCACTGGAGGCATGTGTTTAAATCCCACTTCTGACAACTTGATTTTCAGTTACTTTGCAGAGCTTCCTTGAAGGTTTGAGGTAGAGTAAATACTGAGGAACTGTTTCTAACTGCTGAACGGTAAATAACCGAAGGTTATTGATTTAAGGTGACAAAACGGAAAGAACTTGAGGAAAAATTCCTTTCTGCAACATGTGGTTAGGATTTCAGTTATGTGGATAGATTGGAGAAGCTGGGGTTGTTCTCCTTCGAGAGGAGATTTGATAGAGGTGTTCACAATCATGAGGGGTCGTGACAGACCCGATAGAGAGAAACTGTTGGTAGAAGGATTGAGACGCAGGTAAAATCTGTGTCTCAGTTGGTCACACTCACCTCGAAATCACAAGCTTCTGGGTTCAGAGTTCACAGCTGACACTCCAGTACAGCACTGAGGGTGTGATGTTAAACCAAGACCTGGTCTGCATGTTTGGGTGAATGTAAAAGATCCCATGCTGCAATTTCAAACAAGTGAAGAGCAATTCTCCCTGGTATTGTGATCAATATTTGCCCCTCAATCTGAGCAGTTGGTCATTATCACATTGCTGTTTGTGGGTATTAGCTGCTGCATTTCTGACATGACAACAGTGATTACACTTCAAAAGTATTTCATTGTCTACAAAGTGCTTTGATATGTCCAGTGGTCTTGAAAGGTGCTATATAAATGCAAGTCTTTTCTTTCTTTATCACAACACATGGCTGTGTAAAACATTGTTCTTCATGTCACCTCTGGTTCTTCTGCCAATCACCTGATATCTGTGTCCTCTGCTTACTGACCCTTTTACCACTGGAAACAGTTTCTCCTTATTTAAACTATTGAAAACTTCCATGATTTTGAACAAATGTGTCAAATCTTTTCGGAACTTTCTCTGCTGCAAGGCGAACAACCCAAGCGTCTCCAATCTCTGGGCGGCACAGTGGCGCAGTGGTTAGCACCGCAGCCTCGCAGCTCCAGCGACCCGGGTTCAATTCTGGGTACTGCCTGTGTGGAGTTTGCAAGTTCTCCCTGTGTCTGCGTGGGTTTCCTCCGGGTGCTCCGGTTTCCTCCCACAAGCCAAAAGACTTGCATGGTGGTAAGTAAATTGGCCATTATAAATTGTCCCTAGTATAGGTAGGTGGTAGGGAAATATAGGGACAGGTGGGGATGTGGTAGGAATATGGGATTAGTATAAATGGGTGGTTGATGGTCGGCACAGACTCGGTGGGCCGAAGGGCCTGTTTCAGTGCTGTATCTCTAAACTAAACTAAACTAAACTCTCCACATCACTGAAGTCTCTCACCCTGCTACCATTGTGGCAAATCTCTTTTTTATTCTTTCGCGGAATGTGGGCATCACTGGCAACGCCAGCATTTATTGCCCATTCCTAACTTCCCTTGAGAAGGTGGTGGTGAGCCGCCTTTTTGAGCTGTTTCAGTCCATGTGCATCACCTCGCATTTGCCCTGATTGAACTCCATCTGCCATTTCTCTGCCCAACTCTCCAATCTATCTATATTCTGCTGTATTCTCTGACAGTCCCCTTCACTATCTGCTACTCCGCCAATCTTAGTGTCGTCTGCAAACTTGCTAATAAGACCACCTATACTTTCCTCCAAATCATTTATGTATATCACAAACAACAGTGGTCCCAGCACGGATCCCTGTGGAACACGGCTCCATTTTGAGAAACTCCCTTCCACTGCGACTCTCTGTCTCCTGTTGCCCAGCCAGTTCTTTATCCATCTGGCTAGTCGACCCTGGACCCCATGCGACTTCACTTTCTCCATCAGCCTACGATGGGGAACCTTATCAAACACCTTACAGAAGTCCATGCATATGACATCTACAGCCCTTCCCTCATCAATCAACTTTGTCACTTCCTCAAAGAATTCCAGTGGAGAGTTTTCTCCCTGGTGGCCATTGAGTTCAATTTTGCAAGGGCACCTTGATGCCCTTGGCAAGAGCAGTCACTGTCTCCTCACCTCACCTCTTGAGTTCAGCTCTTTTGTCCAAATTTGGGTCAAGGCTGCAACGAGGTCAGGAACCAAGTGGCTCTTGCAGAACCCAAAATGAGCATTGATGAGCAGGTTATTACTGTGTAAGTGCTGCTTGATAGCACTGTCAATGACACCTTCCATCACTTTACTGATGTTCAAGAGGAGGCTGATGGGGCAGTAATTGACAGGGTTGGATTTGTCCTGCTTTTTGTTTGCAGGACATACCTGGGCAATTTTCCACGTTGCTGGGTAGATGCCAGTGTTGTAGCTGTACTGGAACAGCGTGGCTAGTGGCGCGGCTAGTTCTGGAGCATAAGTCATCAGCACTACAGCCGGAATGTTGTCAGTATCCAGAGCCTTCAGCCATTTCTTGATATCATGTGGAGTGAAGTGGATTAGCTGAAGATTGGCATCTGTGATGCTAGGGACCTCAGGAGGAGGTCGAGCTGATACTTCTGGCTGAAGATGGTTGCAAATTATTCAACCTTGTATTTTGCACTGATATACTGGTCCCCCCTATCATTAAGGATGGGGATATTTGTGGAAGCTCCTGTTGATTGTTTAATTATCCACCACCATTCAGGACTGGATGTGACAGGACTGCAGAGCTTTGATCTGATCTGTTGGTTGTGAGATCGCTTAGCTCTGTCTGTTGCATGCTGCCTCCACTGTTTGACATGCAAGTAATCCTGTGTTGCAGCTTCACCAGGTTGACACCTCATTTTTAGGTCTGCTTGGTGCTGCTCCTGACATGCCCTCCTGCACACTTCATTGAACCACTATTGCTCCCTTGGCTTGATGGTAATGGTAGAGTGAGGGATATGTCAGGCTATGAGGTAACATATTGTGTTTAAATACAATTCTGCTGCTGCTGATGGCCCACAGTGCCTCATGGATGCCCAGTTTTCAGTTGCCAGATCTGTTCATTTCTTCCCTCAGATATAATTGGAAAAAAAATTCCAAAGGAATGCATGTACTAAATAAAAAGGAGAGAGAAATAAATACTGAAAAAATAGATGGCAGCATTTGGAAGGTAAAAAGATTTATAAGTTTTATTATCGATGAGTGAGAGGAATATATCACACTTTGGGGCTTCTGGAAGTGGATTTACTGATAATTTTGGGAATTGATAGGAAGCTGCTTCATGGTTGGTGGAACAAACTCCCGCCCTTGGTGTGGAGCCAACAGCTGCATCCGTCCAATAACAGACAGAGTAGAAGAACTGTATCAGGCCTTGTTAGCTCAGTTGGTGGAGCATGCGACTTTTAATCTCAGGGTCTTCGATTTGAGACCCATGTTGTGTGGTTGTTCTTCCCTTTTTCAGACTTCATCGGCAGAGAGTTCAAGGGATGCTTGAAATTAAATTCAACAACATCACCAGATTTCAACTCCGCCCCCCTCCCAGTGTTGTAGAATGGACCCTCAACCTCTGCCTTCCCCCTTCCCCTCCCTCCCAGAACTGCAACAGGGATCCCCTTGTCCTCACTTTCCACCCCACCTGCCTCCACAGCAGCACAGTGGCGCAGTGGTTAGAACTGCAGCGTCACAGTTCCAGTAACCCGCGATCAATTCTGGGTACTGTCTGTGTGGAGTTTGCAAGTTCTCCTTGTGTCAGTGTGGGTTTCCTCCGGGTGCTCCAGTTTCCTCCCACAAGCCAAAAGACTTGCAGGTTGGTAGGTAAATTGGCCATTATAAATTGCCCCTAGTATAGGTAGGTCACAGGGAAATATAGGGACAGGTGGGATGTGGTAGGAGTATAGGATGAGTATAAATGGGTGGTTGATCGTCGGCACAGACTCGGTGGGCCGAAGGGCCTGTTTCAGTGCTGTATCTCTAAACATAAACACATCCAAAGGATCATCCTCCACCATTTCCGCCACCTCCAGCGTGATGCCACCACCAAACGCATCCTCCCCTCCCCTGTCAACATTCTGACCGGATTGTTCCTTCCACAACACCCTGGACCACTCCTCCATTACCCCAACACCTCTTCCCCTTCCCAAGGCACCTTCCCATGCAATCGCAGGAGATATAATACCTGCCCTTTTCCCTCCTCTCTGCTCATTATCTAAAGCCCCAAACACTCCTTTTAGGTGAAGCAGCGATTTACTTGTACTTCTTTCAATTATGTATACTGTATTCACTGCTCACAAAGTGATCTCCTCTAAACTGGAGAGACCAAACGCAGATTAGGTGGAACACCTCTGCTCAGGCCGAAACCATGACCCTGAGCTTCTGGTTGCTTGCCATTTCAACACTCCCCCCTGCTCTCATGTCAACATTTCTGTCTTTGGCCTGCTCCAGTGTTCCAGTGAAATCAACCCATGCTCGAGGAGCAGCACCCGACCTTTTGATTCGGTACTCTACAGCCTTGTGGATTGAACATTGTGTTCAATAACTTCAGAGCATGACTGGTGTCAGGCAACCACAAGAATTAACACACTCTTTGCCTTTGTCCCAGGACAGCTTTGTTATTTAATCTCTCCTGCCCTCTGCCCTATCAAACACCTTCCCCTTTGTTCTCTCCCACATGCCCCTCCCCTTCACTTGTTTAAAACCTAATTATTTTCTAACCTGTGTCAGTTCTGATGAAAGGTCACAGACCAGAAACGTTAACTCTGTTTCTCTCACCACAGATGCTGCCAGAGCTATTGAGTATTTCCAGCACTTTTTGTTTTATTTCATATTTCCAGCATCTGCAGTATTTTGCTTTTATTGTGTCAGAAAGTCTTTCCTTGATTCAGGACTCTTACTTCTCTCCAGAATCTCTCTGCTAAAGATTGAACATTATCTCATTTCACTCACAGCGCAGGGTCAGTGTGGCACAGTGGGACTTCTGGCTGTCTCCCACTTCACAGTCCATCAGTACTGAGAAAACAATGGTGAATATTACTCACATGTTGTGTTCTGTAACTTTTTACAAACACTTTGATGTATATATTGTCTTCCAAAGCAGTGACAGAATGGTGGCTTTAGTGTGTTGTTGAAAAAGCTTTGTTGAGTTCGTGCTGTACTAACAGTTAAACAGTTCTTGGTTCAATACCAGGTTTGGTACTTTCAACCTCTCCTGTGTCTTTTTCTTTGGCTCCAATTGTCAAGCTGCATGATTTACTCTGAAATTAGCACCAGAGAACCAAGGCACCAGCGAGCATGAGGAGCTGAAATTAACACAGATCAAATCCACTTAATATTTCTGACTGAAGATGGTTGCAAATGCTTCAGCTTCATCTTTTGCACTGACGTGCTCAGCACTACCATCATTGAGGATGTGAATGTTTTTGGAGCCTCCTCATCTTGTTAGTTATTTAATTATCCACAACCATTCACGACTGGATGTGGCAGGACTGTGGAGCTGTGATCTGATCCTGAGGGAGATATCCATGCGCGGAGTGGTGGGATGTATGGAGAGTGATCCTGAAGAGGGTGTCTGAGCCTGGAGTGGAAGCTTTCCATGGAGGTGCAGGAGGAGGCCATTCAGCCCCAGTGTTTTATAAAGGTTTAGCATAACTTATATGTTTTTACTCGATGCCTCTATTAATAAAGCCAAGTGTCCTGTTTGCTCTGAGCAACCTTTTCAAACCTTGATCAAAAAAGATTGGTGTACATTGTCTCATTCTTCCTCCCAAACTGTATCACTTCACAATTTTCTGTGTAAAATTTTATCTGTTGTGTGAAAGCCCATTTTACCAGTGTGTTTAAGTTCCTCTGAAGTGTGTTACTGTCACTGGCATGGGACGAAATTCACGAGCATTCTTTGATGCGATCTCCGTGGAAAGAGCAATCTTACACACGAGCTCAAATTGGGATTTTGTGTGTTTAGTATCTTTCCTCATCCACCAATATAAGCACAAATCTGTCTCATAATGTACGGTCTAAGAATGTGCCAATGTTGCAATGGGGTGATAAATTCTTCAGTGTCACAATGTACTCACCAACTGCTTCACTACTTTTCTGATTTCTGGATCCAAGATTGTAGCTTTCCGCGATCTCGAGTGGCTTAGGGTTGAGCCTCGCTTCAACGAAGAAACGGAAAATTATGATTTAAAGATTACACTGTCAATCATTCACAACTCCGTCTTCTCCTGAACTTCGAGTTCAAATTTGTTTGTGAAGTTGAGTCACACGTTAAGACAGCACAGTCTTTGTCTTTGTGAAGGAAGTGATTTGGGAATGGCTGTTTGAAACTATCCCTTCTTGCACAGAAATTCAGTGCAAATACTTGATCACTCACAATTTCCTCGAGAGAAATGTGTTCACAATGGCATTCGACATGGACACTGCCTCAGCATTAAACTCACTGAAGCAGAATGTGACCGTGTTGTATGTTTCAGAATGTTGGTGCCGTTATTTGTCGCCTTTAACCGAGACTGGGACACAGGGCAAGTTTGATCCGAGGTTGGAATATATTATCATTCAGGAGCAAGAAAAATCAAAAGGAACAAAATAAGAAAACCCAGTCTCCAGATTTGAGAAACTGTCGATCTGATTTGGGAAAGTGAATCAGAGCAGAATGAAGGATGAACTGTCCAGAAGAGATGAAGACACCGCTCAGTCAACACGCTCCCCTGGTTTATGATGCTGGAACATTCCTCACACAGAAATGATTCAACCCAATGACAAACATTCTTGCAGCTGATAATTTATGCTACTGATTTAAGGACTGTCTCATGTGGTTACCGAGTGACGACGAGAAGATATTAAACTTTGTTCTATTCAATCTAGCTGTGATGAAGTTTGAATTTTTCTACCTTTTATGAACATTATTTGAAGGGTCTCGGTAACAATGTTCAGTTTTGATGAGAGTGGGGTCTGGGTGAGGAGCTGCTGAGTGTGACAGGGTCAGGACTGGATGCAGGAAGTTCTCTGACAGTCTCCCTCTTTCTCTCTAATGGGTTTGAGTTGATTTACGACTGGTAGCTTTTATTTTACTTTTCTTATTTAGAGATACAGCACTGAAACAAGCCCTTCGGCCCACCGAGTCTGTGCCAACCAGCAACCACCCATTTATACTGATCCTACATTAATCCCATATTCTCTACCACATCCACACCATTCTCCAACCATGTACCGACACTAGGGACAATTTACAATGGCCAATTTACCTATGAACCTGCAACTCTTTTGGAGGTGGAAGGAAACCAGAGCACCCGGCGGAAACCCACACAGACACAGGGAGAACTTGCAAACTCCATACAGGCAGTACCCAGAACTGAATCCTGGTCGCTGGAGCTGTGAGGCTGCGGTGCTAACCATTGCGCCACTGTGCTGCTGTTGGTGTTTTGATAAATGAAGGAAGTTCCCTCCACCCATTTTATTTGGACAGACAGTGTGGTATAAGGATGTAAAGGGTTAATGCTGAAGATAGTGGGATCAACCCCTCCCACTGTCAGAGTGATGATGTAACAGTCACATGAGATGAAGTTTGGGAGAAGAGAGAGCAGCACCAAGGATGCTAGCTTCGCAGGCTTGATGAGTGTGCATAGAGTATTGTGTAAATTAGAAAACAGTTGTTAGTTCTTTCAGCAGGAACTGTGTCCAGAAAATATCGAGAAACTCACAATTTTATTATTCAGGAGTCGGAACACAGATATTAATTCCAAGTGACAGTTCTGAGACCAATTAACAAAAAAAGTAGAGAATAATATTACTCACTGATTGAAATCCCCCAGTGAGGAGACAGTTAAACAGGTGATCTGTTGGTGCATCATTCGATCCAAGGTTTCAGCAAAATGTAATCTCCCTTTTTGGTGAAATTCTCTGTTATTTGCAACTTTTTTTATCAGCTTTGATGGGCGAGTGAAAAAACTGTAAAAATTGAACAGTTCCATCCTTTCTTTTCTTCCTTCTTCTCTTCTTTCCATCAGCTTCTCTTTTCTGCCCCAGATCAATATAATGATAAGAATTCCAATTTAATCTGCTGTTTCTGGTGTTTTATCCATTCCAAACAAAATTTCAACATTCCAATCAAATCTATTTGTTATTCCACAGTGTCTCGACATGTGTTTTATTCTGTTGTATTCTCTCACAGTCTGTTTGATGATCAATGTTACATCTCACTCTCTGTTCTGGTGAAGATCAGAAGCAGTGATATCTGTTTACACCACCCAACAAGTAGGACTGAGGCTGTGCCTCGCTGATCATGTGGAGTTAAAGCAATTCTTCCAGTCAGTTAGTACAGTTGTCATTTCATGAGAAATTCGGTCATCATGCCTTCGTCAGTGACCTCATGGCTCAGGTGTCTGAGTGATGTTAAACATGATGTGATGAAATGATTGTATGTTCCAGTCTTTCAGTGGTGGGTTTTCACACTGAGTAGAAACGTGTTGGACATGGTCTGGAAATGTTTCACACCGCTCCATTCACAACTTCATTTACTTGCAGAAGATATATTTCCATCATTGCATAGCTGGCTGCACAGCCAGAAGCTGTGCTGAAGGTGACAGCTGCACTGCTGCAACTGACAAGGTGGCCGAGAGGTTAAGGCGATGGACTGCTAATCCATGGTGCTTTGCACACGTGGGTTCGAATCCCATCCTTGCAGCTAGCTGTTTCGTGTATTAATCATGTTTGAAGTCAGCCTCGAAGCCTGTTATTGTTTCTGTCCAGACAGTGATTCCAGAATTGGTTATACTTTATTAAAATTGAGACAGACAATTGGAATTCTTCACCCAAACTGCACTGGAATGAAGATCAGACAGGGATCATGAAACGGAGCAGGATTTTTCCTCTCCTCCTTCCTTCCATCTTTACTGTCTCTGGATTTACACCAAGTGAAAGACAAATGGGAAAAGCAAATGGCGAGGGAGCAGATGCAGAAAATTATCTTTTGGCAAGAAATTTATTTTCAAATCTTCTTGATAGATTAAGTGAGTGAGCAATGCTTTGGCAGATGGAGTTTAAAATGAGGGGTCATCTACTACCTCAGATCGATCAGAATGTTTTTTTGCAAGAGGTGAGATGTTAGAAACGGCGGAGGAGCAGAGACCCGAATACTGAATTAATAAAAGCTAGTGGACTGGGAGGAAATAATGTGAAAAGTGAACAGAATCTGAAGATTGGAACTCATGTTGCAGTGATAGAAAGCTCTGTGCTCCTGAAGTAAATGTCCAAGCCCAGATTGTGGGGAATCTGTGGAGAGTGATTTGGTTTTTATTCATTCTTGGGTGTGAGTATCGCTGATAAGGCTAGCATTTATTACCCAGTCCTATTGCCGTTGAGAAGGTGGTGGAGAGCTGCCTTCTTGAACTGATGCAGTCCATATGGTGCAGGAACGCCCACAGTGCTATTGGGGAGGGAGTTCCAGGATTGTGACCCAACAACAGTGAAGAAATGGCGATATCGTTCCAAGTCAGGATGGTGAGTGACTTGGAGGGGAACCTGCAGGTAGTGAGTTCCCATGCATCTGCTGCCCATGTCCTTCGAGGTGGTAGTGGTCACGAGTTTAGAAGGTGCTGTTGAAGGATACTTGGCGAGTTGTTGCAGTGCATATGGAGATGGTACACACTGCAGCCACTGTGTCCTGGTTGTGGAGGGATTGAATGTTTAAGGTGGCGGGTTAGGTGCCGATCAAGTGGCCTGCTTTGTCCTGGATGGTGTTGTGCTTCTTGAGTGTGGTTGAGTGGGATGTATTCCATCCCACTCCTGACTTGTGCCTTGTCGATGGTGGACAGGATTTGGGGTGTCAGGAGGTGAGATACTTGCTGCAGAATTCGTAATCTCTGACCAGCGCTTTTTGCCACAGCATAGATGTGACTGGTCCAGTTACGTTTCTGGTCAAGATGTTGATGGTGGGGGATTTAACGATGATAATGCTTCTGAATATCAAAAGGTAGATTTTATTTTTCTCTCATTGTAGTAGTTCACTGCTTGGCACTTGTGTGGCCAGAAGGTTGCTTGTCATCTTATCAGCTCAAGGCTGAATGTTGTTCAGGTCTTGCTGCTTGCAGGCACAGACTGCTTCAGTATTTGAAGAGTGGTGAGTCATCATCTAACATTCCCACTTCTGACTTATGTTGAAGAGAAAGTCGTCAATGAAACAGCTGAGGATGTTTGGGTCTAGGGCTCTACCCTGAGAAACTCCTGAGGCAATGTCCTGGGCTGAGATGATTGGCCTCCACGAACCACAACATCTTGCTTTGTGCGAGGTATGACTTCAACAAGTGGAGAGTTTTCCCCCTGATTCCCATTGACTTCAATTTTGCTCGGGATCCTTGATGCCACACTCACTCAAGGGCAATCAGTCTCACCTCTCCTCTGGAATTCCATTCTTTCATCTCTGTTTGGACCAAGCTGCAATGAGATCATACAAACATAAGATCAGAAGAACTAGTAGCAGGAGTCGGCCATTTGGCCCCTCGAGCTTGCTCCGCCATTCAATAGGATCATGGCTGACCTGATCATAACCTCAACCCCACTTTCTTGCCTGCCCACATAACCCTTGGCTCTCTTGTAGATAAAAATCCTGAAGACATTCAATGACCCAGCCTCCACTGCTCTCTGCGGTAGAGAATTCCAAAGATTAATGACCCTCTGAGAGAAGAAATTCCTTCTTAAATGAAAAACCCCTAAATCTGAAACTGTGTCTCCTAGTTCTATATTCCACCATGAGAGGAAACATCCTCTCAGTATCTACCCTGTCAAGCCCCCTCAGAATCTCATATGTCTCAATACGTTCTCCTTTCATTTTTCTCAACTCCAATGAGTATCGGTCCAACCTGCTCAACTTTCCTCATAAGACAACACCTTCATCATAGGAATCAATCCAATGAACCTTCTCTGAACTGCCTCCAATGCAAGTATATCCCTCCTTAAATAAGGAGACCAAAACTGTACACAGTACTCTTGGTGTGGTTTCACCAGCACCATGAACATTTGTAGCAAGACTTCTCTACTTTTATACTCCAACCCCCTTGCAATAAAGGGTAACAATCCATTTGCCTTCCTAATTATTTGCTGTACCTGCATGGTAACCTTTTGTGATTCATGTACGAGGACACCCAGATCCTTCTACACCGCAGAATTCTGTAATCTCTCACAATTTAAATAATATTTTCCTTTTCTATTCTTCCTACCAAAGTGGATAACCTCACATTTTCCCACATTCTACTCTATCTGGCAAATTATTTCCTGGAGCTGAGAGAACCTGGCAGAACCTAAATTGAGCATCGATGATCAGATTATTGCTAAGTGTGTGGTGCTTGATAGCACTGTTGGTGACATCTTCCATCACTTTGCTGATGATTGATAGTAGACTGATGGGGCGGCAATTGGTCAGATTGGATTTGTCCTGCATTTTTTTTATGGAGAGGGCACACTTGGGCAACTTTCCACATTGTCAAGTAGATTGCCGTTATGTAGCTCTACTGGAACAGCTTGGCTGAGGGCGCAGCTAGTTCTGGAGCACATGTCTTCAGTACTAGTGTGGAAGTGACAGAAAGGCATGGCACTATGCTTAATGGGAAATATAGCCAAGTTAGGAATAGTAGCTTTGCTGAGCTTTGATTTTAAGTGGCAGAAACCACAATGAAATAGTTAAAAGTAAAGGCAGAGCGTGAGAGACTGTAAATACTAGCCGACACTGGTAATTACAAAGACATCTGTTCTTTATGGCCTGATTATGTGACTCCCTGTGGTTTGGAACAAATGGACTCCTGTGAATCAAATGATGTCCATCCCTGTGTGAGTGACCAGGAGTGCTAGGCCCCTCTTATCTTCGTGAACTGCCACTACTTGATGTAGCTGCAGACTGCACGAAACACTCAGGAATGTACACCGAATAGAGATAGCAGGATGCGCCGCAATTACTTGTCACAAGGTAGCGACAGACTCATGATCCATGTCGGGAGTGAGACTAGAATGATTATTGATGATTCCTATGCTCTTGCTAATTAGCTTGCTTGTCCGCTTTGTTTTATCTTGCTGGTACAAAACAATATTTTATTAGTAACAAGTATGTATTGAAAATGGAGTGTATTACAACCTCAGTAACAGATGTACTGCATGTCACCACGTGGGTGAAGTCGAATTGTATCGCACTGATTGGTTAAACAAGGGGGTGTAGCATGAATCTTAATGTATAAACAGTAGTACCTGTATCAAAAAACTTCACGTACTCCAGTCGACCAGACAGACTCTGGGTGGAGTCAGTGTCGTTGCATTAGAGTAAGTCAGCCGGCTAAATGCGCAAATTAAGAAATTGATTTTACCTGCACATCCGTCTCGGCATAGTTACTGAACCAGACTGAAGGCAAAAAGAACTCAGATTTGCACTAGACCTGGAATGTTGTTCGGGCCCATAGTCTTTGCTGTATCGAGTGCCTTCAGCTATTTCTTGCCATTATGTGGAGTGAAGCAAATTGGCTGAAAACTGGAAGCTGTGATGCTGGGGACCTCAAGAGGCCAAGATGAATCATCCACTGAGCAATTTCTGACTGAAGATGGTTTCAAATGCTTCAGCTTCATCTTTTGCACTGACGTGCTCGGCTCCACCAACATTGAGGATAGGGATGTTTTTGGAGCCTCCTCATCTGGTTCGTTATTTAATTGTCCTCCACCTTTCATGACTGGATACCTAGTTTCCCAGGGCAGTGCCCTGGGCCCACCCATCCTCAGCTGTTTCATTGATGGCTTTCTCTTCAACATAAGTCAGAGTTGGAAATGTTCGCTGATGATTCACAACTCCTCAGATACTGAAGCAGTCTGTGCCTGCAAGCAGCAAGACCTGAACAACATTCAGGGTTGAGCTGATAAGTGACAAGCTACATTCTTTGATCTGATCCTGAGGGAGATATCCATGCGTGGAGCAGCGGGATGTATGGAGAGTGATTCTGAAGAGGGTGTCTGAGCCTGGAGGGAAGAATCTGTGGAGAGTGGTCCTCAAAGGATGTCCGTGTCTGGAGATTTAGGATCTCTGAAGAGGGTCTCCGAGCCCGTAGTGCTGGGATCTATGGAGAGTGATCCTGAAGTGGGTGTCCGAACCTGGAATGGTGGGATCTGTGGAGAGTGATCCTGAAGTGGGTGTCTGAGCCTGGAGGGCAGTATCTGTGGAGCGTGATCCTGACGAGTGTGTGTAAACCTGGAATGGAAGCTTTCTGTGGAGGGACAGGTGGAGGCCATTCATTCCCAGTATTTTATAAAGGTTTAGCATAACTTATATGCTTTTACACTATGCCTCTATTAATAAAGCCAAGTGTCCTGTTTGCTCTTAGTTACCTTTTCAATCCTTCTAACATTGGTGTACATTGTCCCTCTGCTCCTGCACCCAGTTTAGAACTGCAACGTTTCATTTATATGGCATTCTTCCTTCCAAATTGTATCACTTCACACTTCTCTGTGTAAAATTTCATCTGTTATGTGAAAGCCCATTTTTCCAGTTTTTTTTAAGTTCCCCTGAAGTGTGTTACGATCACTGGCATAGGACAAAATTCCTGAGCATTCTTTGATGCTATGTCCATAGACAGAGCAATCTTTTACGCGAGCTCAAATGTAGGATTTTGTGTGTTTAGTATCTTATTTCACCCACCAATATAAGCACAAATATGTCACGGAAATCTTGTTCACTGCAGTCCCTGCTGCTGTTTGCTGCCTATATTTACAGACTTTAATCTCAGCCTCGTCACCATGTTCTCTAATATATTCAAGGGGCATCTGCAGAGAAAATGTTCAACAAGCATGGCAAGTGCAAGGAAATGTTTATTTATGTCATTATGTCATGAACATAATATACAAATTTTTACATGTGTGAATCATCAAGATGTGTCTTCATAAATGGCACACCGTCACAATAAACACTGTCACCTTTCAATGTTTAGCAGACAGGTTTGACGGCCTGATGTGTGTGATTCCCATATTAATGTGTTTGCACAAAGTTCGGGGAAAGATGGAGATACGAATAATTTACAGGGAGATCTTTGAAACATATTACCACATCTCTCACTCACAAAGATCTGCAAACACATGGATTCCAAAAGAACCTGAGTACAAAATCACCTAAAATAAACACAGCCAGAGAGACTTGCGATAACCTGTAGCTCAGGTAAAGTACATGATGTTATGGTAGGGATTCTGTTTCTTCTGTTAAAATATTTTTTGAAGAAGTCATAATCAAACTGAATAAAAGTAGGATCAGTTCTTTTTCAAGAGGGCTCCAAAAGAACCAATTTGGCAACTATGTTTACTGTTTGTCACATGATTCAAGTTAAATATAGAACAGAAACCCTGGTAACCGGGAGAAATGTGGTTCGTGAAGTCAGTCATGCCCCTTGAATGGACAACCTTGGCAGCAGCAGCGCAAACCGAAGACAGCAGAAAACTCACAACCTTTGGTTGTCGCAGTCAGTGTGTTTTACCTGGTGGATTGAGCAGCTGATCAAGTTAACCTGAAGAATCGTCAAGGAAGGAGAGAAGACCACAACCCAGTTTGTTTACCAGAAAATCTTTAAAAGACCCTGAGAAGTCCACTGAGTTAATTCATCTTGTCGCATGTCTTTGAAGAAGGCCTGCTAAAATTAATTCTCAATGCCTTCTGAAAAGAAATGTTCTAAAATACCCTCGTGACCTGTCTACGTATACTCGGAAGTTAGACTGTATTACAGTTTTGGAGCAACATATCTCATCTGATGATTTCTTCAAAAATGAGCAAATAAACAGCCCAAGAGGTTTTTTTTGTCTGTAACAGAGTGCTGAATTTTAAAAAAAAATCCCTTTTATTTTTTCAGCTATCCATTGTGTGTGTGTGCGTGTGGCTCGAAGATAAATAAAAGGACTTTAAAAGTTGTTCAAGGTGAAAAAGGAACTTTTAAAATTTCCACCTGTGTGTTTATGCTTTACTTCATGACTAGTTAAAATTTGTTCGACAATAAATGGATAATTGTGTTGTTCATTAAAGAAACCTGGTCAGTGTCTTCTATTCTGGGAAAAATAGAGCATATGATTGACTGTATCAGTATGTGGGAAAAGTTCACATCGATGTTGTGACCTGTGGAGAAGTGGGATGAGAATAAAGAGTGACCTCCTCTGCCCTTAGTTGTCACAGCACTTGTGATCTGGCTCAGTAGCTTAATTGGTTCGAGTGTTTGTCTAATAATCAGAAAATCTTGGATTCATATCCTTGCTTCAAAAGTTTAGCTATCAATCATTTACATCCATTTTCTTGTGAACTTTAACTTTTCTTATGAATTTCATTCACACAAAAGAAAACAGCTCAGTGGTTGCCTTTGTGAAGGATGTGAGTTTGAAATGTCTGTTCCCGCTCGTACAGATGTCCAGTGCTAATATTTCAACGGCAACTCAATCCCCTACAATTTCTTTGAGAGCAATGTGTTTGCAGTTGCATTTAACCTGGAAAACAGCTCACCATTAATCTCACTGAAGGAAAGTGTGACCGTGTTGTCTGTTTCAGAGTGTTTGTGTCGTTTTGTGTCTTTTTTAACCAAGACTATAACACAACGCAAAGGGGAGGGTTGATCCGAGGTTTAGAATATATCATCATTCAGGAGCAAGAAAAATCAAAAGGAACAAAATAAGAAAACCCAGTCTCCAGATTTGAGAATCTGTAGATCCAATTTGGGAAAGTGAATCAGAGCAGAATGAAGGGTGAACCGTCCGACTGCCCAGAAGAGATGGAAACACAGCTCAGTCAGCACGTTCCCCTGGTTTATGATGCTGGAACATTCCTCACACAGAAATTATTCAATCAATATTCATCGTCCAAGTCGGTCTGAGGCTGTGCCTTTCTGATCATGTGGAATTAAAGCAATTCTTCCAGCCAGTTAGTTCAGTTGTCATTTCAAGAGAAATTCGATGTCATCATGACTTCATCAGTGACCTAATGGTTCAGGTGTCTGAGTGATGTTAATCATGATGTGATGAAATGATTTTTTGTTCCAGTCTTTCAGTGGTGGGTTTTCACACTGAGTTGAAACGTGTTGGACATGGTCTGGAAATGTTGCACACCGCTCCATTCCCAACAGGCCATGACCTGATGTGATGGAAATTTCATTTACTTACAGAAGCTACATTTTCATCATTGCACATCTGGATGCAAAGTCAGGATCTGAGCTGAAGGTGACCGTCCTGCCCAAAATTTAAGCGAGGCAAAAAAGACATGTGATGGGTTGCTGGCACAAAGCTGGGTAATGACGTGTTTGAGAGGTTTAGATGATGGATTATTAATTCCTTCTGTTTTACATGTATGAATTTGAATCCCATCTGCTTCAACAGTTTATAAAATGTTCAATACATTGTTTCTTTGTAATTCAGCAGCTTTTGCGGAAAGTAGGACTGAAGCTGTTGCAGTACCTGTTCGAAAGATAGTCTAAGTTATTCTGAAGCCATCTTCCAATGTCATCTACATGTAAGCCAGATTTTAAAGGATAAGATGTAGTTTTTAAAAGTCACTTCAATCTTACTCGAGTCTTTACAAAGAAGCCAGGTAAATCTTGATAAAAAATCATATATATTTAGAGATCTTTTAAAAGCACTTCAATCTTGTTAATAAAAAGTCAGATGTAAATTTAAGAACTCTGATCAGGCCATGCTAAAAAGTTACATACAATTAAGAAACAAAATACAACATTTAAAATGTCTGAGCTCCCTCTGAAAGTTGACCCCTGCTGCTGCCGGTGTCTTCCTGGAATATTGGAGCTGCTGTGTCAACAGAAAAGTCCTTCCCAAGCAGGCCCTGAGCCTGTTGGTACCGGCTCTCATCCAACCAAGGTAAAAATCAGGGTACATTGTGGGCAATGAGCCCAAATTGCTGAACTACAGGTCCCTGTCACTTTAAAGATTGGGCTGGTGCGATTATGATCAGAGGCTCCTTCTGAGCACATTTCTCACCACCACAACTTCCAGATGCTGGTGTTAGTGTGTGCATGTACCGGCAGTTGCAGTGCTGTTCAGACCCTCAATAGCAGTGAAAGTCTCAGAGTTCACCGCTATTGGGACTGTAAAATCCAGGCCAATATCTCACAGCCCTGTTAGATATGCTCTCCCTCTGTACAAAATCAAACTCCACACAGTGTCTTTCACTCACTCCTGTTTCCAGCACTGATGGTGCAGAAATCCCCACTCAAAGGTACACAATCCAGTTGATTTCTGATCAAATACCTCCTTCCTCCTTCAATAGAGGAAACAGAGACATGAACAGGAGTCAGGTGCAAGAAAGTTTCACCAACAGAGCAAAGAAAGGCACCAACAAAAGTCACACCTACTTTCCAAATCATTTCACTGGAATATTCTTTCACTTGTTTTGTAAGATGACTGCAATAAATCTGAAAATGAGCACCACGAGGTTTGTGTTCACTCGTCACTTGTTCTCCTGTGTTTGTCTGTCAGGTTTGTCATTCAGTTTGGATTGGATATTGAAGAGAATCTTTTTTCAAGATGATTGCACATTGTACTGTGTTTAAAGCAACCAACTTGTAAAATGGCAGATAATGAATGTTTCAATACCTGTGTGACCAGATTCTTCCAATGCTTTCCAACAGCTAGATTGATGATGCTTGTAATCTGTATCCTGTGGAGAATGGGAGAGGAGAATAAAAACATGGTGCATGAACAGGACAGACTGTGTAAAATGGGAGCACAGAAATACTGCCACCTCAATGAAAGTTAATGAGATTTATTCGAAGTCAGACACCTGTCCACAATGAACAAGTGAACACATTAATTGTCCACTTTCAATCTAAATGGGACTGAGGTTCCAACAGAGAAATTTTCTGGAAAACCTGCTGCAGTTTTAACATTGATGAACTGGAACATCTTATACTAACTTTCAAATAACTGTCGTGATTGTATAGTTCTCATAGTGGAGAGAAGGAGTTGTTTATAAATATGAGCAGAAAGACACATTTGTGGATTGGTGAATGAGCTTTATCTTTCTGAAATGTATTTGTCCATTGGTTGCAGGTCACTGGAAATTCTTTTTTGCATTTCAATTGTAGCAGCAGCAGTTAACAGCAAAATGTCTGATTAATAAGAGTAGTGGGTCTGAGAAATACTTCAACAGCCGAGACCCTGTAAAACAGAACTCCAAGTAATAGTTTAAATAAGGCACTGAACTGACAGAGCGGTAAAGGCCTGCTCAGGTCAGGAAAAAAGCCCGACCCGAACCACACAGAACCACTTTGGACCGGAGCCCGACCCGGCCAGACTATCTCCATTTATTCCCATGCCCAAACCGACCCGAGCCTTACCCGACCACCGGAATGTTCACTTTACCTATCTCCCGATTCCGAATCTATAGGAAGCTGCAGCATCAGCGCAATGACATTATAGAGATGCTCACTTGCTCACTGCGCAGATTCAGAGTTTCCTTCCTTGACGTCCCAGGCTCCCAGCTTAGGTTGGCTTTTCAACTTTTGACACTTATTAAACTCAACTTCCCAGCAGAGCAAAATTTAAGACTTAATGTGTGTGTCACACCCTGACCCAGCCTGACCTGGACCCAGCCTGACCCGAACCTGAATGCCCGGAAGAGCGAACCGACACGACCCGAACCCGCCACAGGTCGCGGGTCCCGTCGGGTTCAGGTCGGGTCGCAAGCCTTCACAGAGCGGAGGTCAGATGAGGATTGAATTAATTTCCATCACTGAATCTAAACAAGAAGTAAATCTGTCAGGAATGGAACACTTAGCTTTATCTGTGAGCTTTTGGTGCAACGATAGCGCGTCTGACTCCAGATCAGAAGGTTGCGTGTTCAAATCACGTCAGGCTCAGTTATGATTGACAGCAGCTCAAGTTCCTGGATTTTCAATCAGAAGAGAGTTCGATCGATTGGAATGTTCAGTGAATGGTTGAATTTCAAGATCAACTTCAACAGATTAAAGTCCTGATTTCTGGTTCCGTTCCATTTCTTTGCTCAGTTCTTATTTCACACTGTTTTATATCTGAACAATGTTTCAGGGATGTGATGTGTCCATTGTTTGTACAATCGCTCTGTCATCCAGTGTGAGAAATAAAACACAAACCGCCCAGCATGCGGCTCAAACCCATACCTGGCTCTGTCTATAGGCCGCTTAGTTCAGTTGGTTAGGACGCAGTGTTGATAACAACAAGGCTGTGGATTTGATCCCCATGTGCGCTGTCACATGGTCAGTCATTAATCTGACACATTTTTGTAACACTTAAAATCCAACTTTTAGATGCAAACAAGTTTACATAAAGTGTCAGAGGGAACTTATTTTGAATAACATCCATTGCATCTTTGTCACTGGGCTGGAGTAACACAGAATTCTTTCCAATTATCTTCCATTTGCTGATAAACATTGAACTCGTGGCCTGTTCTCGTTAATGGTCACGAGCAGCAAAAACAGACAGAGCGAGTCTGATCGCCCAGAGATGTGGAAAAGGCTTCAGTTTGGGACAAATGCAGCAAATCAAATGTTCACCCTGCCCCGAGAGAGTCAAAAACTGGGGAAAAGGACACAAGGAGATAGAGAATAAGCTAGAGCAGACAATGTAAATATTTCCCATCCTTGATATCTCTCTATTCCAATCCAACCTTCAGAGTTGGGTAAATAATTTCAGAGTAAATTGTGCAATTCGAGAGTCAAAACCAAATGGCGATGCAGAATAAAGGAGAACTGCCAACATCCCAGATTGAACCAGGGATCTTCAGTCTAACACACTCCCAACTGAGCTATTTCAGTCTCACAGGCTTGGGATGATAAGTGGCAAGTAACATTCGCACCACACAAGTGCCAGGCAATGACCATCTCCAACAAGAGAGAATCTAACCATCTCCCCTTGACATTCAATAACATTACAATCACTGAATCCCCCACTATCAACTTCATGGAGGTCACCATGGGTAGCCAAACAAATAACGTGGCTACAAGAGCAGGTCAGAGGCTTGGAATCCTGAGGTGAGTAATTACAGTGCAGCTGTTGGCTCCACCTCAGGGGCTGAATTTGTTCTGTAAACCATGAAGCAGCTTCCTCTCAAATCCCAGATTTATCATTAAATCCTCTTACAAAAGCCCCAAAGTGTGATATATTCCTCTCACTCATCCATGACTCTTGACTCCCCAAAGCCTGTCCACCATCCACAAGGCACAAGTCAAGAGTGTGATGGAATACTCTCCACTTGCCTGGATGGGTGTAATTCCAACTCAAGAATCTCAACATGATCCAGGACAAAGCAGCCCGCATGATTGGCCCCCCATCTACAAACATTCACTCCCTCCACCATCGACGCACAGTGGCAATAGTGTGTACCGTCTCCACGATGCACTGCAGCAATGCACCAAGACTCCTTCGACAGCACCTTCCAAACCAGCGACCTTTACCACCTCGAAGGGCAAGGGCAGCAAATGCACGGGATACCACCACCTGCAAGTTCCCCTCCAAGCCACACACCATCCTGACTTGGAACTATTTCGCCGTTCCTTCACTGTCGCTGGGTCAAAATCCTGGAACTCCCTTCCTCACAGCACTGTGGGTGTACCTACCCCACATGGACCGCAGTGGTTCAAGAAGGCAGCTCACCACCACCTTTTCAAGGGCAATTAAGGATGGGCAGTAAATGATGGCCTAGCCAGCAACGCCCACATCGCATGAATGAATGAATAAAAAAGTGAAGGTGCCCTTGTGTCATTGTTTTGGTAGAAAATATAACCCTGGTGGAATTGCCCCTCCCAATCACACCTCAATTCACAGAACAAAGAAAATGGAGAAAATTTATGGCACAGCATGAGACCATTTAGCAATCGTGTCTGTGCCAGCTGAAAAAGAGCGATCCAGCACTATCCCACTTTCCAGGTCGAGGGAATGGGATCCGAACAGATCTCAGAGCTCACATTATGTGAATGTTCTGTTGAAGTGTTGGTGAGCTGATATACCAGGGGAGATTCACACTGTTGGACACAGTGTGAAATACATTCAAGTATTTATAAAACATTACAACATGTGAGTAATATTCCCCATTGATTTCTCAGCACTGATGGATTGTGAAGTGGGAGACAGCCAGAAGTCTCGCTGATCCACACTGACCCTGAGCTGAGAATGAAATGAGACAAAGTTCAATCTTCAGCAGTGAGATGCTGCAGAGAGGTAAGAGTCCTGAATCAAGGAGAGACTTTCTCATACTGCTGTTGAATCTCATTTCAAACACTCCTTGAACTCTCTGCCGAGGAATTCAAAGATGAAGAATGCCTGTAAAATCAGCCTAAAAAGGAAATAAAAGACACCCACCGTAGGCTCAAACTCAAAAACTTGAGATTCAGAGTTTCATGCTTTCATCAACTGAGCTCACCAGGCCTGAGACAGTGTCCCCGTCCTGTCTGTTATTGGACGGTGCAGCTGTTGGCTCCATCACAGGGGCTGAATTTGTTCTGTAAACCATGAACCAGCTTCCTCTCAAATCCCAGGTTTATCAGTAAATCCTCTTACAAAAGCCCCAAAGTGTGATAAATTCCTCTCACTCATCCAGAATAAAAGTTACATCTTTTGCTGTTTTTACCTTCCAAACATTGACTTCTATTTTACTCAGCATTTATTTCTCTCTCCTTTTTATGTTGTGCATTTCCTAATAAACATTTCATTTCAATTATTTATGAGGGATGAAATGAACAGAAGAGATTTTCTGCAATGGTACCAGGGGTGTGGGACAGAGCGAGTGGTTCGGATCTGGAATACACTGCCTCAGAGTGTGCTGGAGGCAGATTCAATCGTGGTTTTCTAAAGGGAATTGGATAAACACCTGAATAGAGAAAATTTGCAGGGTGACAATGAAAGGGCAGAGGAGTGGAATTAGCTGATTTGCTCTTGCAAAGAGCTGTCATGGACATGATGGACTGAATGGTCTCCTTCTGTACTGTAACCATTTGATTCCTTGATTCTAACACTGTCAAAGTTGTTCTGAACTTGCTCTGCTCCAAGGAGAACAAACCCAGCTTTTCCAGTGTCTGCACATAACTGAAGTTATGAGGAACCATGGGGAACCCACTGTAAACCTTCCTCCAGACAGAAATACAACTGTTCACCACCACACTGTGACCCAGCTGTTCACAATATATATCAATGATTCGGATGTGGGGACCAAATGTAGTATTTCCAAGTTCACAGATGACACAAAACTAGGTGGGAATGTGTGTTGTGAGGAAGATGCAAAGCGGCTTCAAGGGGATTTGGACAGACTTCGTGAGTGGACAAGAAAGTGGCACATGGAATATAATGTGCAAAGATGTGAGGATGTCCACTTTGGTAGGAGAAACAGATGTGCAGATTATTTCTTAAATGGTAAGAGATTAGAAAGTGTAGATGGACAAAGGGGCCTGGGTGTCCTTGTCAGTAAGTGAGTGAAAGCTAACATGCAGGTGCAGCAAGCAATTAGGAAGGCGAATGACATGTTAGACTCTATCGCAAGAGGATTTGAGTACAGGAGTAGTGAAGTCTTGCTTCAATTGTATATAACCTTGGTTGCACTGCACTTTGGAATACTGTGTGCAGTTTTGGTCCACTTACCTTCGGAAGAATATCATTGCCATAGAGGGAGTACAACGAAGGTTCACCAGACTTGTTCCCGGGGTGGCGGGACTGTCCCATGAAGAGAGATTGGGGAAACTGGGCCTGTATTCTCTAGAGTTTTGAAGAATGAGAGGTAATCTCATCGAAACTTACAAAGTATTTAAAGGGATAGACAGGGTAGATGAAGCTATTTCCTCTGGGTGAGGAATCCAGAACCAGGGGACACAATTTCAACATAAGGGGAAAGCCACTTAGGACAGAGATGAGGAGAAATGTCTTTACTCAGAGGGTTGTGAATCTTTGGAATTCTCTACCCCAGAGGGCTGTGGAAGCTCAGTCATTGAGTATGTTTAAAGCAGAGATTGACAGATTTCTAAATACAAATGACATAGGGCATATGGAGATAGTGTGGGAAAAAGGCATTGAAGTGGATGATCAGTCATCATCATATTGAATGGCGGGGTCGGCTCGATGGGCTGAATGGCCTGCTCCTGCTCCAATGTTCCTATCAGTCTGTAAACTTCATATCCATGTTTTCATTGTCCCTTTTATTCCATGGGCTTCAGTTTTACTGGCAGTCTAGTATGTGACATCATCAAGAAGGTTTTCAATAAGTTAAATAAGGAGAAATTGTTTCCAGTGGCAAAAGGGTCAGTAACCCGAGGATGTATTTATCAGGTGATTGAGAAAAGAACCAGAGGCGAAGTGAGGAATGATTTTTTATACGGTGATGTGTTGTGATCTGGAATGCACTGCCAGATCAGGACTTGAAAGCAGATTCAGTAGTAACTTTGAAAAGCAATAGGGATAAATACTGGAAGGAAAATATACAGATTACAGGAAAAAGCTGAGCAGTCGGACTAATTGGATAGCACAACCAAAGAGACAGCACTGACACTACGGACCAAATGGTCTCCTTCTTTGTGTAACAGTCCATGGTTTTATGAACATAAAGTTGGTACAATTGCTTGAGTTGGAAGGGAAGTGAACCCAGATTCCGGGTATTCTAAACACCAGACCCAAACCAACTGAATAAGCCTGTTGTTTAATCTCTGTTTTTCACAGCAGCTTCTCCTCGCTCTTTCTGTGTTTCCTGCCTGGTCTTTTCCTCTGACCTTCATTCCTGACACTCTATTGAGAATGGCCAACTCACTGCACCTCTCACTCATACCGTCACTCCACCCCATCACCCACTTCCAAACCTCTCTGTTGAACAGCACCTCACATCTGCTCCTCTGCTCCATTAATATAACAGGAAAACATTTTCAAACAGACATTTCCAGACAGTGAACGTTCCATTAAGACAAGGTAAAGAGCAGATTCATTCACTTTAAACACACAGAGAGCAACTCTCCCTGTTCAATCTGAGGAGCAGATGTAGTTTCTCTCCCATTAGTCTGAGAGACATGGGCCAAAATTTTAAGGGACCGTTGGAGACGGGAATGGAGGCCGGGGAGGGGGAGGGGGGTTGTATAAAATAGGGATGGAAGACGTCGGACCGGATTTTTCTGTCGGCGGCTGACATGGAGGGCAGACTTCGCACATCCACTCGGCAAGAAGGCATTTAAAGTATTTATGAGTCCAATTGTCAGCAATTTTATTCACTGGATCCAATTGAACGAATAGTGCACGGGAACCACGGGGCTTCAGAGCTTCGCCTGGTTAAAGGAGGTGACTGGGAGATGGGAGCTGAGTGTTGGCTTCACTGGGAAGCTATCGGGTGAGGCAGCGTAACTTGGCAGCAAGGGTGGAGGGGGAAAGGGCATCGGGAAACACTGTCAGGAGTGGGGTCCAATGTGCCAGCTCTGCAGAGGGAACAACACCAGGGTGTCATTGGGGCAGTGCCACCTCATTGAGGATGACAAATGAGGTAAATGTGGCTGGGTGTTGTTTACTGTAAAGGCCTTGCACTCAGGGAGGGGCAACCTGTCATGGGCCTCATTCACCCTGGATTCGAGGCTCCCATTGAAGAGGAGGAGGAGGAGAGAGGGAGGGAGGGAGGCGCAGGCACCAGCAGGGACACCACAGCAGCATGGGGGCCCACAGGAGGGCCAGCCTCGAACAGGAGGCTGGAGAAGGAGGCAGAGGAACACGTCAGCCGAGGTTCAACTACCTGCAGATGTCCGAGTGACAGTGTCTCCACAGACTGCGCCTCTCCACGGAGGTTGTCACTGATTTCTCTGCCATGATGGGACTTGGTGGGCACCTGATGCCAGTGTCACTGAAGGTCACCGTGCCACTGAACCTCTACACCAGCAGATCATTGCGGGGATCCACTGGAGATATGTGTGGAATCTCACAGTCTGTAGTGAATCAGTGCTTCAAGGAGGTCACCAATGTCCTGTTCAGGAGGGCCGGTGATTATGTGCACATTGATCCAAACAGTCAAGCTGAGATGGCTATATGATTCCGTGCCATCGCTGGATTCCCCCAGGTGTAGGGTGTCATTGACTGCACTCATGTGACCATCAAGGCTCCCGCAGACCAGCCAGCAGCCTTCAACAGGAAGGGCTTCCACTTGCTCAGTGTGTAACTGGTCTGTGACCATCACAAATGGATCCGACAGGTGTGTGCAGAAATCCCGGGAAGCAGCCACAACGCCTGCATACCAAGGCAGTCGCAGGTACCAGAACTTTTCCGTGGCCCCATGCGCTTTCTGAGATGGATCCTTGGAGTCAAGGGCAACCCAGTGAGAACATGAGTACTGACGCCTGTGAGGAACCCACACAATAATGCAGAGGAGAGGTACAACACCTGCCACGGTCAACCCGAGTGACCGTCAAAGAGGCCATTGGTCTCCTGAAGATGAGATTCAGGCACTTAGATTGTTCCTGTGGAGCCCTTCAGTATGTCCCGGTGAGGGTCTCACATATCGTGGTGGTTTGCTCTGCACTGCACAATCTGGCATTACAGAGGTGTGAGGTGTTGACTCTTGAGGAAATCATTGAGTGTGATGTCTCCTCTGATGATGAGGATGTGGGGGAGGATGCTGCTCAGGCAGTGCCAGATGAAGGACCTCAGGCACAGCAGGAAAGCCTCCATGAGATACACACAAGGGAGACACGAGACACCCTTATACATTCACGTTTCATTTGAGCCTTACCACCTTCTGGAACCACAGCAATAAAGCCTGAGCTTTAAGCAGCCCTGTTGTGACCTCTTTCCTTGTACACTACAGCGCCCAGGTACGCATCGCACACTGGCAAGGCCGAAGCTTTGTGAACTCAGGGCTTGATCCCTGACTTCCAGCCCCTTGGGAGGAAGGGTTTAAATGAAGTCCCAAAGGGCATCAACAAGAGGAAGGAGACATAGTGAGAGAACATCATTTCTTTATTCCGTGTGACACCAAACACAACCCTATCCATCTGGAATGTACATTCACCCGTGAACCCCTCAGTGAATCCAAGTACTCTTCTTAAATCTTTTCCGGGTGCTCCTACGTGGTGCTCCCCCTGCTCTGTCTGCTGAGGTGGAGACAGGCTGCTGACCTTGCTGCTCCATGGCTTGGGATGACATTGGTGGCCGTCCTCTGGCTGCCTGAGGCCTGGAGGGCCCTGGCACACTGAGGGCCTCCTGCACAGGTACAGGGACCCCCTCTGTCATCGAGGGTGATGGAGGCAGCACTGGCATCACTGGTGTCACTGGCAGAGGGACTTTGGAATTACCGTCCACACCAGGAGCACCCTGAGAGGAGACCCTAGATGTAGCAGCCAGCTGCTCCTTCCTCTTAGAAGACACACTTGTACCTCCCTGCTGACCTGAGAGGGATGTGGACCTGGAGGAGAGGTCAGGTGCCTCGTCCCCCCTCTCACCTTGTCACCACTGGATAGAGCTCATGGACAAAGCGATGGAGTGCAGGTCTGCGCACATCTCCGGCAGCCACTGATTGGTCGGCTGGATATGGTTCTGCATGAGAGTCACCTATCTCTCAATGGAGGAAGCCAGACGCACACCCATCAGAGACAGTGCAGCACCCAAGGCCTGGATGGACTCCTCCATCTTTCGAGCTTGGGTACACATAGCTTCTGGCAACTCTGCCAGATGTTGCCTGACCTCTCACTGCAGCTGCAGCATTTCCCGTATTGCTGGTGACACCAGAGGCACGTCATCAGCCTGGGACTCAGCATGGGCCTGGCCTCCCACAGACCACCAACTGCCAGTGACCTCGGCTGTCACAGCCTCCGCCAGCTGCCCGGGCCTGTCTGTGATGTGCTCACCAGTTTGTATGCCTGAATCTAACCGCGGACGGATACCCACCAATGTGAGGGTTTCTGTGCTGGTGGAGGGTGCAGGGGAATGAGGTGATGGTGCACCCTCTGAGGCTCCCTCCTCCTTCTCAGACGTGTCCAGCTGTCTCCCAGTCTCTCCAGCTCTTCGCTCTTGTCGTTCATCCGGGCCTTCTTGATCAAACAGAGACATTGAAGGGTTAGGGTTTTCCCATCGTGACATTCCAATCACCCCTACTGTGCAGCTCCATTGATGCAGTGGTGAACAGATGTGCAGTGTGGCTCCTTTGCAGCAGATGCTCCCTTGTGCCCCAGGAGATATTCACTCACTCTCTTGGGTAGGTGACCCTGTCTCTCCATCAGCTATGGAGCAGCTGCTTTGCTGCCCGGCCAGTTCCATGGCCTCCTCCTCCATCGGGATGAGGACATGGAGATAAGGCATCCACCGCCAGTCTTGACACGCTCTTTCCAATTGTGGGATGTCTTCTCCTGCAGCCACAATGATGAACAAAGTTAGTCTCCCAGCAGGGACAAGCCCAACATCTCTGATGGTGATCGTCCAGCAGTCCATGATGGGGACACACGTATTCCTCCTGCATGTGGACCCTCTGGAGGGACTGTGTGAGGTTATACAATGACTGACGTGCGCCTCTCACCAAAATGCAGCCAAGCCTCAGGCAGCATGTCCTGCTGCCCTTCCCCAATACACATGACTGGGTGGTCACTCTCTTTCCACCAAACACTCCCTCTCACTCTGCCACATGCAATGTCCAAAGGGTCCAAAGTGTTTTGAGTTGTCGCCTGAGCAACCCGGATCCGGTCATTGACCCACTTCCTTTCCTGAATCCATGTTCTGGGGGTGACCCCACGTCTGCTGACCTCACCGACTATCTCCAGCTAGCTTTGCTTGGTCTGGTGGACAGGTCTCCACCTCCCATCCCTGGGGATGAGGATCTTCCACCTTTCTCTTGCCACCTGGAGGAGAACCTGCAGGGAGGCTTCGCTAAACCGTGGGACCATGGTCACTGCAGACTCGCATTCAGCTCCTTACTCAACAGGCAGCAGAGGCAGCAGAACGGATCCTGGGACAGCAGAGGCAGCAGAACGGGTCCTGGGGCATCAGAGGCAGCAGAACGTGTCCTGGGTCAGCAGAGGCAGCAGAACGTGTCCTGGGGCAGCAGAGGCAGCAGAACGTGTCCTGGGACAGCAGGGGGCTCTCAGGAAGACACTCCTTTAAACCAGGCAGCAGTGAATGCAGGGCTGGCATCACTTTAAATATGGTGCCAGCACCTGCCGTTGTGTCAGATGTCGGTGCCATCAGCACCTCGTTCCCTGCCTCTGGTCCTTGTTTACATGGGCCCCACGCCTCCCCTTCATTAATTGGTCGGCTGCTCCGTGATTGGGGTCGGTCGGCAACATTTCACTCGTGTGCTGACGACACCCGCTTTCGGTGTCTCTGCCGAGAGCCGCACCGTTAGTTTAAAATTCAGCCCATGGGGTCAAGAGTGGAAAATCTCCCCTCTGATTCTCTCTACTTAAACTGATGGAGACACCAAATTAAAACTGATTAAACCAGGGATTGTATCCTGGTTCTTCAATCTAGTGTTCTCCCAACTGAGTTATTCCATCCTCACTGTGAACTCATCTTCATTGGAGACAAATATAACTCCAGGCGGAATTTCCCGTTCATTCCTCACTTCAGGGGAAAGGGACCCGACCAGATTGTGGAACTCAGATTATGTTAATGTTCTGCTCTTGATATCTTGTGTTTGAGACACTTTTATTCAGGTTCATGGAAAAATTCTTGATCATCCCTTCTCCCACATTCTCTCTCTCTCATTCATTCTTTATTCCTCACAATCCAGAAAAGGTGAGGAATCAGAGCTCACCTCCAAACCCTCTGCACACAGACCTCTGTCTGTCACCCTGTTTGATCCAAGATCCAAGAGACCAGTCAATAAATTACACTCTTTATAAGCACAGAAAGCTGCCTCACAGTGTTGGACACAGAGTTAAATACACTGAAGTCTTTTGAAAAAAGTTCACCTTATGGGTTGTGTAATGATGGAAATATACCTCTGTAAGTAAATGAAACAGGGAATGGAGCGGGTTGAAACATGTCCAGACCATGTCCAACACGTTTCCACTCAGTGTGAAACCCACCACGGGAAGAGTGGAACATACAATCATTTGATCACATCATGATGAACATCACTCAGACGCCTGAACCATGAGGTCACTGCAGCTGGCTGCACAGCCAGGAGTTGTGCTGAAGGTGACAGCCATGCTTGTGCAGCTGTTAAGGTGGCTGACAGGTTAAGGCGATGGATGGCTAATCCATTGTGTTTTACAAGCATGGGTTCGAATCCCATCCTTGTCGTCAGTTTGTGAGCTGCAGAGTGCATTGTTTCCAATGGGGCACTTTTTGCGTAAAGTCAGCCTGGAAACCTGTTCTTGAAAATTTCCAGATGGTGAGTCCAGAATTGTTTATACTTTATTAAAATTGAGACAGACAGTTGGAATTCTTCACCCAAATTGGACTGGAATGAAGATCAAATTGGGATCACGAAACGGAGCATTATTTTCCCTCCCTCCCTTCCTTCCATCTTTACTTTCTCTGGATTTACACCAAGTGAAAGAGTAACGGGAAAAGCAAATGGCGAGGGAGCAGAAGCAGAACGTTATCCTTTGGCAAGAAATTTATTATCAAATCTTCTTGATAAATTAAGTGAATGAGCAATGCTTTGACAGATGGAGTTCAAAATGCGGGGTCAAATAGTACCGACGAAAGATAGATCAGAGTGTTTTTTTATAAGAGGTGAGATGTTGGAAACTGTGGAGGAGCCGAGACCCGAATACAGAATTGCTAAAAGCTAGTGGACTGGTGGAAAAATAATGTGAAAAGCGAACGGAATATGAAGTATGGAACTCATGTTGCAGTGATATAAAGCTCTGTGCTCCTGAAGCGAATGTCCAAGCCCAGATTGTGGGGAATCTGTGGAGAGTGATTTGTTTTTTATTCATTCTTGGATGTGAGTATCGCTGATCAGGCTAGCATTAATTACCCATCCCTAATTGCCCTTGAGAATGTAGTGGTGAGCTGCCGTCTTGAACTGCTGCAATCCATGTGGTGCAGGAACACCCACACTGCCGTTGGGGAGGGAGTTCCAGGATTGTTACCCAACAACAGTGAAGAAATGGCGATATAGTTCCAAGTCAGGATGGTGAGTGACTTGGAGGGGAACCTGCAGATGGCGAGTTCCCATGCATCTGCTGCCCTTGTCCTTCGAGGTGGTAGAGTTTACGGGTTTGAAAGGTGCTGTTGAAGGATACTTGGCGAGTTACTGCAGTGCATATAGAGATGGTACACACTGCAGCCACTGTGTACTGGTGGTAGAGAGAGTGAATGTTTCAGGTGGTGGGTTAGGTGGCGATCAAGTGGGCTGCTTTGTCCTGGATGGTATTGAGCTTCTTGAGTGTTGTTGAGTGGGATGTATTCCATCACACTCCTCACTTGTGCCTTGTAGATGGTGAACAGGTTTCGATGTATCAGGAGGTGAGATACTTGCTGCAGAATTCCTAATCTCTGACCTGTGCTTATAGCCGCAGCATAGATGTGACTGGTCCAGTTTAGTTTCTGGTCAATGGTAACCCCCAACATATTGATGTTGGGGGATTCAGCGATGATAATGCTTCTGAATATCAAAAGGTAGATTTTTTTCTCTCTCTCATTGGAGATGTTCACTGCTTGGCACTTGTGTGGCCAGAAGGTTACTTGTCGCTTATCAGCTCAAACCTGAATATTGTTCTGGTCTTGCTGCTTGGAGGCACAGACTGCTTCAACTGAGGAGTTGTGAATCATCGTCTAACATTCCCACTTCTGACTTATTTTGAAGGGAAAGTCGTCAATGAAACAGCTGAGGATGTTTGGGTCTACGACACTACCCTGAGAAACTACTGAAGCAATGTCCTGGGCTGAGATGATTGGCCTCCACGAAACACAACCATCTTGTTTTGTGTGAGGTACGACTCCAGCAAGTGGAGAGTTTTCCCCCTGATTCCCATTGACTTCAATATTGCTCGGGATCCTTGATGCCACACTCACTCAAGGGCAATCACTCTCACCTCTCCTCTGGAATTCCACTCTTTTGTCTCTGTTTGGACCAAGCTGCAATGAGATCATACAAACAATGATCAGAAGAACTAGTAGCAGGAGTGGGCCATTTGGCCCCTCGATCTTGCTCCGCCATTCAATAGGATCATGGCTGACCTGATCATGACCTCAACCCCACTTTCTTGCCTGCCCACATAACCCTTGGCTCTCTTGTAGATAAAAATCTTGAAGACATTCAATGACCCAGCCTCCACTGCTCTCTGCGGTAGAGAATTCCAAAGATTAATGACCCTCTGAGAGAAGAAATTCCTTCTTAAATGAAAAATCCCTAAATCTGAAACTGTGTCCCCTAGTTCTAGATTCCACCACGAGGGGAAACATCCTCTCAGCATCTACCCTGTCAAGTCCCCTCAGAATCTTATATGTCTCAAGACATTCACCTCTCATTTTTCTCAGCTCCAATGAGTATCGGTCCAACCTGCTCAACTTTCCTCATACGACAACCCCTTCATCACTGGAATAAATCTAGTGAACCTTCTCTGAACTGCCTCCAATGCCAGTATATCCCTCCTTAAATAAGGAAACCAAAACTGTACACAGTACTCCAGGTGTGGTTTCACCAACACCCTGTACATTTGTAGCAACACTTCTCTCCTTTTATGCTTCATCCCCCTTGCAATAAAGGGTAATATTCCATTTGCCTTCCTAATTATTTGCTGTACCTGCATGGTAACTTTTTGTGATTCATGTACGAGGACACCCAGATCCTTCTACACAGCAGCATTCTGTAATCTCTCACAATTTAAATAATATTTTCCTGTTCTATTCTTCCGACCAAAGTGGATAACCTCAGTTTTTCCCACATTATACTCTATCTGCCAAATTATTTCCTGGAGCTGAGAGACCATGGCAGAACCTAAACTGAGCATCGATGATCAGATTATTGTTAAGTGTGTGGTGCTTGATAGCACTGTTGGTGACATCTTCCATCACTTTGTTGATGATTGATAGTCGACTGGTGGGGCGGCAATTGGTCAGATTGCATTTGTCCTGCTTTTTTACGGGCAGGGCACACATGGGCAATTTTCCACATTGTTGAGTAGACGCCTGTGTTGTAGCTCTACTGGAACAGCTTGGCTGAGGGCGCAGCTAGTTCTGGAGCACAAGTCTTCAGTACTAGAGCCGGAATGTTGTTAGGGCCCATAGTCTTTGCTGTACTGAGTGCCTTCAGCTGTTACTTGCTATCATGTGGAGTGAAGCGAATTGGCTGAAAACTGGAAGCTGTGATGCTGGGGACCTCAAGAGGCTGAGATGAATCATCCACAGAGCAATTTCTGACTGAAGATGGTTTCAAATGCTTCAGCTTCATCTTTTGCACTGACGTGCTCGGCTCCACCAACATTGAGGATAGGGATGTTTTTGGAGCCTCCTCATCTGGGTCGTTATTTAATTGTCCTCCACCTTTCATGACTGGATACCTAGTTTCTCAGGGCAGTGTCCTAGGCCCAACCATCCTCAGCTGTTTCATTGATGGCTTTCTCTTCAACATAAGTCAGAAGTGGGAATGTTCGCTGATGATTCACAACTCCTCAGATACTGAAGCAGTCTGTGCCTGCAAGCAGCAAGACCTGAACAACATTCAGGCTTGAGCTGATAAGTGACAAGCAACATTCTTTGATCTGATCCTGAGGGAGATATCCGTGCGTGGAGTGGTGGGATGCATGGAGAGTGATTCTGAAGAGGATGTCTGAGACTGGAGGGCAGAATCTGTGGAGTGTGGTCCTCAAAGGATGTCTGTGCCTGGAGTGTTAGGATCTCCGAAGAGGGTCTCCGAGCCCATAGTGCTGGGATCTATGGAGAGTGATCCTGAAGTGGGTGTCCGAACCTGGAATGTCGGGATTTGTGGAGAGTGATCCTGATGAGTGTGTGTAAACCTGGAATGGAAGCTTTCTGTGGAGGTGCAGGAAGAGGCCATTCATTCCCAGTATTTTATAAAGGTTTAGCATAATTTATATGCTTTTACTCTATGCCTCTATTAATAAAGCCAAGTGTCCTGTTTGCTCTTAGTTACCTTTTCAATCCTTCTAACATTGGTGCACATTGTCTCTCTGCTCCTGCACCCAGTTTAGAATTGTAACGTTTCATTTATATGGCATTCTTCCTTCCAAATTGTATCACTTCACACTTCTCTGTGCAAAATTTCATCTGTTATGTGAAAGCCCATTTTACCATTTTTTTTAAGTTCCCCTGAAGTGTGTTGCGATCACTGGCATAGGACAACATTCCTGAGCATTCTTTGATGCTATGTCCATAGACAGAGCAATCTTTTATACGCGAGCTCAAATGTAGGATTTTGTGTGTTTAGTATCTTATTTCACCCACCAATATAAGCACAAATATGTCACGTAAATCTTGTTCACTGCAGTCCCTGCTGCTGTTTGCTGCCTATATTTACAGACTTTTATCTCAACCTCGTCACCATGTTCTCTAATATATTCAGGGGGCATCAGCAGAAAAAATGTTCACCAAGCATGGCAAGTGCAAGGAAATGTTTATTTATGTCATTATGTCATGAACATAATATACAAATTTTTACATGTGTGAATCATCAAGATGTGTCTTCAGAAATGGAACCCCGTCACAATAAACACTGTCATCTTTCAATGTTTAGCGGACAGGTTTGACAGCTTGATGTGTGTGATTCCCTCATTAATGTGTTTGCACAAAGTTCGGGGAAAGACGGAGATATGAATAATTTATAGCGATATATTTTAAGCATATCTCCACATCTCTCACTCACAAAGATCTGCAAACACATGGATTCAGAAAGAACCTGAGTACAAAATCACCTAAAATAAACACAGCCAGAGAGACTTGCAATAACCTGTAGCTCAGGGAAAGTGCATGATATTATGGAAGTGATTCTGTTTCTTTTGTTAAAATATTTTTTGAAGAAGTCATAATCAAACTGAATAAATGTAGGAGCAGTTCTTTTTCAAGAGGGCACCAAAAGAGCCAATTTGGCAACTATGTTTACTGTTTTTCACATAATTCAAGTTAAATATAGAACAGAAACCCTGGTAAGAGGGAGATGTGGTTAGTGAAGTCATTCGCGCCCCTTGATTGGACAAGCTCGGCAGCAGCAGCGCACACCGAAGACAGCAGAAAACTCACAAGCTTTTGGTTGTAGAGTCAGTGTGTTTTACCTGGTGGAGTGAGCAGCTGATAAAGTTAGCCTGAAGAAGTGTCAAGGAAGGAGAGAAGACCACAACCCAGCTTGTTTTCCAGAAAATCTTTAAAAGATCCTGAGAAGTCCAGTGAGTTAATTCATCTTGTCGCATATCTTTGAAGAAGGCCTGCTAAAATTAATTCTCAATGCCTTCTGAAAAGAACTGTTCTAAAATACCCTCGTGACCTGTCTACGTATACTCAGAACTGAGACTATATCCCAATTTTGGAGCAGCGTATCTCATCTGATGTTTTCTTCAAAAATGAGCAAGTAAACAGCCGAAGAGATTTTTTTTTGTGTTTGGAACAAAATTAAAAATGTTTTTGAAAAAAAATCCCTTTTATCTTTTCAGTTAACCGGTGCATGTATGTGTGCGCATGTGGCTCGAAGATTTAAAAAAAAAACTTTAAAAGTAAAGGTGAAAAGGGAACTTTTAAAATTTCCACCTGTGTGTTTCTGCTTTACTTCATGACTAGTTAAAACTTATTCTCCAATAAATGAATCATTTTGTTGCTCATTAAAGAAACCTGGTCAGTGTCTTCTCTTCTGGGAAAAATAGAGTATATGATTGACTGTTTCATTAAGTGGGAAAAGTTAAAATAGATGTTGTGACCTGTGGAGAAGTGGGATGAGAATAAAGAGTGCCCTCCTCTGCCCTTAGTTGTCACAGCATTTGTGATCTGGCTCAGGAGCTTCGTTGGCTCGAGTGTTTGTCTAATAATCAGAAAATCTTGGATTCATATCCTTGCTTCAAAAGTTTAGCTATCAATCGCAGTGGTTGCCTTTGTGAAGGATGTGAGTTTGAAATGGCTGTTCCTGCTCGTGCAGATGTCCAGTGCTAATATTTCAACGGCAACTCAATCCCCTACAATTTTTTTCAGAGCAATGTGTTTGCAGTTGCATTTAACCTGGAAAACAGCTCAACATTAATCTCACTGAATGAAAGTGTGACCGTGTTGTATGTTTCAGAGTGTTTGTGCCGTTTTGTGTCTCTTTTAACCAAGACTGCAACACGACGCAAAGGGGAGGGTTGATCCGAGGTTTAGAATATATTTGTCAGTCAGGAGCAAGAAAAATCAAAAGGAACAAAATGAGAAAACCCAGTCCCCAGATTTGAGAATCTGTAGATCCAATTTGGGAAAGTGAATCAGAGCAGAATGAAGGGTGACCTGTCCGACTGCCCAGAAGAGATGAAGACACAGCTCAGTCAGCACGTTCCCCTGGTTTATGATGCTGGAACATTCCTCACACAGAAATTATTCAACCAATATTCATCTGCCAAGTCGGTCTGAGGCTGTGCCTCTCTGATCATGTGGAATTAAAGCAATTATTCCAGTCAGTTAGTTCAGTTGTCATTTCATGAGAAATTCGAAGTCATCATGACTTCGTCAGTGACCTCATGGTTCAGGTGTCTGAGTGATGTTAATCATGATGCGATGAAATGATTGTTTGTTCCAGTCTTTCCGTGGTGGATTTTCACACTGAGTAGAAACGTGTTGGACATGGTCTGGAAATGTTTCACACTGCTCCATTCCCAAAAGGCCATGACCTGATGTGATGGAAATTTCATTTACTTACAGAAGCTACATTTCCATCATTGCACATCTGGATGCACAGCCAGGGTCTGTGCTGTCCAAACAGCTGACAAGGTGGTCGAGAGGTTAAGACGGTGGCGTCGTCATGCATTTTGCTTTGCATGTGTGGGTTCGGATCCCAATTTTGTCGTTAGTTTATGGTGTCCAGTGCATTGTTGTGGGGGAGCTTTTGTGGAATGTTGGCCTGCAAACATGTTCTTATCAATATCTCGCTGGTGATTCCAGAATTGTTTATACTTTATTAAAATTGAGACAGACAATTGGAATTTTTCACCCAAATTGGACTGGAATGAAGATCAAATAAGGATCACGAAAAGGAGGATGATTTTTCCCTCCCTCCTTCCTTCCATCTTTACTTTCTCTGGATTTACACCAAATGAGGGAGCAGAAGCAGAACATTATCCTTTGGCAAGAAATATATTTTCAAATCTTCTTGATAGATTAAGTGAGTGAGCAATGTTTTGGCAGATGGAGTTTAAAATGTGGGGTCATCTAGGACCTACGAAAGATAGATCAGAGTGTTTTTTCTAAGTGGTGAGATGTTAGAAACTGGAGAGGCAGAGACCCGAGTGCTGAATCACTAAACACTAATGGACTGGTAGAAAATAATGTGAAAGGCGAATGGAATCTGAAGATTGGAACTCATGTTGTAGTTAAATAAAGCTCTGTGCTCCTGAAGTAAATGTCCAAGCCTGAATTGTGGGGAATCTGTGGAGAATGATTTGTTTTTTATTTATTCTTGGGTGTGAGTATCGCTGGCAAGGCTGACATTTATTGTCCATCCCTAATTGTCCTTGAGAATGTGGTGGGGAGCTGCCTTCTTGAACTGCTGCAGTCAATGTTGTGTCGGAACACCCACAGTGCTATTGCGGAGGGAGTTCCAGGATTTTGACCCAACAACAGTGAAGGAATGGTGATATAGTTCCAAGTCATGATGGTGAGTGACTTGGAGGTGAACCTGCAGGTCGTGGTGTTCACGGGTTTGGATGGTGCTGTCGAATGTTACTTAGCGAGTTACTGCAGTGCATCTTGTAGGTGATACACACTGCTGCCACTGTGCTCTGGTGGTGGAGGGAGTGAATGTTTAAGGTGGTGGGTGAGGTACCGCTGAAGAGGACTGCTTTGTCCTGGGTGGTATTGAGCTTTTTATGTGTTTTTGGAGCTGCAGCTATCCAGAAAAGTGGAGAGTATTCCATCACACTCCTGACTTGTGCCTTGTAGACAATGGAAAGGCTTTGGCATGGCAGGAGGTGAGATACTTGCTGCAGAATTCCCAATTTCTGACCTATGCTAAAAGCCGTAGCATAGATGTGACTGGTCCAGTTTAGTTTCTGGTCAATGGTAACCCCCAAGATGTTGTTGGTGAGGGATTCAGTGATGATAATGCTGCTGTGTATTAAAAGGTAGATGGTTTGATTCTCTCTCATTGGAGATGTTCACTGCGTGGCATTTTTGTGGCAACCAAGTCGCTTGTCACTTATCAGCTCAAGCCTGAATGTTGCTCAGGTCTCGTTGCTTGCGGACACGGACTGCTTCAGTATCTGAGGAGTTGTGAATCATCACCTAACATTCCCACTTCTGACTTAAGTTGAGGGGAAACTCATTAATGAAAGAGCTGAGGATGGTTGATCCTAGGACACGACCCTAAGAAACTCCTGAGGCAATGTCCTGGATTGAGATGATCGGCCACCACCAACCATAATCATCTTGCTTTGTGCTAGGTATGACTCCAACAAGTGGACAGTTTTCCCCTGATTCCCATTGATTTCAATTTTGCTAGGGATCCTTGATGCCACACTCACTCAAGGGTAATTACTCTCACCTCTCCTCTGGAATTCCACTCTTTTGTCTCCATTTGGAACAAGCTGCAATGAGATCATAATGACAGAAATAGTAGCAGGAGAATGCCATTTGGCCCCTCGAGCCTTCTCCGCCATTCAATAGGATCATGGCTGATCTGATCATGGCATCAACCCCACTTTCTTGCCTGCCCCCCCATAACCCTTGACTTCCTTGCAGATAAAAATTCAAAGATGAACGACTGTCTGAGAGAAGAAATTCCTCTTCATTTCCTTCTTAAATGGAAAATCCCTAATTCTGAAACTGTGTCCCCGAGTTCCAGATTCCACCACGATAGGAAACATCCTCTCAGCATCTACCCTGTCAAGACCCTTCAGAATCTTATATGTCTCAATACGATCACCTCTCATGTTTCTAAACTCCAATCAGTATAGGTCCAACCTGCTCAATCCTCTTCATAAGACAACCCCTTCATCACAGGAATAAATCCAGTGAACCTTCTCTGAACTTTTTTTTAATTTCCAAAAGTTACTTTATTCGTTAAAAAAAACTATTTAAAAAAATACATTACAAAACAGTTCAAAAACAGCACCAAGTCAACAATACAAAGGTTGCAAAGGAGATCAGTTTCCATCAGTACAGGAGTGAATTGCCTCACAACCCTTCCATTTCATTTTACCTGCCATGTACTTTTTGCAGCAAACAAACATTTTCTGGAATAAAAACAAGAAATACTGGAACCACTCAGAAGGTCTGGCAGCATCTGTGGAAAGAGAAGCAGAGTTAACGTTTCATGTCACTGACCCTTCTTCGGAACTGACAAATATTAAAAATGTCACAGGTTATAAGCAAGTGAGGTGTGGGTGGGGCAAGAGATAACAAAGGAGAAGGTTGGACAAGGCCACATAGCAGACCAAAAGGTCATAGAGCAAAGGCAAACAATATGTTAATGGTGTGTTGAAAGACAAAGCAGGCGGACAGAATAGGTGTTAACGGACTGATTATTGAACAGCAGCAAGTGCAAACCTGAAAAAAACAGTGGGTAAGCAAACTGAATAAACTAAGATGAAATGAAATAAATGCAATGTAAAAGGTTGTAAAAAATGTAAAAAAGAAAAAAAGAAGAAAAAAGAAAAAACAACTAAAAATGAAAGTAAAATGGGGGGCTGTCATGCTCTGAAATTATTGAACTCAATGTTCAGTCCGGCAGGCTGTAGTGTGCCTAATCGTTAGATGAGATGCTGTTCCTCGAGCTTGCGTTGATGTTCACTGGAACACTGCAGCAATCCCAGGACAGAGATGTGAGCATGAGAGCAGGGGGGAGTGTTGAAATGGCAAGAAATCTGAAGCTCCGGGTCCTGCTTGCGGACCGAGCGGAGATGTTCCGCAAAACGGTCACCCAGTCTGCGCTTGGTCTCCCCAATATAGAGGAGACCACATTGTGAGCAGCGAATACAGTATACTACATCGAAAGAAGTACAAGTAAATCGCTGCTTCACCTGAAAGGAGTATTTGGGGCCTGGGATAGTGAGGAGAGAGGAGGTAAATGGGCAGGTATTACACCTCCTGCGATTGCAGGGGAAGGTGCCATGGGATGGGGACGAGGTGGTGGGGGTAATGGAGGAGTGGACCAGATTGTCGCGGAGGGAATGATCCCTTCGGAATGCTGACAGGGGAAGGGAGGGGAAGATGCGTTTGGTAGTGGCATCACGCTGGAGGTGGCGGAAATGGCAGAGGATGATCCATTGGATATGGAGGCTGATGGGGTGGAAAGTGAGGACAAGGGGAACCCTGTCACGCTTCTGGGAGGGAGGGGAAGGGTTGAGGTGAGAGGTCCGGGAAATGGGCCGGACACGGTTGAGGGCCCTGTCAGCAACAGTGGGGGGGATTCCTCGGTTGAGGAAAAAGGAGGTCATACCAGAAGCACCGTCATGGAAGGTAGCATCATCAGAGCAGATGCGTCGAAGACGGAGAAACTGGGAGAATGGAATGGAGCCCTTACAGGAGGTAGGGTGTGAAGAAGTGTCGTCGAGGTAGCTGTGGGAGTCGGTGGGCTTATAATGGATATTAGTAGACAACCTATCCCCAGAGATGGAGACAGAGAAGTCGAGGAAGCGAAGGGAAGTGTCAGAGATGGATCATGTAAGGGTGAGAGAAGAGTGGAAATTGGAAGCAAAGTTGATAAAGTTTTCAAGTTCGGGGCGGGAGCAGGAAACGGCACCGATACAGTCATCAATGTACCGGAAAAAGAGTTGGGGGAGGGGGCCTGAGTAGGACTGGAACAAAGAATGCTCGACATATCCCACAAAAAGACAGGCATAACTAGGAACCATGCGTGTCCCCATCGCGACACCTTTTACTTGAAGGAAGTGCGTGGAGTTGAAGGAGAAGTTGTTCAATGTGAGAACAATTTCAGCCAGGCGGAGGAGGGTGGTGGTGGATGGGGACTGGTTGGGCCTCTGTTCCAGGAAGAAGCGGAGAGCCCTCAAACCATCCTGGTGGGGGATGGAGGTGCAGAGCCATTGGACGTCCATAGAAAAGAGGAGGCGGTTGGGACCAGGAAACTGGAAATTGTCAAAATGACGTAAGGCGTCAGAAGAGTCACGGATGTAGGTGGGAAGAGACTGGACAAGCGGAGAAAAGATAGAGTCAAGATAGGAAGAAATAACTTCAGTGGGGAAGGAGCAGGCTGACACAATGGGTCTGCTGGGACATTCCCGTTTGTGGATTTTGGTTTTTAGGTAGAAGTGGGCTGTCCGGGGTTGCGGGACTATGAGGTTGGAAGCTGTAGAAGGAAGATCTCCAGAGGAGATGAGGTCATTGACAGTCCTTTGGACGGTGGCTTGATTTTCGCCGATGGGGTCATGGTCCAGAGGGAGGTAGGAAGAAGTGTCTGTGAGTTGGCGCTGAACCTCTGCAAAGTCGAGGTCGGTACGCCATACAACAACAGCACCACCCTTGTCTGCAGGTTTGATGACGATGTCGGGGTTAGACCTGAGAGAACGGAGTGCCTCAAGATCAGAGGGGGACAGGTGAGAGAGAGTGAGGGGGCAGAGAAATTGAGATGACAAATGTCCAGCTGACAGTTTTCAATGAAGAGATCAAGAGCGGATAAGTGGCCAGGGGGAGGGGTCCAGGTAGAGGGAGAATGCTGGAGGTGGGTGAATGGGTCTGCTGGTCGGGAGGAGGACTCCTGGTCAAAGAAGTGAGCCTGGAGGCGGAGAAATATTTTCTGGATACAGCCCGAGAGGATTTCCATGGATCCAGTCCCTCACTTCACCTAGGTGGGGGTACCTTACACAGTGGTCTTCCCCAGTGAGACTTTGCAGCGGCTGCCCCAAGCTGTAGTGCGTCCCTCAGCACGTAGTCTTGGACCTTGGAATGTGCCAGTCTGCAACATTAGGTCGTGGACAACTCTGTGCGCTGGAAGACCAGCAAGTTTCGGACTGACCAAAGGGCGTCTTTCACCGAATTGATAGTCCTCCAGCAGCAGTTGATGTTTATCTCGGTGTGCATCCCTGAGAACAGCCTGTAGAGCACAGACACCTGTGTTACACAGCTGCTTGGGATGAACCGCGATAAAAACCACTGCATCTTTTTCTACACCTGCTTTGCAAAGACAGACAGGGCAGTCCTCTCTCCTCTGTCTTGTTTGTTTGCTGTATTGAACCCTTTGCTGAGTCTATTAGGAAGGATGCAAGCAGAAGGGGGGGTTACAATCCGAGGCAGTGGAGTCACTCAGGTTAAAACCTCCCTGTACCTGGATGACGTCGCCGTCTTTTGCTCAGATCCGCTGTCCGTTCGCAGACTGATCAGCATCTGCGACCAGTTCGAACTCGCCTCGGTAGCCAAAGTTAACCACGGCAAGTGCGAGTCCATGTTCTTTGGGAACTGGGCTGACCAATCCTTTGTCCCCTTCACCATCAGGTCAGACTACCTGAAGGTGCTGGGGATATGGTTCGGAAGGGCCGGGGCATGCACCAAAACCTGGAAGTAGCGAGTAGCCAGGATACACCATAAGCTGAGCATGTGGGAGCAGCGATCTCTCTCCATTATGGGTAAGAACCTGGTCATCAGGTGCGAGGCGCGCACGTTGCTGTACGTGGTGCAGGTCTGGCCCATCCGCCACTCCTGCGCTGTGGCGATCACCCGAGCCATTTTCCGCTTCATATGGGGTTCCAAAATGGACCAGGTCTGGAGGGACACGATGTTCAACCCCCTGGATAAGGGAGGGAAAAATGTACCCAACGTCGCCCTCATCCTGATGACTACATTCGTGTGCGGTTGCATCAAGCTGTGCGCAGATTCCCAGCACACAATCTCCAAGTGTCACGACGTTTAGATTGGAGATACGGCACTGAAACAGGCCCTTCGGCCCACCGAATCTGTGCCGAACATCAACCACCCATTTATACTAATCCTACATTCCCAACAAACATCCCCACCTATCTCTATATTTCCCGACCACCTACCTATACTGGTGACAATTTATCATGGCCAATTTACCTGTCAACCTGCAAGTCTATTGGCTAGTGGGAGGAAACCGGAGCACCCGGTGAAAACCCACGCAGACACAGGGAGAACTTGCAAACTCGAACTTGCAAACTCTACACAGGCAGGACCCGGAGTCGAACCCGGGTCTCTGGAGCTGTGAGGCTGCGGTGCTAACCACTGCGCCGCCCTGCTGAGGTTCTATCTGTCCCTAGCGTTGTGAAGGATGGGCCTGGTCACATTGCCGCGGAATGCTCCATCCAGTTGTACCGTGCCGCACCACCTATCCTTCGTGGGAAAGTTTCTGTGGAAAAATATCTTTGACCACCAATCCTTCAGGTAGTGGTCTGCACGGAATGTCCTCAAGGCCCTACAGGAAAAGGAGATGGTGGATCCAGTCGGATGGTTCCCTGAGCAAACTGCCAAAGTCTTTTTGCGGAATGCCTCATCACAAGAACTTTCAAACAAGCACCAAGATGAAACTTGGCTGGTGGTGAGAAGAGCCCTCCCCATCAGACCCTTCCTGCACGCCCGAAGTCTCACCCCCTCCACACAATGCCCTCGAGGTGGCTGTGGTGGGGAAGAGACAGTTGCCCACCTCTTTCTCTGAATTGCCTCCAGTGCAAGTATATCCCTCCTTAAATAAGGAGACCAACACTGTACACAGTACTCCAGGTGTGGTTTCACCAACACCCTGTACATTTGTAGCAAGACGTCTCTCCTGTTATACTCCATTCCCCTTGTAATAAAGGGTAACATTCCATTTGCCTTCCTAATTATTTGCTCTACCTGCATGCTAACTTTTTGTGATTCATGTACGAAGCCACCCAGATCCTTCTATACCGCAGCATTCTGTAGTCTCTCGCAATTTAAATAATATTTAATTTATCTGTTCTTACTACCAAAGTGAATAACCTCACATTTTCCCACATTATACTCCAGCTTCCAAATGTTTGCCTGGATCCGAGAGGCCCTGGCGGAATCGAAACTGAGCATCGATGAGCAGATTCTTGCTGAATGCGTGGTGATTGATATCACTGTTAATGACATCTTCCATCACTTTGTTGATGATTGATAGTAGACTGATGGGGAGGCAATTGGTCAGATTGCATTTGTCCTGCTTTTATTTTATGGACAGGGCACACCTGGGCAATTTTCCACATTGTCGAGTAGCTGTTTGTGTTATAGCTCAAAAATAAATTATCTTAATAAATTATCGGCTGTAAGCACGTTTGTCATCGGGTTGAATAATTTCTGTGTGAGGAATGTTCCAGCATCATAAACCAGGGGAACGTGCTGACTCAGCTGTGTCTTCATCTCTTCTGGGCAGTCGGACAGTTCACCCTTCATTCTGCTCTGATTCACTTTCCCAAAGCGAATCTACAGATTCTCACATCTGGAGACCGGGTTTTCTTGTTAGGTTCCTTTCGATTTTTCTTGCTCCTGAATGATAATATATGCCAACCTTGGATCAACCTTGCGTTGTGTCCCAGTCTTGGTTAACAGCGACACATAACGGCACCAACACTCTGAAACAAACAACACAGTCACACTTTCCTTCAGTGAGATTAATGTTGAGGCGGTTTCTATGTCTAATGCAATTGTGAACATATTTCTCACGAAGAAATTGTGGGTGATTTGAGTATTTGCACTGAATTTCTGTGCAAGGAGGGGCAGTTTCAAACAGCCATTCCGAAATCACTTCCCTCACAAAGACAAAGAGTGTGCTGTCTTAACGTGTCACTCAACTTCACAAACAAATTTGAACTTAAAGTTCAGGAGAAGACAGAGTGGTGAATGATTGATAGTGTAATCTTTGGATGAGAAAAGATACTAAACATACAAAATCCAACATTTGAGCTAGCGTGTAAGATTGATCTTTCCATGGAGATGTTCACTGGAACACTGGAACAGGCCCAAGACAGAAATGTTGACATGAGAGCAGGGGGGAGTGTTGAAACGGCAAGGAACCAGAAGCTCGGGGTCATGCTTTCGGACTGAGCAGAGGTGTTCGACATTATCTGTGTTTGGTCTCCCCAATTTGGAGGAGACTGCAATGTGAGCAGCGAATACAGTACACACAATTGAAAGAAGTACAAATAAATCGCTGCTTCACCTGAAAGGAGTGTTTGGGCTTTAGATAATGAGCAGAGAGGAGGGAAAAGGGTAGGTATTATATCTCCTGTGATTGCATGAGAAGGTGCCTTGGGAAGGGGACGAGGTGTCAGGGATAATGGAAGAGTGGACCAGGGTGTCGTGCAGGGAACAATCCCTTCAGTATGTTGACAGGGGAGGGGAGGATGCGTTTGGTGGTGGCAGCACGCTGGAGGTGTCGGAAATGGTGGAGGATGATCCTTTGGATGTGGAGGCAGGTGGGGAGGAAAGTGAGGACAAGGGGAACCCTGTCGCAGTTCTGGGAGGAAGGGGAAGGGGGAAGGCAGAGGCTGAGGGTCCTGTCAACAACACTGGGACGGGGGGGAGTGGGGAGGGCAGAGGTTGAGGGTCCTGTCAACTACACTGGGAGGGGGCAAGGGGGGGTTGAAATCTGGTGACGTTGTTGAATTTAATTTCAAACACTCCTTGAACTCTCTGCCGATGAAGACTGAAGAAGGGAAGAACAACCACACAACAAGGGTCTCAAATCCAAGATCCTGAGATTAAAAGTCTCATGCTCTACCAACTGAGCTAACAAGGCCTGATACAGTACTTCCACTCTGATACAGTAAATCCACTTACAGAAGCCCCAAAGTGTGAAAAATTCCTCTCACTCATCAATAATAAAACTGAAATCTTTTTACCTTCCAAATGCTGCCATCTATTTTGTCAGTATTTATTTCTCTCTCCTTTATATTTAGTTCATGCATTTCTTCAGAATTTCTTTTCCAATTATATCTGAGGGAAGAAATGAACAGATCTGGCAGCTCAAAACTGGGCATCCATGAGGCACTGTGGGTCATCAGCAGCAGCAGAATTGTATTTAAACACATTATATTACCTCATGGCCTGGCATATCCCTCACTCTACCATTACCATCAAGCCAAGGAAGCAATAGTGGTTCAATGAAGTGTGCAGGAGGGTATGTCAGGAACAGCACCAAGCAGACCTGAAAATGAGGTGTCAACCTGGTGAAGCTACAACACAGGATTACTTGCATGTCATATCGTGGAAGCAGCATGCAATCTCACAATCAACTGATCAGATCAAAGCTCTGCAGTCCTGTCACATCCAGTCCTGAATGGTGGTGGATAATTAAACAATTAACAGGAGTCACAGAGAGTCATAGAGCATACAGCATAGAACCAGGCCCTTCGGCCCACCGCTTCCATGCCGACCATAATGCCTATCTATACTAATCCGACCTGCCTGCATTAATTCCATATCCCTCCATGCCTTGCTCATTCAAGTACCTGTCCAGATGCCTCTTCAATTTGACTACTGTTCCTGCCTCCACCAGGCCGCTCATTCCAGATACCCACTATTCTTTCTGTGAAAAATTGACCCCTTTGACCCCTTTTAAACCTCCTCCCTCTTAGCTTAAATCTATGCCCTCTAGTTTTAGTCACCCCTACCATGGGAAACAGACTCTGGCTATCTACACTTTCTATGCTTCTCATAAAGTTTGACGTAGGAGTGAAGAACGAGTGGCCAAGAGGAGGGAAATGGCACGACCTAGAGCTAATGGCTGGAGTGGGGGTTAGGGGGCTGGGACCGAGTGGCAGGAGAGCTGGGTGACGCGCGCAGGGAACAATCGTCCTGGGGAGCAGCGAGGTGGAGAGCGAGCAGCTGAGGAGAAGAAACGTCAAGGCCTAGGGGGGAGAGCTCCAACCTCAAAGTCCCCCATTCAGCCGCTTCCACCAGCTAAGTGAGAGGCTGGATACCCGATGACGCTTCAGCGTGAATGTGCGAAGATGGACCATGGGCGGATATGCGATGATGTAGGTGATGAGCAATGACATCATCCTGTGCATGTGCTACTTAATCCTGGCAAGATGTAGCGGTGCCTATGCACAGCTTGGCACAGTCCGATGATGTCAGCGGGCCGCTCCATTGACAGGAGTCACATTGTGTCAGCAGTGCCCACAACCCAGGAAAGAATAAAAAAGAGATTTACCACAATGGTAGCAGGGTGAGGGATTTCAGTTATGTGGAAAGATTGGAGAAGCTGGGGTTGTTCTCCTTGCAGCAGAGAAAATTCAGAAGAGATTTGACACATTTGTTCAAAATCATGGTGGTTTTCAGTAGTTTAAATAAGGAGAAACTGTTTCCAGTGGTAAAAGGGTCAGTAAGCAGAGGACACAGATATCAGGTGATTGGCAGAAGAACCAGAGATGACATGAAGAACCATTTTTTACACAGCGATGTGTTGTGATAAAGAAAGAAAAGACTTTCATTTATGTAGCACCTTTCAGGACCACTGGATGTATCAAAGCACTTTGTAGACAATGAAATACTTTTGAAATGTAATCACTGTTGTAATATCAGAAATGCAGCAGCTAATACCCACAAACAGCAATGTGATACTGACCAACTGATCTGATTGAGGGACAAATATTGATCACAACACCAGAGAGAATTGCTCTTCACTTGTTTGAAATTGCAGCATGGGATCTTTTACATTCACCCAAACATGCAGACCAGGTCTTAGTTTAACATCAAACCTGAAAGGCAGCACCTTCAACACCCTCAGTGCTGTACTGGAGTGTCAGCTGTGAAATCTGAACCCAGAAGCTTGTGATTTCGAGGTGAGTGTGACCAACTGAGCCACAGATTTTACCTGCGTCTCAATCCTTCTGCCAACTGTTTCTCTCTATCGGGTCTGTCACGACCCCTCATGATTGTGAACACCTCTGTCAAATCTCCTCTTTCAGGCGAACAAACCCAGCTTCTCCAATCTATCCACATAACTGAAATCCTAACCACACGTTGCAGAAAGGAATTTTTCCTCATGTTCCTTCTGGTTTTGTGAGTCACCTTAAATCAATAACCTTCGGTTCCTGACGGTTCAGCAGTTAGAAACAGTTCCTCAGTATTTACTCTGCCTCAAACCTTCAAGGAAGCTCTGCAAAGTAACTGAAAATCAAGTTGTCAGAAGTGGGATTTAAACACATGCCTCCAGTGAAAGCTGCAACCTGAATAGAGAAGCTGAAACCGCTCAGTCAGCTCAACTGTTCAGACCTTTTTGACCTCGTCATCACTTCTGTACTTTGAAAGGTTCACTCAGTTCAGGAAATTGTTCAATGTTACTGGAATGCTCAGTGACTGGGATATTAACTCCCCCGGGTTTTCCTGAGCTTGTTCTCGGTGTATGGGGATGTTTGTCCTGGGCCGTGGAATCTTACATCCCTGTAAAGGACATAAACCCACTGATTGAATCTGTATTCACTGCTTTCCGCTGGTGCTGGGTAATTGTAGAGTGTGGGGCTGGAATGTTGCTGCTTGTCCCGGCCTCACTCACTCTGGGAAAGAGTGAATAATTGATGCGTCTGTTTCTGTATCTAAAATATGACTGAGATCTGCTGTTATTAACTGAGGCAGCGCTGCAGGAGGATACGTTAATAATCTCTCACTAATCAACTGCAAACAGTCAGAATGTGTAACTTTGAGCAGCGCTTTCTGCACCGTCAGGGCTGGAAAGTTGAGGGAGGGAGAGACAGTGTCAGTATCTGAGTGGATACAGCACTGTGCAGAGAAAGAGGCAATATACCGGGGCTGAGACACAGTGCATCTTTTCACATGTAATCACAATAATATCCACAGTCAGGAACTGAAAATGATGAAAAACCGAATAGCAAGAGCAAAAATAAGAAAACTAAGCAATTGGAGATTAGCTGATGAGCTTTCACTGTGTTACCTGGTAGTCTACTGTTTGATTTTCAATGCTCTCTCCACTGTGGCCAGGGAATGATTTCTTCTCAAGGGCTGAATATTAACAAAACTTCTTAGAATTTAAATCTTTTAAAAGTAATTCCATGGAGCTAATGGGGAAAAGGCAAATAACTGCATCAATTATAGGAGAGCTGGTTGGTGATGATGTGGATATGTCTGCAGTGTGCAGGACCAGACTGTTTCTATAGATTCACAATGAATGTTCCACCCTTTATTTGTAACAGTAAAACTGATCGTGGACAATGGCTATTCTGGTTGCAGCAACCTGAAGATTTAACTCATTGACACCCTGCTTTAGGGTAATCTAGAAAGCACAACACCCAGCTCTGTCAGTTAGTGTGTTTGTTTGTTCACCCACAATTTGTTGGTTCAAGCACTTAAAAGGATGAGGCTTTATTAACTTAAACTCTTCTACATCTGCTGTATTACTCTTGCTGTTGATTCTTCAAAGTTAAGGTTAATCAAGACTTTCTTTGTGAAATCCATGCTGACTGTGCTTTATTTTATTTTCATTTTCATATGTATTTTCTACTTTTGTGGATTACAGGATGTTGTCATTTTTTATTGATTTTATTTTTATTTATTGCATTTATTGCCCATCCCTAATTCCCTCGAGAAGGTGGTGGTGAGCTGCCTTCTTGAACCACTGCAGTCCATGTGGTGCTGTTAGGAAGGGAGTTCCAGGATTTTGACCCAGCCACAGTGAAGGAACGGTGATATAGTTCCAATTCCAGGATGGTGTGAGGCTCAGAGGGGAACTTGCACGTGGTGGTGTTCCAATGCATCTGCTGCCCTTGTCCTTCTAGCTGATAGAAGTCACGGGTTTGGAAGGTGCTGTGTAAGGAGGCTTGCTGCGTTGCTGCAGTGCATCTTGTGGATGGTACACGCTGTGCGTTGGTGATGGAGAGAGTGAATATAGTGAATGAGGCGCCAAACAAGTGGGCTGCTTTGTCCTGGATGACGTTGAGCTTCTTGAGTGTTGTTGGAGCTGCACCTATCCAGGCAATGGAGAGTATTGCATCACACTGCTGACTTGTGCCTTGTAGATAGGGGACAGGCTTTGGGGAGTCAGGAGGTAAGTTACTCGCCGCAGGATTCCTAGTGTCTGACCTGCTCTTGTAGCCATGATATTTATTTGGCTACTGCAGTTCAGTTTCTGGTCAGTGGTAAGCCCCCAGGATGTTGATAGTCGGGGATTCAGCAATCGTAATGCTGTTGAATGTCAAGGGGAGAGGGTTAGATTCTCTCTTGTTTCAGAAGGTCATTGCCTGGGACTTGCGTGACTCGAATGTGAAATATCCTTATTGTAGGGTATTGTATTGTACTGTACAGTGACTACACTTGGAAAGTCCTTCATTGGCTGTAAAAGGCTTTACAAAGTCCTGTGGTCGTGAAATGCATGTGTTGCTTTTTCCATTGTTATCAGTGTCATTTTGATCAAAAGATAGGTTTCGTCAGCACAAAGTTTAAATCAATGTTGATTCAAATAATGTAAAAGCATCTATATTCTTGCACTATACTTAATAATCACCATCTTCCCATCCTTGCAGAGTACAATGTTTTTGACCCTGAAATTGATTCCACAATCTCAGTCCCTCAGACAATTTCAGCCCAGTTCTGATGAAAGATCACAGATCTGAAACGTTAACTCTGTTTCTCTCTCCACAGATGCTGTCAGACCTGCTGAGTATTTCCAGCATTTTCAAGAGTCTCGATTTAATGAATAGGAAACTTGTTTCAGATCAGATTGGGAGACAGTGTGAAACCACTCCATTGTACTCATGTCTGAGATTCTGAGGATAGTTGGCTGTTAGTGGAAGACATCATTAATTAAATGTACCTCGCAACAGCTCAGACCAATTATTATTTTACAAGGTGGTGTGATGGCCATCCAGTGGTTAAAAGTAGGGATTTTCTAAGGTTTCAGTGTGCAGGAACACTCGAAGATCTCAGGGATAAAGGCTCAGATCATCGACCAAGTTCTCCACCTGATGAGGGATCTGGACTTGACAAAGAGGACCGTGACACTCTGAGACCAAGCTCGACCAGTCCACACACCTGCTGGAGCTGTAAAGTTATATTCGCTGTGTTCCAAATTGAAATGTTTATTGGAAGCAAGAAGTTGATGTCAATGAAGAATAAAACGTGTTAAGATGAAGCGTGGTGTGATTGTGGATAGCAGTAAAGAGAGTGCTGGTGAATTATTTGTGTTAATAAACTTCCACTGCGCCCTCTGCTGCAGGCTGCTGTTTATATCCAGCTGTGTATTAGTGCTGTGTGTTAACTGGATAAATGTTTGTTTCAACGCTGTTTATAAAGCAATAGCATTGCACTCAAACAGTCCCAGACATAGCAACACACGTACGAAAGCAAAATACTGCGGATGCTGGAAATCTGAAACATAAACAGAAAATGCTTGAAATAATCAGCAGGTCTGGCAGCATCTGTGGAGAAAGAAACAAAGTTAATGTGAGCTAAGGAAACAGATCTGAACTGTTAACAGTTTCTCTCTGCACAGATGCTGCCAGACCTACTGAGCATTTCCAGCATTTTCTGCTTTTATTACAGCAACACCTTTGATCAGCGGTAGCAGTGATAGTGCGAGCCAGGGGGCAGCCGGGAAGGTACGTTTCACGATAAAGTACTTACCTGGTGATTCGGCAGACACGGACACGGGGACTGCTGGGTAAGTGAACTTATATATTCGGGCAGTGGCTAAACCCGAAACACTACACGTGTAGTGTCTCCCACCCATCCTCCTCCTCCAATCAAAAAAAAGGACTCTTGAGTGGAGGGTTTGGTAAGGTCAGGTTTTCCTTTATATTTTTTAATTCTCTGCTGTCAATTTAGAGCAGAGGGGATGGAAGCTAGGGCAGTTGCATGCTCCTCTTGCAGGATGTGGGAGGTAAGGGTCACCACTTGTGTCCCTGCTGACTTCACCTGTGAGAAGTGCACCCAACTCCAGCTCCTCACAGACCGCGTTAGGGAACAGGAGCTGGAGCTGGATGAACTTCGGATCATGCGGGAGGCAGAGGGGATGACAGAGAGCAGTTATAGGGAAGTACTGACACCTAAGTCACAGGAGAAAGGTAGCTGGGTGACCGTCAGGGGAGGGAAAGGGAATAGGCGCACAGTGCAGGGATCCCCTGTGGCCGTTCCCCTCAATAATAAGTATACCGTTTTGGATACGGTTGTGGGGGGGGGGACCTACCAGGGGAAAGCCACAGTGGCCAGGTCTCTGGCACTGAGCCTGGCTCTGCGGCTCAGAAGGGAAGGGTGGAGAATAGGAGAGCGATAGTGATAGGAGATTCAATGGTTAGAGGAACAGACAGGAGATTCTGTGGTCGCGAACGAGACTCCCGGATGGTATGTTGCCTCCCGGGTGCCAGGGTCATTGATGTCTCGGATCGAGCCTACAGGATTCTTAAAGGAGAGGGGGAGAAGCCAGAAGTCATGGTACATATCGGTACCAATGACATAGCTAGGAAAAGGGATGAGGACCTGAAAGGCGAATATAGGAGTTAGGTTGGAAGCTAAAAGGCAGGACGAGCAGAGTAGTTATCTCAGGATTGATACCGGTGCCACGTGCTAGTCGGGCTCGAAACAGAGAGCGAGTGCAGCTGAACACGTGGCTACAGAGCTGGTGTCGGAGGGAGGGCTTGAGTTATGTGGATCATTGGGATACCTTCTGTGGAAGGTGGGACCTGTACAAGAAGGACGGGTTGCATCTGAACTGGAGGGGCACCAATATCCTGGGCGGGAGGTTTGCTAGAGCTCTTTGGGAGGGTTTAAACTAGTTTGGCAGGGGGATGGGAACAGGAGCTATGGATAAGTGGATGGGGTAGCTGTTGAAAAGGCAGATACAGAGTGCAGAGAGTCTGTGAGGAAGGTTAGACAGTTGACAGGGCAAAGTTGCAGCCAGTACGATGGGTTGAAGTGTGTCTATTTTAATGCAAGCAGTGTCAGGAATAAGGGTGATGAAATTAGAGCATGGATCAGTACTTGGAGCTACGATGTTGTGGCCATTACGGAGACGTGGATATCACAGGGGCACGAATGGATGTTGGATGTTCCGGGCTTTAGATGTTTCAAAAGGAATAGGGAGGGAGCTAAAAGAAGTGGGGGAGTGGCATTGTCAATCAGTGATAGCATCACAGCTGCAGAAAGGGAGGTCATCGAAGAGGGTTTGTCTACTGAGTCATTATGGGTGGAAGTCAGAAACAGGAAAGGAGCAGTCACTTTATTGGGAGTTTTCTATAGACCCCCCAATAGCAACAGAGACACGGAGGAACAGATTGGGAGGCAGATTTTGGAAAGGTGCAGAAGTAACAGGGTTGTTGTCATGGGTGACTTCAACTTTCCTAATATTGATTGGAACCTCCTTCGGGCAAATAGTTTGGATGGAGCAGTTTTTGTCAGGTGTGTCCAGGAAGGTTTCCTGACACAATATGTAGATAAGCCGACTAGAGGGGAGGCTATGTTGGATTTGGTGCTTGGCAACGAACCAGGCCAGGTGGCAGATCTCTCGGTGGGAGAGCATTTCGGTGATAGTGATCACAACTCCCTGACCTTTACTATAGTCATGGAGAGGGACAGGAGTGGACGGGATGGGAAAATATTTAATTGGGGGAGGGGGAATTACAATGCTATTAGGCAGGAACTGGGGTGCATAAATTGGGAACAGATGTTCTCAGGGAAATGCACAACAGAAATGTGGAGGTTGTTTAGGGAGCACTTGCTGCGACTGCCGAATAGGTTTGTCCCGATGAGGCAAGGAAGGGATGATAGGGTGAAGGAACCTTGGATGACAAGAAATGTGGAACAGCTAGTCAAGACGAAGAAGGAAGCTTACTTAAGGTTGAGGAAGCAAGGATCAGACAGGGCTCTAGAGGGTTACAAGGTAGCCAGGAAGGAACTGAAGAATGGACTTAGGAGACCTAGAAGGGGACATGAAAAAGTCTTGGCGGGTAGGATTAAGGAAAATCCCAATGCGTTCTACACTTATGTGAGGAACAAGAGGATGGCCAGAGTGAGGGTAGGGCCGATCAGGGATAGTGAAGGGAACTTGTGCCTGGAGTCGGAGGAGGTAGGGGAGGTCCTAAATGAATACTTTGCTTCAGTATTCACTAGTGAGAGGGACCTGGTCTTTGTGAGGACAGCGTGAAACAGGCTGATATGCTCGAACAGGTTGATGTTAAGAAGGAGGACGTGCTGGAAATTTTGAAAGACATGAGGACAGATAATTCCCTGGGGCCAGACGGGATATACCCAAGGATATTAAGGGAAGCGAGGGAAGAGATTGAAGCGCCTTTTGCGATGATCTTTGCGTCCTCACTGTCCACTGGAGTAGTACCAGATGATTGGAGGGTGGCAAATGTTATTCCCTTGTTCAAGAAAGGGAATAGGGATAACCCTTGGAATTAGAGACCAGTCAGTCTTACGGAGGTAGTGGGCATATTATTAGAGAGGATTCTGAGAGACAGGATTTATGATTAGTTGGAAAAGCATAGTTTGATTAGAGACAGTCAGCATGGCTTTGTGAGGGGCAGGTCATGCCTCACAAGCCTTATTGAGTTCTTTGAAGTTGTGACAAAACACATTGATGAAGGAAGAACAGTGGATGTGGTGTATATGGATTTCAGCAAGTCGTTTGATAAGGTTCCCCATGGTAGGGTCATTCAGAAAGTAAGGAGGCATGGGATACAGGGAAAGTTGGCTGTCTGGATACAGAATTGGCTGGCCCATAGAAGACAGAGGGTGTTAGTAGATGGAAAGTGTTCAGCCTGGAGCTCGGTGACCAGTGGTGTTCCGCAGGGATCTGTTCTGGGACCTCTGCTCTTTGTGATTTTTATAAATGACTTGGATGAGGAAGTGGAAGTCTGGGTTAGCAAGTTTGCCGATGACACGAAGGTTGCTGGAGTTGTGGATAGTGTGGAAGGCTGTTGCAGGTTGCAACGGGACATTGACAGAATGCAGAGCTGGGCTGAGAAGTGGCAGATGGAGTTCAACCTGGAAAAGTGCGAAGTGATTCATTTTGGAAGGTCGAATTTGAATGCAGAATACAGGCTAAAAGACAGGATTCTTGGTAGTGTGGAGGAACAGAGGGATCTTGGGGCCCATGTCCATAGATCGCTCAAAGTTGCCACCCAAGTTGATAGGGTTGTTAAGAAGGCGTATGGTGTGTTGGCTTTCATTAACAGGGGGATTGAGTTTAAGAGCCGCGAGGTTATGCTGCAGCTCTATAAAGCCCTGGTTAGACCACACTTGGAATATTGTGTTCAGTTCTGGTCGTCTCATTTTCGGAAGGATGTGGAAGCTTTAGAGAGGGTGCAGAGGAGATTTATCAGGGTGCTGCCTGGACTGGAGGGCATGTCTTACGAAGAAAGGGTGAGGGTGCGAGGGCTTTTCTCACTGGAACGAAGAAGGATGAGAGGTGACTTGATAGAGGGGTGCAAGATGATGAGAGACATAGATAGAGTGGATAGACAGAGACTTTTTCCCAGGGTGGAAAGGGCTATCACCAGGGGGCATAATTTTAAGGTGATGGAGGAAGGTTTCGGGGAGATGTCAGAGGTAGGTTCTTTACACAGAGAGTGGTGGGTGCGTGGAATGCACTGCCAGTGGTGGTTGTAGAAGCAGATACATTAGGGACATTTAAGCGTCTCTTGGATAGGTACATGGATGATAGTAGAATGAAGGGTTTGTAGGTAGTTTTGATCTTAGAGTAGGTTAAAGGTTCGGCACAACATCGTGGGCCGAAGGGCCTGTACTGTGCTGTACTGTTCTATGTTCTATGTTCTATAACACAGGTGTTGGGAGGCTCAGCCTGGCTACGCAATGTTACAAGGACGCTGAGTGACATCATCGACAACGGGGCAGAGAGAAAAACACACAGAAAAGTAATAGACTGTGAGGAAATAAAAGTGAGGAACGGAGAGAGACAGACAACGAAACTGAGTTGGAGAAACAAGGCATTTGCATGATTGTGTTCTCCCTGTTGTGTAACGGTATTTCCTGTTGTGTAAATATGTTCTCTGTTGTGTAAAGATGTACCCTGTTGTTGTGTAAAGGTTTTCCCTGTTATTGTTTTATTTTCTGTTACTGACCGTCTCCTCACTGTGACCATTTGCCCTGGTTTTATCGTGGCCAACATCACCATCTGGTGGTGGAGAGGAGGCTCTGCAGGAAGGGGTTGACAAAGTGGGAGAGACTCGGCTGGTCCATGTTTGCAGTTTGTGTTCTTGTGAGCAAAAGTGATTTGTTCGTGATTGATGTGTTCACTCGAAGGGAAAAGCTGATTGCAATCGAGCGCATCTTGTTATTATGGGAAAACACTTGATGTTTTGAAAGTAAACTCATTGTGTTATTACCAAACATAAATAGCAGAGAATGGTTTCGATTCATCGATTTCTGGGTTATGGGCCCAGCACGCTTCCGCTGCGCCACTCTGCTAACTGTTGTTTTAAATATTTGCTGCCTGTTAGTGAAATATGTTCATTTCCCCAATGTTTTTAGAAAAATAGGATTGTGGTCGGATTTCTCAAGAATCCCGGACTCAGCAACACACGTGCTGACGGACTCACCCTCACTGCACAATGACACAAGGACACAGAGTAACAGCACCGACAATGAGGCAGGCAGAGAAAGACACACAGAAAACCAGGAAGATATTATCAGGATTCAGAAAGGAACAGACAGAGGAAGACACACAGAAAATCAGGGAGAGATCATTCGGACCCAGAAAGGAACAGACAGAGAAAGACACACAGAAAACCAGGAAGAGATTATCAAGCCCCAGAAGGGAACAGACAGAGAAAGGTACTGAGCAAACCAGCAAGAGACAGCGAAAGACCAATGATTTATGTAATTGTGTTCTCTGTTGTGTAAAGATGTTCCCTGTGTTCTTTTAAAGATATTTCCTGCTCTGTAATATGTTCTCTGTTGTGTTACTATATTCGCTGTTGTGTAAAGATGTTCTCTGTTATTGTGTAAAATGGTTCCCTGTTGGGTAAAGATCTTCTCAGTTGTGTAAATATGATCCGTCTTGTGTAAAAGTGTTCCCGGTTGTTTAAATATGTTCCCTGCTCTGTAATGTAGAGCTGAGTCTGCACTAATGGAATTGCTACAGTATCTTCCAGTCTGATACTGTATGAGGGCTGGAATGTGATCCAAAGCACAGTCTATACAAATTGAATTGCTATTGTATCTTTTAGTTTCACAATCCTGGGGAGTTTTAAACTGAATTCTCAGTTTGTATCTCAGGTTGTACTATCTTTCAGATTCTCTCAATCTGATATTGCACTTGAGATTTAGACTTAAGAAAGGATGTACTGGGATTGGAGGAGTTCAAAAGAGATTCACTCAGCTGATTCCTGGGATGAAGGGGTTGACTTATGAAGAACGGCTAAACAGGTTATTCATTCGTGTTTAGAAGAATGAGGGGTGATCTTTTTGAAACGTACACGATTCTGAGGGGGCTCAACAGGGTGAAGAAGGGTCTCTGACCTGAAACATTAACTCTGCTTCTCTCTTCACAGATGCTGCCAGACCTGCTGAGTATTTCCAGCATTTCTTGTTTTTATTAACAGGGTAGATGTTGAGAAAATGTTTCCACCAGTGGGGGAATCCCAAACTAGGCGAAATAGTTACAGAATAAGGGGACACTCATTTAAAACTGCGAAGCAAAGGAATGTCTTCTCTCAGAGGGTAGTGAATGTCTGGAATTCTCTACCCCAGACAGTATTGAAGGCTAAATCACTGAAAGTATTTAAAGAGGAAGTAAATAGATTTTTGAAATATTGGAGAGTTGAGGGCTATGAAGAGCTGGCATGAAAGAGGAGTTGAGGTCTGGGGCAGATCAGCCATGATCTTACTGAATGGCGGGGCAGGCTTGAGGGGCCGAATGGCCTACTCCTGCTACTATTTCTTCTGTTCTTATGTTATGTTATATCTAATGTATGTGTCAGGATGCACTATGGGAATTAATACTGAAACTTATAAACTCATAATGTGTGTAAATATTGGGCTGGTATTTAACTTGAATCTCAGAGTACATTATTGAGGTTAATTCTGTAACTTTGAAAAGGGAACTATGTGCCATAATGAAAACAAGAAATGCTGGAAATACTCAGCAGGTCAGGCAGCATCTGTACAGAGAGAAGCAAGTTAACGTTTCAGGTCAGTGACCTTTCAGATGCTGCCAGACCATTCGAAAGTCCATGTACACCACATCAACAGCATTGCCCTCATCACCCCTCTCTGTTACCTCATCAAAAAACTCCCGCAGGACAGTTAAACATGATTTTCCCTTAAGAAATCCATGCTGCCTTTCTTGAATTAACCCACATTTATCCATGGGACTATTGATTTTGTCCCGAATTATTCTTTCGAGAAGTTTTCCCACCTCCAAAATTGAACTGACTGGGGAGTGAAATGAGGTGAGTTGCTCTAACAGAGAGCCAGCACGGGTTCGACAGGCTGAATGGCCTCCTTCTGTGCTGTAGCCATTCTATGATTGTATGATTCTAGCAACAACTGTTGGTGGAGAGGCAGTGATGCAGGAATGGGTAGGCAGAAAGGGGAAAGTCTGGGCTGGTGTGTGTTTGGGTTTGTGAATAAAGGTGATTTGGAAGCTGTGTTCCAAATTGAAGTGTTTACTGGAAGGAAGAAGTTGATGTAAATAAAGAGTAAAACGTGTTAAAATGAAGCGTGGTGTGATTGGAGATAGCAGTAAATATAGTGTTGGTGAATTATTTGTGTTAATAAACTTCCACTGCGCCCTCTGCTGCAAGCTGCTGTTTATATCCAGCTGTGTATTAGTGCTGTGTGTTAGTGAGATAAATGTTTGTTTCAACGCTGTTTATCAAGCAATAGCATTGCACTCAAACTGTCCCAGACATAGCAACACACGGACAAAAGCAAAATACTGCGGATGCTGGAAATCTGAAATATAAACAGAAAATGCTTGAAATAATCAGCAGGTCTGGCAGCATCTGTGGAGAGAGAACAAAGTTAATGTGAGCTAAGGAAGCAGACCTGAACTGTTAACTGTTTCTCTCTGCACAGATGCTGCCAGACCTACTGAGTATTTCCAGCATTTTCTGTTTTTATTAAAGCAACACAGGTGTTGGGAGGCTCAGCCTGGCTACGCAATGTTACAAGGACGCTGAGTAACACCATCGACAACGGGACAGAGAGAAAAACACACAGAAAACCAATAGACTGTGAGGAAATAAAAGTGAGGAACGGAGAGAGACAGACAACGAAACTGAGTTGGAGAAACAAGGCATTTGCATGCTTGTATCCTCCCTGTTGTGTAACGGTATTTCCTGTTGTGTAAATATGTTCTCTGTTGTGTAAAGATGTACCCTGTTGTTGTGTAAAGGTTTTCCCTGTTATTGTTTTATTTTCTGTTACTGACCGTCTCCTCACTGTGACCATTTGCCCTGGTTTTATTGTGGCCAACATCACCATCTGGTGGTGGAGAGGAGGCTCTGCAGGAAGGGGTTGACAAAGTGGGAGAGACTCGGCTGGTCCATGTTTGCAGTTTGTGTTCGTGTGAGCAAAAGTGATTTGTTAGTGATTGATGTGTTCACTCGAAGGGAAAAGCTGAATGCAATCGAGCGCATCTTGTTATTATGGGGAAGCACTTGATGTTTTGACAGTAAACTCATTGCGTTATTGCCAAACATAAATAGCAGAGAATGGTTTCGATCCATCGACCTCTGGGTTTTGAGTCCAGCACGCTACCGCTGCGCCACTCTGCTAACTGCTGTTTTGTATTTCAGCTGCCTGTTAGTGAAATATGTTCATTTTCCCAATGTTTTTAGAAAAATCGGATTGTCGTCGGATTTCTCAAGAATCCCGGACTCAGCAACACACGTGCTGACGGACTCACCCTCACTGCACAATGACACAAGGACACAGAGTAACAGCACCGACAATGAGGCAGGCAGAGAAAGACACACAGAAAACCAGGAAGATATTATCAGGACTCAGAAAGGAACAGACAGAGGAAGACACACAGAAAATCAGGGAGAGATTATCAAGCTCCAGAAGGGAACAGACAGAGAAAGGTACTGAGCAAACCAGCAAGAGACAGCGAAAGACCAATGATTTATGTAATTGTGTTCTCTGTTGTGTAAAGATGTTCCCTGTGTTCTTTTAAAGATATTTCCTGCTGTGTAATATGTTCTCTGTTGTGTAACTATATTCGCTGTTGTGTAAAGATGTTCTCTGTTATTGTGTAAAATGGTTCCCTGTTGGGTAAAGATCTTCTCAGTTGTGTAAATATGATCCGTCTTGTGTAAAAGTGTTCCCGGTTGTTTAAATATGTTCCCTGCTCTGTAATGTAGAGCTGAGTCTGCACTAATGGAATTGCTACAGTATCTTCCAGTCTGATACTGTATGAGGGCTGGAATGTGATCCAAAGCACAGTCTATACAAATTGAATTGCTATTGTATCTTTTAGTTTCACAATCCTGGGGAGTTTTAAACTGAATTCTCAGTTTGTATCTCAGGTTGTACTATCTTTCAGATTCTCTCAATCTGATATTGCACTTGAGATTTAGACTTAAGAAAGGATGTACTGGGATTGGAGGAGTTCAAAAGAGATTCACTCAGCTGATTCCTGGGATGAAGGGGTTGACTTATGAAGAACGGCTAAACAGGTTATTCATTCGTGTTTAGAAGAATGAGGGGTGATCTTTTTGAAACGTACACGATTCTGATGGGGCTTAACAGGGTGAAGAAGGGTCTCTGACCTGAAACATTAACTCTGCTTCTCTCTTCACAGATGCTGCCAGACCTGCTGAGTATTTCCAGCATTTCTTGTTTTTATTAACAGGGTAGATGTTGAGAAAATGTTTCCACCAGTGGGGGAATCCCAAACTAGGCGACATAGTTACAGAATAAGGGGACACTCATTTAAAACTGCGAAGCAAAGGAATGTCTTCTCTCAGAGGGTAGTGAATGTCTGGAATTCTCTACCCCAGACAGTATTGAAGGCTAAATCACTGAAAGTATTTAAAGAGGAAGTAAATAGATTTTTGAAATATTGGAGAGTTGAGGGCCATGAAGAGCTGGCATGAAAGAGGAGTTGAGGTCTGGGGCAGATCAGCCATGATCTTACTGAATGGCGGGGCAGGCTTGAGGGGCCGAATCGCCTACTCCTGCTCCTATTTCTTCTGTTCTTATGTTATGTTATATCTAATGTATGTGTCAGGATGCACTATGGGAATTAATACTGAAACTTATAAACTCATAATGTGTGTAAATATTGGGCTGGTATTTAACTTGAATCTCAGAGTACATTATTGAGGTTAATTCTGTAACTTTGAAAAGGGAACTATGTGCCATAATGAAAACAAGAAATGCTGGAAATACTCAGCAGGTCAGGCAGCATCTGTACAGAGAGAAGCAAAGTTAACGTTTCAGGTCAGTGACCTTTCAGATGCTGCCAGACCATTTGAAAGTCCATGTACACCACATCAACAGCATTGCCCTCATCACCCCTCTCTGTTACCTCATCAAAAAACTCCCGCAGGACAGTTAAACATGATTTTCCCTTAAGAAATCCATGCTGCCTTTCTTGAATTAACCCACATTTGTCCATGGGACTATTGATTTTGTCCCGAATTATTCTTTCGAGAAGTTTTCCCACCTTCAAAATTGAACTGACTGGGGAGTGAAATGAGGTGAGTTGCTCTAACAGAGAGCCAGCACGGGTTCGACAGGCTGAATGGCCTCCTTCTGTGCTGTAGCCATTCCATGATTGTATGATTCCAGCAACAACTGTTGGTGGAGAGGCAATGATGCAGGAATGGGTAGACAGAAAGGGGAAAGTCTGGGCTGGTGTGTGTTTGGGTTTGTGAATAAAGGTGATTTGGAAGCTGTGTTCCAAATTGAAGTGTTTACTGGAAGGAAGAAGTTGATGTAAATAAAGAGTAAAACGTGTTAAAATGAAGCGTGGTGTGATTGGGGATGGCAGTAAATATAGTGTTGGTGAATTATTTGTGTTAATAAACTTCCACTGCGCCCTCTGCTACAAGCTGCTGTTTATATCCAGCTGTGTATTAGTGCTGTGTGTTAGTGAGATAAATGTTTGTTTCAACGCTGTTTATAAAGCAATAGCATTGCACTCAAACAGTCCCAGACATAGCAACACACGTACAAAAGCAAAATACTGCGGATGCTGGAAATCTGAAATATAAACAGAAAATGCTTGAAATAATCAGCAGGTCTGGCAGCATCTGTGGAGAGAGAACAAAGTTAATGTGAGCTAAGGAAGCAGACCTGAACTGTTAACTGTTTCTCTCTGCACAGATGCTGCCAGACCAACAGAGCATTTCCAGCATTTTCTGTTTTTATTACAGCAACACAGGTGTTGGGAGGCTCAGCCTGGCTACACAATGTTACATGGACGCTGAGTAACACCATCGAAAACTGGACAGAGAGAAAAACACACAGAAAACCAATAGACTGTGTGGAAGCAAAAGTGAGGAACAGAGAGAGAGACAACGAGACTGAGATGGAGAAACAAGGCATTTGTATGATTCTATTCTCCCTGTTGTCTAAAGGTATTTCCAGGCGTGTAAATATGTTTTCTGTTGTGTAAAGATGTACCCTGTTGTTGTGTAAAGGTTTTCCCTGTTATTGTTATATTTTCTGTTGCTGACCGTCTCCTCACTGTGACCATTAGTCCTGGTTTTATTGTGGCCAACGTCACCATCTGGTGGTGGAGAGGAGGCTCTGCAGGAGGGTTTTGACAAAGTGGGAGAGACTCGGCTGGTCCATGTTTGCAGCTTGTGTCCGTGTGAGCAAAAGTGATTTGTTCCTGATTGATGTGCTCACCAGAAAGAAGAAGCTGACTGCAACAGAGTGCCTTTGGAAGCATCTTGTTATTATGGGTAAACACTTGATGTTTTGAAAGTGAACGGTTTGTATTATTACCAAACAAAAGCAGCAGAGAATGGTTTCGATCCATCGACTTCTGTGTTATGGGCCCAGCACGCATCCGATGCGCCACTCTGCTAACAGTTGCTTTAAATTTTAGCTGCCCATACGTGAAATATGTTCATTTCCCAAATGTTTTTATAAAAATAGGATTGTCGTCGGATTTCTCAAGAATCCCGGACTCAGCAACACACGTGCAGACGGACTCACCCTCACTGCACAATGACACAAGGACACTGAGTAACAGCACCGGCAATGAGGCAGGCAGAGAAAGACACACAGAAAACCAGGAAGATATTATCAGGACTCAGAAAGGAACAGACAGAGAAAGGTACTGAGCAAACCAGCAAGAGACAGCGAGAGACTGATGAACACCACTTGGAGGGAGCACTGAGGGTGGCAAGGACACAGAATGTAGTCTGGCTGGGGGATGTCAATGTCCATCACCATGAGTGGCTCGGTAGCACCACTACTGACCATGCTGGCCGAGTCCTAAAGGACATAGCTGCTCGATTGGGTCTGCAGTAGGTGGTGAGGGAACTAACAAGAGGGAAAAACATACTTGACCTCATCCTCACCAATCTGCCTGCCGCAGATGCATCAGTCCATGACAGTATTGGCAGGAGTGACCACTGCACAGTCCTTGTGGAGATGGTGTCCTGTCTTCACATTGAGGATACCCTGTATTGTGTTGGGTGCCACTACCACTGTGCTAAATGGGATGGATTTTGAACAGATCTAGCACTGTATAACTGGGCATCCATTAGGTGCTGTGGACCATTAGCAGCAGCAGAATTGCAGTCAACCACATTCTATAACCTCACGGCCCGGCATATTCCCCCACTCTAACATTACCAACAAGCTGGGGGATCAACCCTAATTCAATGAAGAGTGCAGGAGGGCATGCCAGGAGCAGCAGCAGGCATACCTTGAAATGAGGCATCAGCCTGATGAAGCTACAGCCCAGGACTACTTTCATGCCAAACAGCAGAAGCAACATGTAATAGACAGGGCTAAGTGATCCCACAACCAACGGATCAGATCTACACCCTGCCACATCCAATGATGAATGGTGGTGGACAATTAAACAACCAACAGGAGGAGGTGGCTCCACAAATATCCCCAACCTCAATGATGGGGGAGCCCAGCACATCAGTGCAAAAGACAAGGATGAAGAATTTGAAACAATCTTCAGCCAGAAGTGCCGGGTTGATAATCCATCTCGGCCTCCTTCTGAAGTCCCCAGCATCACAGATGCCAGTCTTCAGCCAATTCGATTCACACAACGTGATAACAAGAAATGACTGAAGGCTCTGGATACAGCAAAGGCTACGGGCCCTGACAATATTCCGGCAATAGTACTGAAGACCTGTGCTCCAGAACATGCCGCGCCCCGACCCAAGTTGTTCCAGTACAGGTACAACACTGGCATCTACCCGGCAATGTGGAAAATTGCCCAGGTATGTCCTGTACACAAAAAGCTGGACAATTGCAACCCAGCCAATTACTGCCTCATCAGTCCACTCTCAATCATCAGTATAGTGATGGAAGATGTCATCGACGGGGCACTTGCTTTGCAATAACCTGTTCAGTGACGCTCAGTTGGGTTCCGCCAGGGCCATTCAGCTCCTGACCTCATTACAACCTTGGTTCAAACAAGGACAAAAGAGCTGACCTCAAGAGGTGAGGTGAGAGTGTCTGCCCTTGACATCAAGGTAGCATTTGACTGAGTATGGCATCAAGGAGCCAGAGCAAAACTGGAGTCAATAGGAATCAAGAGGAAAACTCTCCACTGGTTGGAATCGTACCTAGCACAAAGGAAAATGGTTGTGATTGTTGGAGGTCAATCATCTCAGCTCCAGGACATTACTGCTGGAGTTCCTCAGGGTAGTATCCTCGGCCCAACCTTCTTCACTATTCCATCAGTGACCTTCCTTCAATCATAAGGTCAGAAGTGGGGATGTTCACTGATGATTGCAACATTTAGCACCATTCGCGACTCCGCAGATACTGAAGCAGTCCATGTAGAAATGCAGCAAGACCTGGACAATATCCAGGCTTGGGCTGATAAGTGGCAAGTAACATTCGCGCCACACAAGTGCCAGGCAATGACCATCTCGAACAAGAGAGAATCTAACGATCTCCCATTGACATTCAACAGCATTACGATCGCTGAATCCCCCACTATCAAATTCCCGGGGGTTCCCATTGACCAGAAACTGAACGGGAGTAGCCTTATAAATAGTGTGACTACATGAGCTGGTCAGAGGGTAGGAAGCATGCGGTGAGTAACTCACCTCCTGACTCCCCAAGCCTGTCCACTATTTACAAGGCACAAGTCTGGAGTGTGATGGTACACTCTCCACTTGCCCTGATGGGTGCAGCTCCAACAACATTCAAGAAGCTCGACACCATCCAGGACAAAGCAACATGCTTGATTGGCACCCCATCCACAACATTCACTCCCTTCACCACTGACGTACAGTGGCAGCAGTGTGTACCATCTACAAGATGCACTGCAACAATGCACCAAGGCTACTCAGGCAGCACCTTCCAAACCTGCATCCTCTACTGCTTAGAAGGACAACGGCAGCAGATGCATGGGAATACCACCACCTGAAAGTTCTCCACCAAGCTACACATCATCCTGACTTGGAACTATATCGCCATTCCTCCACTTTCGCTGGGTAAAAATCAAGGAACTCCCTTCCTAATAGCACTGTGGGTGTACCTACCCCACATGGACTGCAGTGGTTCAAGAAGGAAGCTCACCACCACCTTCTCATGGGCAATTAGGGATGGACAATAAATGCTGGCCTGGCTGGCGACGTCCACATCCCATGAAACAAATAATTGAATACAGTAACAGCTCATCTCAATTCCTCGTATTTCTAAATCCCACCAGTCCAACATAAGCTGAACAATTATTGCATGTTGTGATTGACGGTCTGGTCTGTAAACTGTTTACAATCACAGATTGCTGACATTTGCTAACTGGAAATGAGATCTGCAAAATCGGGACAGGAGTTCACACAGTCTGTCAGTGTGAAAGAATCAGGCAATGTGAGGTAATAGAATTTGTCTGTAAATGTTACACTCATATTGCTTTATATTTTTATATTGAAAATAAAAGTAATCATTTCGTGAAAATAGTGTCCAAACTTTGGTAGCCAGTTGTTTTCGTCTTGCACTCAGCAGGGCAATCCACAAGAATACCAATTTGAGGGAAAAAAACAACTTTCTTCTGTATGAGAATAGAGTGCTGATTGGTTTGCATGTGAACTCTGATTGGTCGAGGCATTGCCATTCAGAATGCATCAGTTTATGGTTACTGACAGATAACTGCCCAGCTTTGTTTGAAATCTAAACCAGGCAGCTTGACTCTGATTGGTCACGGAATTGCCCTGAGGAATGAGCCAGTGAATGGCCACTATTTTGTTTAGCTGAAACTGGCACAATATGTGTGCATGTTCTTTCTGTCTTCAAAGAACAGAGCCCTGTGTATTAATATATGTAGCTTATAGTACACACCAATGAACCACACTGTGAGCCCTACTGACAGTCTTAAATCGGTTGTCAGTGTAATTCTTAGCACACTGAGAATTATTTAGCAAATGTTGTCCTATTGTGGAATCACATCTCATGTTGGATACTGTGTTTTGAGTTTTGCAAATACGGGTTGGTTGGGTAGGGTCCATTGTGAACAGCGGAAGGGACATGTTATTTGATACAATCCGCCAGTTTTGGGATGTACGGTCTAGAAACCTAGCATCACACTGGTATTGAAATTCATATATCACGTTACTTATTTGTGTGATAGGCAGGACGTCTCTTTTGCTTGACAGCAGCATCCTGTTAGTGGTGAACACCACACTTGTTGCTCCTGCATAGTAACAGCAGGAAACAGCTCGCTTCACCTGTTACTCAAATACTGGGGATATATTACCTTTCCAGGGTAATTTGAGGGAGACTGGGCACTTTTCAGGGCTCAAAACGACGGCCTTCAGCCCGTTTCTCAGTTTGTGTGATATACAGTGAGAAATGATCTGATCAGTGTAGCCATTGTAATGCAGGATGTCTTTGATTCGCCCTATTTCAGCATCAAGCTTGCATGGTGAGCAAATGGCACAGCCCTATTTATGAGGTTGTTGATAAGACCAATCTTATAGCACGTGGAACTGTAAGAATCCCAACGCGTGTATTGACCAGTGAAGGTAGGTTTGTGGTAGACCATGGTAGAAAACCCCTTAGCAGATTTCTCAACTAGTACATCAAGGAAAGGGAGCGCATTTGACAGCTCCATTCCAAAGGTGAATTTGAGGGCAGGATGGAGCCCATGAAGACGTGCAAGGAAATTATTTCATGCGGCTGTGGATTCAAATATAGCAAACGTATTATCTACATATTGGAAATATGCAAGAGGTAGGAGGTTAGGTGTCATTCCCTTAAAAACAGGTTTGTCATGGAATCCAACAAAGATGTTTGTGAGAGCTGGGCCTAGAGGGGATCCCATGGCAACACCAGCGATACATGGTGTCAATAAAACTGAACTCAACTGTGCGAGTTGCCGAGTTCATAAGCTCAATGAATACTGATTCACACAATGGTGACGGGTCTAGGTCGCCATGATATAGCACTGCAGTGCAAATATCTATGGCTTCCTGAAGTGGTACATTGGTGAATAGGCTAGCAATGTCAAATGAACACATGGACACGGCATTGCTATCGATATGCAAGTCCTGTGTGTTCTTCACAAATGTGAAGGAATCCTTCACCGTGTATGTGGAGAACTTGCTCAAAAACTGGTTGTAACAATTTGCCCAACCATTTGGCAAATTCATTTCAGGATACTATTTACATTACTTCAAATAAAGGAAACACAACGACACAAAGAATTGAGCACAACGCTGAAAGTTTCACAGCAAATAGTCAAATGGGAAAAGGATGAAATACAGAAAGAAGAAGTCTAAAATGCTGAAAACACTCAGCCAGTCCGGAAACAACTGTGGAGAAGAGAAGCTCGGGTTAATGGTCCAGTTCTGTGACCCTTCTATAGACCTGAAACATTGCTCCTACCTTCCTCTCTCCACAGATACTGCTGGAGCTGCTGAGTGTTTACAGAATCTTCTGTTATTATTCAGGTTTCCAGTGTGTGCAGTATTTCTCTTTTTGAAAACATAATATTCCCTGAGAGGAATGGAACTTTACATAAAAAATAGGAGTAGGCCATTCGGCCCGTCGAAATAGCTCTGCCATTCAATAAGATCACAGCTGATCTCCTACATCAACTCTATCTTACCACACTAGCACAGATCCCTTGATTCCCTTCGTATCCAAAAACCTATCGATCTCTCTCTTGGATATACCAAATGATTGAGCATCCACATCTCTAGAGTCACAGAGAGATACAGCACTGAAAAAGGCCCTTCGGCCCACCGTGTCTGTGCCGACCAACAACCACCCATTTATACTAATCCTACATTCATCCCATATTCCCTATCACATTCCCACCATTCTCCTACCACCTATCTACACTAGGGGCAATTTACAATGGTCAATTTAACTATCAACCTGCAAGTCTTTGGCTGTGGGAGGAAACTGGAGCACCCGGCGGAAACCCAAGAAACCACAGAGAAAACTTGCAAACTCTGCACAGGCAATACCCTGAACGGAGCCGATGTCACTGGAGCTGTGAGGCTGCGGTGCTAACCACTGCGCGTAGAGAATTCCAAAGATTCACAATACTTTGAGTGAAAAGAAATTCTCCTCTTCTCAGTCCAAAATGATGGAGCCATTTATACTGAGACTGTGATTCCTAGTTCTAGATTCCCCAGCCAGAGGAATCATCCTCCCAGCACTTACCCTGTTAAATCCCTTAAGATTTTTAGGTGCCAGTAAGATTACCTCTCACTCTTCTAAATTCTGAGGAATATCGGCCTCGTCTACTCAATCTCTTCTCATAGGACAATCCCCTCATCCCAGGAAGCAATGGAGTGACACTTTGATACACTTCCTTTAAGGCAAGTATATCCTTCCTTAGATAAGGGGACCAAAACTGTTCACAGTGCTCCAGGTGTGATCTCACCAAGGCTCTGTCTAATTGTAGTCAAACGTCTTTATTCTTATAAAAACTCTTCACAATGTTGAACACAACTATTAACTGCCCCATTAACATCTCTGCTCGAAGAAGAAGGACCCCAGCTTCACACACCTATTCTTTCCATATTAGCTGAATTCCTGCATCTCTGATACATTCTAGTAAATCTCCTCTGCGCCTTCTCGAAGGCCTTGACATTCCTGCTAAAGTGTGGAGCATGGAATTAGACACAATGCTCCAGCTGAGGCCTATAACCAGTGAGATTTATAAAGGTTCAGCCTCAATTCCTTGTCTGTGTCCCGGACTTCCATTTCTGGTTTCTGACTCAATGTCGGCTCTGAGCTGTTGAAACTGCCTGAAGGAACATTTCCACCCAACAAAGCGCTCGGAATGTGAGAAGGGACAAAGTGAGTGACCAAGTACATTAACTCCAAGTAAAACTCCACCGTGTAGTGAAAACACTCGAAACACAACGGCTCTTTTACGAGCCACCCACAATCTCTCTGAAAAAGCTGCACCAACATCTCTCTAGAATTGGTTTATTTTATTGGTTTGAATGCTCAGTCACCCTCTGGAACTTTCTCACTGTCTTTGTGTTTTCTGTTTCAATCTGGTATGAAGATTCTGGGAAAATGAGGGGCGGCACAGTGGCGCAGTGGTTAGCACCGCAGCCTCACAGCTCCCGCGACCCGGGTTCAATTCTGGGTGCTGCCTGCGTGGAGTTTGCAAGTTCTCCCTGTGTCTGCGTGGGTTTTCTCCGGGTGCTCCGGTTTCCTCCCACATGCCAAAGACTTGCAGGTTGATAGGTGAATTAGCCATTATAAATTTCCCCCAGTATAGGTAGGTGGCAGGGAAATATCGGGACAGGTGGGGATGTGGTAGGAATATATGATTACTGTCGGATCAGTATGAATGGGTGGTTGATGTTTGGCACAGACTCGAAGGGCCTGCTTCAGTGCTGTTTCTCGAAACTAAATCTAAACTGCCTGGGAGGATCTTTGTGGTTTTCCTGCAGAAACACAAAACAAAGTCTCTTTTCAGATTCAGCCACCGCCTCATGGGGACAGCAGTGACATGGGAACAGGAGCTGGGGTGTGTTTTCTGCCGGAAATATCAGTTAATGATTTATGTTGTGCTCTCGTTATATTCCAATCTCTGAATTGAGCCTTTCCACCGCACCAGGGTTATGGGGAGAGTTTTCATCGTTTCTTTTCCAAACGTACAGACGATGTTATAAAGTTGCTGATTTATCCAGATGGCGGATTCTCCCCTCACAGTGAAAAGTAACATCGCACCTTCACATCTGCCCATTGTTTTATAATTGAATAATTAGACAAATGGAATTATTTGTGATGTTATTTCCCCCGAGACGGTGTTCCCTGCAGTGAAACTGATCAGTTTCAGCTCAGTCATTCAGGGACCTGGAATTCCTGCGGTTTGAGCCCGCTGGAACCCCAGCCCACTTCTGATTGGTCACCTTCTTCTCATAAAGTCAGTGACAGCACATGAGGAGGCCATTCCACCCATTAAGTCCATGTCGGTTTTCAATCTGTTCAGTCCCCGACTCGATCCCCAAAGCCCTGCATAATCCCTTTGAGTCAAAATGACCGTGGTAAGACTCAAACCTGCAATCTTCTGATAACAACATAGAATATATCGAAGTCAGACGCCTTATCCATTCGGCCACACGGCCATTAGCTTGCATGAATGATTCAATTGGAGAACCTCGAAGCACAAAATACAAAAAATCATTGGTTGAACCTGTCAACCTGGCACAATATTTGAATTTGTGAAAGCCGCCAATTTCACTGTGGAAAAGAAGTGATCGACTGGAAAAGTACATAAAAATCTATTTTCCCATCACGATTTAAAAAAAAGCTTTTAAAACACAATTCTGCTTTTACCGACTCAAATTGCTGGTGCTATTTTATGAACAGCTTTATTTTGCCAATTGTTGTCAACTTCTCAGCCGTAACTGACAGTAAAAGACTCCGTTCAGCAATCTTTCACGCGACAAATAACTCAAACTCGGCGTGGAAATAATAAATTACAGACTATTGGTAATTCCCCTTCACACAGGCTTCAGGGGGACAGTGAGAAGCCACTGAAATAGTTGCTTCATCCTTTTAAAAGGTTCCCATTCTGTCCTGTAACTGACATGTTGGAATCAGATTTGTATTTAACAAGTTATTTCTGTGAAAGCAAAATCCTCAACGGACCAGCTGGGAATCTGGGAATCACTGAAGTAAAATAAAAGGCTTTTGATTGAGAAGACGGGACCTTCTCACCAGCATCCGGGTTACATTCCCCTCACATCCTTACACAGTAAGCAGATCTTTCCCTCGAGAAATAGACAGCAGCAGTTGGAAGTTCAGTAAAAGGATCGGTTCATTGCGACAAGTTTCTGAGTGACAGGTGGTGCTGAATATTAATACAAGAAGGTCCTGGAATAGGAAACAAGTGTCCAGAGTGGGGTCTGAAATCAGGACAGGGAAATGGCCAGCACTGACACAGATCATTTCATTCTTCCATTGATATCTGACTGTCTATAAGGAGAAGCGAGTTAAACACATGATGGTGAAAGGAATGGAAGATGACGTTGGTTGTTCTAGATGAAGAGGGATAGACAGAGGTGTGGGTACAGCAGACTTCAGACAGTAATCAGCCCTTGCAGATACTGTGGGTGCATCTGAAAAGAGCCTTTGGGTATTTGATAAAATCCTGGCAGATTGACTTGGTTTTGGTGCCCGGAGCGCAGGTTTTCTTGGGCAGCAGCACGGCCTGGATATTCGACAGCACCCTGCCCTCAGTGTCCTGGAATCAAATTTAAGTGTCCAGAGTGGGGCCTGAAATCAGGATAGGGGAAAAAGCTCTTTGTTTAATAACCCTCAAATAGCTACCTTGTCAGGTTACTAATGTTTTAGTGAGTGTAATTTATGAATAATTACTAATTAGAAAGTGCTGTTTGGACAGAGTGTAAAGCTGTGAGTTGATGTGTGAGGGACTTCACTGACTAGGGGAAGGAGGTGCTCTTTGGTCTCTTTTCTTTTCTGCCTTTTCAGCCTTCACGGTACAGGGGAAGAAGCTGATCGGTGAGTAACTGGTAAATTATTCTACTTATTACACTTATTACACGAGCAATAATACGATTGTAAAGCTAAGTAATGGCAGGGCAGCTCTAAAAGTAAAAGTTCGAAATTGGGGGAAGGCAAATTTTACAAAACTGAGAGGTGATTTGGTGGATGTGGACTGGATACAACTACTTGAAGGAAAACCCAAGGATGATTTATCAGTCCATTAAGAGCAAGAGGATAACCAAGGAAAGGGTATGGTCTATCAGAGATGCACAAGGTAACTTCTGTGTGGATCCAGAAGATGTGGGCGGGGTTCTTAATGAGTTTTTTGTCTCTGCCTTCACAAAGGAGAGGGATGATGCAGACATTGTAGTAAAAGAAGAGGAGTGTGAAATATTAGATACGATAAGCATAATGAGAGTGGAAGTACTGGAGGGTCTGACATCCTTGAAAATGAATAAATCACCAGGGCCAGATGGTTTGCATCTGAGGTTGTTAAAGGAAGCCAGGGAGGAAATAGTGGATGCGCTGAGGATCATCTTCAAATCCTCACTGGATATGGGGGAGGTGCCGGAGGATTGGAGGTCTGTGAACGTTGTACTATTATTTTTAAAGGATGTGAGGGATAGTCCAAATAATTATAGACCGGTCAGTCTGACCTCGGTGGTGGGTAAATTATTAGAATCAATTCTGAGGGACAGGATAAACTACCACTTAGAAAGACATGGATTAATCAGGGATAGTCAGCATGGATTTGTTAAGGGAAGGTCATGTCTGACTAACTTGATTGATATTTTTGAGTAAGTTACAAGGAGCATTGATGAGGATAGTGCGGTGGATGTGGTTTACATGGATTTTAGTAAGGCATTTGATAAGGTCCCACATGGCAGTCTGGTCTGTAAAATGAAAGCCCGTGGGATACAGGGGAATGTGGCAGGTTGGATACAAAATTGACTCAGTGGCAGGAAACAAAGGATAGTAGTCAACGGATGTTTTTGCGAATGGAAAGCGGTTTTCAGTGGCGTTCCACAGGGCTCAGTGTTGGGTCCCTTGCTGTTTGTGGTACATATTAATTATTTGGAATTAAATGTGGGAGCTATGATTGAGAAATTTGCTGATGACACAAAAATTGGCCGTGTAATTGATAGTGAGGAGGATAGCTGAAGACTTAAGAATGATATGAATGGATTAGTTGAGTGGGCGGAAAAGTGGCAAATGGAATTCAATCTGGAGAAGTGTGAGGGAATGCATTTGGGCAGGGCAAACAAAGCAAGGGAATACACAATAAACGGGAAGATATTGAGAGGGGTAGACGAAGTGAGAGACTTTGGAGTGCATGTCCACAGGTCCATGAAAGTGACAGGATAGGTAGATAGAGTGGTGAAGAAGGCATATGGAATGCTTTCCTTTCTTGGTCGACAAAAGCAGGGATGTAATGCGAGAACTGTTTAAAACGGTGGTATGGCCACAGCTGGAGTGTTGCGTACAGTTCTGGTCATCACATTACAGAAAGGACATAATTGCTGTGGAGAGAGTACAGAGGAGATTTACAAGAATGATACTGTGGGTGGCTCTGAAAAGTACCTTTGGGTATTTGATAAAATCCTGGCAGATTGCCTTGGTTTTGGTGCCCGGAGTGCTGGTTTTCTTGGGCAGCAGCATGGCCTAGATATTAGGCAGCACCCAGCCCTGAGTGATGGTCACCCCTCCCAGCAGCTTGGTGAGCTCCGCGTCATTCTGGACAGCCAGCTGTAGGTGTCTGAGGATGTTGCGGGTCCTCTTGTTGTCCTGGGCCACGTTACTGGCCAACTCAAGGATTTCAGCGGTGAGATACTTGAGCACAGCAGCCAGATAGACCGGGGCTCCGGCACCCACACGCTCAGCATAGTTGCCCTTTCTCAGGAGCCTGTGAACACGGCCCACCGCGAACTGCAGTTCAGCCCGGGAGGAGCGAGACTTGGCCTTGGACCGAGCTTTCCCGCCGGTCTTTCCTCTTCCAGACTTTTCTATTCCAAAAATATACCTGAGGACATTCCGTGCAGACCACTGCCTGATGGATTGGTGGTCAAAGGTGTTTTTCCACACAAACATTTCCACGAAGGCACAGTCCAACTGGATGGAGCGTTCCGTGGCAATGTGACCAGTTCCATCCTTCGCAACACCGGGGTCAGATAGAACCTCAGCACGTAGTGACACTTGGTGTTTGCATACTGGGGCTCTACGCACAGCTTGATGCAGCCACATACTAAGGTGGCCATCAGGTTGAGGGCGACGTTGAGTACATTTTTTCGCCTTTGTCCAGAGGTTTGAACATCGTGTCCCTCCGGACCCTGTCCATTTTGCATCTTCAGATAAAGCGGGAAATGGCTCGGGTGATTGCCACAGCGCAGGAGTGGCGTATGGGCCAGACCTGCGTCACATACAGCAACAACGTGAGCACCTTGCACCTGATGACCAGGTTCTTACCCGTAATGGAGAGAGAACGCTGCTCCCACATGCTCAATTTATGTTGTACCCTGGCTACTCGCTCCTCCCAGGTTTTGGTGCACGTCCCGGCCCTTACAAACCATATCCCCAGCACCTTCAGGTCGTCTGACCTGACGGTGAAGGGGACAAAGGATCGGTCAGCCCAGTTCCCAAGGAATATGGCCTCGCTCTTGCCATGGTTAACATTGGCTCCCGAATCCAGTTCGAACTGGTCGCAGATGCTCATCAGTCTGCGAATGGACTGCAGATCCGATCAGAATACAGCAACATCATCCATTTACAGGGAGGCTTTGACCTGAGTGACTCCACTGCCTGGGATTGTCACCCCTCTTATGCCCGCATCCTTCCTAATAGACTCAGCAAAGGGTTCGATACAGCAAACACACAAGGCAGGGGAAAGAGGACAGCCCTGTCTGACTCCAGATTTGATTGGAAACTTTATGATTATCACCCAAATTTTTGGATTGTGCTACTGATGTTTGTGCAGAGCAGTTTGATCCAATTGCAGATTCCCTTCCCAAACCCCATTTTGGAAAGAACGTCCATCATGTGTGTGTGCGATATCCTGTCAAAAGCCTTCTCCTGGTCCAGGCTGATGAGGCAGGTGTCCACCCTCGTGTCCCGTACATAGGCGATCGTATCCCTGAGTAGCACGACACTATCAGAGATCTTCCTGCTGGGTGCAGTACAGGTCTGGTCAGGGTGAATCACCAACTCCAGAGCAGACTTGACTCGACTGGCGATGACTTTGGACAGGATCTTGTAGTTTACATTAAGCAGTGAGATGGGCCGCCAATTTCTGATTTCTGCCCTCTCCCCCTTCTGCTTGTAGATGAGGGTGATGATGCCTTTCCTCATGGATTCTGACATGCTGCCGGCCAGGAGCATACTCTCGTACATTTCCAGCAGGTCTGGGCTGACCCAGTACCACAGGGCCGAATACAACTCAACTGGTGAGCCGTTGCTTCTGGGAGTTTTCTTCGTCTCAAAAGACTTGATGGCCTTTGTCAGCTTGTCCAGAGTTAGCGGTTTGTCCAGATTCTCCTGCATGCTGTCATCTAAGACCTCTGTGATAGATGACAGGAAGGACTGGGAGGACGTGCTGTCCATAGACTTCACGTCTTACAGCCCAGCATTCAAGGATTTGCTAATCCTTAGTATGTCGGACTGCGAAGACGTTACCGAGCCATCCTCTTCCTTCAGGCTGCTGATCACAGAGTTCTCTCTGTGTACCTTTTGGAAGAAGAAACGTGAGCACATCTCATCCTGCTCAATGGAGCGGACTCTGGACTGGAAGATGATCTTGGAGGCCTCCATGGCCAAGAGCGAGGCCTGCTGGCCCTTCACCTCTTGGAAATCCTCCTTGTCCTCAACCCCCATCGACTGCAGCCAGAGCAGATTTTGCATTCTTTTCTGGAGTCGGGAAATTTCCCTCTGTCTCTCTCTCACCCTCTGAACACCTTTGGAGATAAAGAACCTCTTGATGTTCTCCTTGATCACTTCCCACCAGTTCACCGGATACTCAAAGAGGGTCTCACTGTTCTCCAACTTTTTCAATCTCTTTTGAGTTCCTCAATGTTCTCTGGGGTTAGCAGTGTAGCATTGAGCTTCCATGTCCCCCTGCCAACCGGCTGGTCATCCTGTAAGTGACAGTCAACCAGTCAGAGACAGTGGTCGGAGAAGAACACCGGCTTGACGTTGGTGGATCTGACCGTGAAAGCAGGGGACACATACAGGAAGTCAATCCTGGAACGGGCAGACCCGTCTGATCTTGACCAGGTGTATCTACGCTGCTCTCTGTCTGCAGGTTTGCTGAAGACATTGTGCAGTTTGGCATTTTTTACTGTTTCATTTAAGAATCTGGGCGGAGCGTCCAGTTTTCTGTCGTCACTGCCAGATCGTCCAGCTGCATCAATGATGCAGTTGAATACACCTCCAAGAATGACCGGTCTGGATGTCGTCAGCAGCAGTGGGAGTTGCTGGAGGCTGGTCAGCCACTCACTGTATTGGACCGGGCATACACGTTGCTTAACTGGAGCGGAGCATTGTTGTACATTACATCTGCTACGAGAAGGCGACCGCCCACCAGCATCGTAACTTCAGAGATGGTTAAATTGCCTCCCAGCAGCAGAATCCCCAGGCTGGAGGAACAGGAATCATTTCCCCTGGACCAGATCGATGTCCCATGGGATCACCATCGTGACCATTGCCTGTAAGTGTTGCGGTGCAGGATTCCACACTCCTGACAAAACAGTATGCCGGCTTTGACCTTTCCGAAGTAATCCAAGGTTGAAACACATCACGTGGTAGATTTAACACAATGCATGTTAATCGAAGCAACCTTTCTATCCACTATAAAGTTGGGTGCTGCTTACCACACCAGGTGTCTTTGCTAGTCCCAGTGCTTGAGTATGTTCCTGCATACCCATAGTGTACGCAAGCTGTTTCACATTCGTTGAACCCAGAAACCCCTCATGGTTATTCATGAGGGTTTTGTTCCACTGGGGTGACATCGGCGGGTGGGGGGTGGGTGTTGTAGGCAGCAAGGCTTGGGTTGTCCTCTGCTGTTGGTGTCTTTCCCCTCGGTCGCTCCTCGAAGCCATCACTGTTCCTGACTTCCCGGAGCTGGAGCTGGAGTGCGCAGGACACTTCGCTGCTCTCGGTCTCCCGGAGCTGGGGTGCACAGAGCATCTGCTTGGGTTCCATGCTTTTGGTTTGGGGTGCGCTGGGCGTGTCACAACTTCCAGTGCCCCGGAGCTGGGGGGTTTTATCTTCCAGCTCCTTTGAGTTCTGCTGCTTCTTTTGGAGGTGCCATCGTTCCGGCCCTTCCTCGTCCAGTGAGGAGGAGCTGCTGTCGTCTGTCTCAGACGGTAGCCTCCTCTTGCCACTGGTTTGGGTGGTGACCTGTTCTTTTTTTGGAGGTTTTTTCTTTGTGGTTTTCCTTTGTACCACCTGCCACTGATCTGTTTGTCCATCTGCTGCCTCCTCCTCCATTAATTCTGTCTGGAGAGGAGGAGTTTCCAGGCACGGAGTAGGTGTTGGGTCGCTGGTTGCAGCTGCCTCCCCTTTCTTCTCTTTCTCAGATAGACTTTCATCGCTGTGGGGAGGATTGCTTGTTTCCCTCCCAGTACCAGACATGTTCACCATTCCTTAACCCAGCCTTTCCTTGGTCCATGCTGCCTGAGCATAACTGAGGCAGCGTTTGGGCAGGTTTTGTACAGGTGGCCTGCCCCACCACACAGGTTGCAGTACTTACAATGTTTACAGTCCTTGGTCTGATGGCCTTCCTTCTTGCAGTTCTTGCAGACGACTGTGCTGCAGTTAGCTGCCACGTGACCAGATTTGCCGCAGGTACGACAAACACTGGGCTGCTCCGCATAGACCATGAAGCCTCGACTTCCCCCGAAAGCGAAGCTGGAGGGAGGATGGATGATGGCTCCGTTGGCAACGGCCTTCAAGGTCACCTTGACCTGCCGCTTGCTGGTCCAATTCCCAAATGGGTCCTTGACATCAGTGCTGCCGCCGGCCACCTCAACATACCTGGCGAGGAAGGTGAGTACATCCACGACAGGAACATGGGGGTTGTAGAGGTGGCTTCTCACCACCCGGTCACGTTGCGATGGCAGTGTGAAGAGCGGCTCCACTGTGAGGATGGACAGCAGCGCCTGGTTTCCCTTCTCCTTGAACACCTTCAGGAACTTGATGCATCCGCTACGTACTTGGACGTCACGTCAAAATATCCACTGCTGGGGAAGTCCTGCAGGCAGAAGATGTTTACAGCTTGGAATCCACAGCAATCAATAAGGATTTTCTTAATGAACAAGGTACGATTAACAGGTGCATCTCCATCATTATCCTTCACTGCCACCCGAACATGGTTACACACTCCCTGGCCTGAAGTTACAGAATTGGTTTCAGCCATTTTACACAAAAACTTACCTGAGACAGGATCATGGTCTCTCCCCTGCTCCTCTTCCAGACATTTCCACAATCTCACAAATACTTTCACAAAGAGTGAGGAATTCCTCCTGCACTTCCCTGCTTTATCTTCTGGAGGAATGCACTCCGGCTACTTCTGATTGGTTACTGTCTGCTGAATCTCATTGGCTGGTTCATGTCACCAATCAGGTAGCTGCTATTTTGCCGATCATCAAAGGGCAATGAGAAAATGGGGCGGAGAATGACAATTTGTCAGAGCTGAAATCCATTCTCAAATCTGAAAAGCCCGCCAAAATATTTGTAAATCAAGGAACAGCTGAAATATAATAAATAATATCGTCTCAAGAGTAAAATGTATTTCACTCTCTCCTGATATTGTGGTTCTCCTCATTGTCCGTCACAGACACCAGACTTACTTTCCTTCCGGGAACAGAGCAGAGAGGAGCAGACCTGTGGGGAGAACACCGAGAGTGGAGCTGATAAATTGAGCCCAAGGATCGTGGCCCACTCCCTTCCGGGAGTGGAGCAGACCTGTGTGGGAGAACGGAGGACATAGGTGAGGTTTTAAATGATTTCTTTTCATCTGTGTTCACTATGGAGAAGGACAATGTAGGTGTAGTGATCAGGGAGGGGGATTGTGATATACTTGAACATATTAGCATTAAAAGGGAGGAAGTATTAACTGTTTTAGTGGGCTTAAAAGTGGATAAATCCTCAGGCCCAGATGAGATGTATCCCAGGCTGTTATGTGAGGCAAGGGAGGAAATAGCAGGGGCTCTGACACAAATTTTCAAATCCTCTCTGGCCACAGGAGAGGTACCAGAGGATTGGAGGACAGCAAATGTGGTTCCTTTATTCAAGAAGGGTAGCAGGGATAAATCAGGTAATTACAGGCTGGTGAGTCTAACATCAGTGGTAGGGAAACTATATTGGGAAAAATTCTGAGGGACAGGATTAATCTCCACTTGGAGAGGCAGGGATTAATCAGGGATAGTCAGCATGGCTTTGTCAGGGGGAGCGCGTGTCTAACTAACTTGATTGAATTTTTCGAGGCGGTGACTAGATGTGTAGATGCGGGTCAAGCAGTTGATGTAGTCTACATGGACTTCACTAAGGCTTTTGATAAGGTCCCACATGGGAGATTGGTTAAGATGGTAAGAGCCCATGGGATACAGGCCAATTGGGCAAATTCGATCCAAAATTAGCTTAGTGGCAGGAGGCAGAGGGTAATGGTCAAGGGTTGTTTTTGCGAGTGGAAGACTGTGACCAGGGATCGGTGCCGGAACCCTTGCTGTTTTTAGTGGACATTAATGATTTAGAAGTGAATACAGCAGGTATGATAAGTAAGTTTGCAGATGACATGAAAATTGGTGGTATCATAAATAATAAGGAGGAAAGCCTTCGATTACAGGACAATATAGATGGGCTGGTAAGATGGGCGGAGCAGAGGCAGATGGAATTCAATCCTGAGAAGTGTGAGGCCTTGCATTTTGGGAGGACTAACAAGGCAAGGGAATATACAATGGATGGTAGGACACTAGGAAGTACAGAGGGTCAGACGGACCTTGGTGTACTTGTCATAGATCACTGAAGGCAGCAGCACAGCTCGATAAGCTGGTTTGGAAGGCAGATGGGATTGTTGCCTTTATTAGCCGAGGCATATAATATAAGAGCAGGGAGGTTATGATGGAGCTGTATAAAATGATAGTTAGGCCACAGCTGGAGTACTGTGTACAGGTCTGGGCACCATACTACAGGAGGGATGTGATTGCCCCAGAGAGGGTGCAGAGGGGATTCACCAGGATGTTGCCTGGGCTGGAGCATTTCAGCTATGAAGGGAGACTGAAAAGGCTAGGGTTGTTTTGCTTAGAGCAGAGAAGGCTGAGGAGGGACATGATTGAGGTATACAAAATTATGAGGAGCATTGATAGTTTAGATAGGAAGAAACGTTTTGCTCAGTGGAGGGGTCAATAACCAGGGGGCATAGATTTAAGATAAGGGACAGGAGGTTTAGAGGGGATTTGAGGACATTTTGTTTCACTCAGAGGGTGGTTCGAAACTAGAAAACACTACCTGAAGAGGTGGTAGAGGCAGGGACCATCACAATATTTAAATAGTATTTCAATGAGCACTTGAAATGCCAGAGGATGCAAGGCTGGAAAATGGGATTAGAATAGTTAGGTGCTTGATGGCCGGCACAGACACGATGGGCTGAAGGGCCTGTTTCTGTGCTGTTTAACTTTATGACTCTCTGACTTGCTTTTAAAATCCGGTCTGTATTCGGGTTTATTGTCCCTTCTATTTGACACTATCTGTAACGGGCGGGTATAAAGCCCCATTCACAGCATTCCGTAACGGGACACATTCCAGCTCAATCTGTGTAAAGAAAACACATCACAGATTATAGATTGATGGCTGGTGACAGGAGCTGCCAAGGGAGCTAAACCTGAGCCCAGACTTCTGGTGTAAGAAGTAAAAGTGACATTAAGGTTGTTACACTCCCAGCAGTTTACGGTTAATGAATTAATATTCTCCAATAAGTAAACAAACTGGAAAAAGAGAAATGAGTGACTGAAGACTGAGCCATTCCCTTTAAATCAGCTCTTACTGACCACAGTCTGGGAAGAGGCAGAACATGAACGGGTCAGACAAGAAAACGACAAAGGATCAGGGAGCAGTGTTCAGTTTAAATCACACAGAGTGAATCGGGAGACAAATATTCTGCTGGGGAGTGAAACTGCATTTCCCAGAAACTTACCACCGGATAGAAAAACGATTCAAAAATGGAATCACAATCTGCCGGAAAAATATTTAACGTTAAAAGCCATAAATTCAAAATATCGTTCACAAACGAATTCATGAGGCTCATGGCCCTGGAGGAGATGCTGGTGTCGGGGTGAACCTGCTTCATCACTTTGTTGATGTAGATGGAGTAACTCTCCTTCCTCGACTTTGACAACCCTTCCATTCCATTTTCCATACCATGTACATTTTACAGCAAACTCATATTTGGTGTATACAGCCCGAGGGGTTTCCCATGGGTCCAGCCCCTCAGCTCATTTTGGTGGGAGGACCTTACACAGAGGTCTTTCCCCATTGAGACTTTGCAGCGGCTGCCCCACGTTTTAGTGCGCCCCACAGCATGTAGTCCTGGACCTTGGAATGTGCCAGTCTGCAACACTCGGTCGTGGACAACTCTTTCCACTGGAAGAAGAGCAAGTTTCGAGCAGACCAAAGAGCGTCTTTCACTGAATTGATGGTCATTCAGCAGCAGTTGATGTTTATCTCGGTGTGTGTCCCTGGGAACAGCCCGTAGAGCACAGACTCCTGTGTTACAGAGCTGCTTGAGATGAACCTCGACGAAAACCACTGCATCTCTTTCCACACCTGCTTTGCAAAGGCACATTCCAGAAGGAGGTGGGCAACTGTCTCTTCCCCACCACAGCCACCTCGAGGGCAGCGTGTGGGGGCTGTGAGATTCAGGGCATGCAGGAAAGATCTGACAGGGAGGGCCCTTCTCACCAATAGCCAAGCTACATCTTGGTGATTGTTTGAAAGTTCTGGCGATGAGCTATGTTTCTATGTTCCTAACTTCACATGATCGGTGAGGCACAGCCTCAGGCCGACTTGGTGGGTGGTGCAAACGATCTTCTGATCTTCTGGTGCTTCTGATCTTCACCAGAACAGAGAGTGAGATGTAACATTGATCATCAAACAGACTGTGAGAGAATACAACAGAATAAAACACATGGAGAGACACTGTGGAATAACAAATTGATTTGATTGGAATGTTGAATTTTGATTGGAATGGATAAAACAGCAGAAACAGCTGATTAAATTGGGATTCTCATCATTATATTGATCTGGGACAGACAAGAGCAACTGATTGAAAGAAGGGAAGAAGGAAGAAAAGAAAGGATGGAACTGTTCACTTGTTTCAGTTTTTTCACTCGCCCATCAGTGCTGGATAAAAAAAATTGCAAATAACAGAGAATTTCAACAAAAAGGGAGATTAAATGCTGTCGAAACCTTGGATCGAAGGATGCCCTAACAGATCACCCGTTTAACTGTCTCCTCACTGGGGGATTTCAATCAGTGAGCAATATTATTCACTTCTTTTCTTTTGTTAAATGAACCCAGAACTGTCACTTGGTGTGAATATCTGTATTTCAACTCCTGAATAATAAAATTGTGAGTTTCTTGATATTTTTGGACACATTTCCTGCTGAAAGAACTAAGAACTCTTTTCTAATTTACACAACACTATCTACACGCTCATCAAGCCTCCTAAACTAGCATCCTTGGTGCTGCTCTCTCTTCTCCCAAACCTCATCTCATGTGACTGTTACATCATCACTCTGACAGTGGGAGGGGTTGTTCCCACTGTATATTTTATTTTTTATTCAGAGATACAACGATGAAACAGGCCCTTCGGCCCACCAAGACTGTGCCGACCAACAACCACCCATTTATACTAACCCTGCAATAATCCCATATTCCCTACCACCTACCTACACTAGGGGCAATTTACAATGACCTATTTGCCTATCAACCTGCAAGTCTTGGGCTGTGGGAGGAAATCAGAGCACCCGGCAAAAACCCACACGGTCACAGGGAGAACTTGCAAACTCCACACAGGCAGTACCCAGAATTAAACCTTGGTCCATGGAGCTGTGAGGCTGCGGTGTTAACCACTGCACCACTGTGTCTTCAGCATTAATCCTTCACATCCTTATATTTCACTGTAAGTAAAAAAAAATGGTTAGAGGGAACTTCCTTCATTTATTGAAACATCAACAGCCGCCAGTTAAAAATCAACTCAATCCCATCAGAGAGAGAGAGAGAGAGAGACTTGCAGCTGGGAGGTCAATTTCAGTGTAAGTTAAAAGTTAATTCCCTTTTGTTTTCGGAGGACCAGGGGACTGCTGGGTAAGTAAAAACTATATATTTGGGTGGTGGCTGTACCCGAGACACTACACTTGTAGTGTCTCCCACCCACCCTCCTCTTCTAACCAAAAAAAAAGGACACTGGTGTGTTGATAAGGTAAGCTTTTTATTTAAAAAGTTCTGTCCGTTGGATTGCTAAGCTAACAAGTTTTGACTTTTCTTTTTGGTTTTTCAGTAGATTTGTTGGGAATTTAGAATAGTGGGAATGGAGGTTAAGGCAGTTGTATGTTCCTCCTGCAGAATGTGGGAGGTAAGGGTCGCCAAGAGTGTCCCTGCTGACTGCATCTGCGGGAAGTGCACCAAACTCCAGCTCCTCGAGAACCGCGTTAGGGAACTGGAGCTGGAGCTGGATGAACTTTGGATCATTCGGGAGGCGGAGGGGGTTATTGAGAGGAGTTATGGGGAGGTAGTCACACCTCAGGTAAAAGAAGTAGGTAGATGGGTTACCGTCAGGGGAAGGAGCGGGAACCAGCAGGCAGTGCAGGGATCCCCTGTGGACGTTTCCCTCAACAACAGGTATACCATTTTGGATACTGTTGCGGGGGACGACTTACCAGGGCTAAGCAATGGGGTACAGGTATCTGGCACAGAGTCTGTCCCTGTTGCTCAGAAGGGAAGGGGAAAGAGGAGCCGAGCATTAGTCATTGGGGTTTCCATAGTTAGGGGAACAGATAGGAGGTTCTGTGGGAACGAGAGAGACTCACGGTTGGTGTGCTGCAGCCCAGGTGCCAGGGTTCGTGATGTCTCGGATCGTGTTTTTGGGATCCTTAAGGGGGAGGGGGAGCAGCCCCAAGTCGTGGTGCACATAGGCACCAACGACATAGGTAGGAAGAGAGACGGGGATTTAAGACAGAAATTCAGGGAGCTAGGGTGGAAGCTCAGAGCGAGAACAAACAGAGTTGTTATCTCTGGGTTGTTGCCCGTGCCACGTGATAGCGAAGCGAGGAATCGGGAGAGAGAGGAGTTGAACACGTGGCTGCAGGGATGGTGCAGGAGGGAGGGTTCTGGTTTCCTGGATAATTGGGGCTCTTTCTGGGGTAGGTGGGACCTCTGCAAAAAGGATGGTCTTCACCTGAACCAGAGGGGAACCAATATCCTGGGGGGGGGAGATTTGCTAGTGCTCTTCGGGGGGGTTTAAACGAATTCAGCAGGGGAATGGGAACCTAAATTGTAGTTCCAGTGTACAGGATGTTGAGAATAGTAAGGTCAGGGAAAAGGTTACAAGGACGCAAGAGGGCACTGGCAAGCAAGAACTTGGTTTAAAGTGTGTCTACTTCAATGCCAGGAGCATCCGGAATAAGGTGGGTGAGCTTGCAGCATGGGTTGGTACCAGGGATCTCGATGTAGTGGCCATTTCGGAGACATGGGTAGTGCAGGGGCAGGAATGGATGTTGCAGGTTCCGGGATTTAGATGTTTCTGTAACAACAGAGAAGATGGTAAAAGAGTGGGGGGGGGTGTCGCATTGTTAATCAAGGAGAGTATTACAGCGACAGAAAAGACGTTTGAGGACTCGTCTACTGAAGTAGTATGGGCCGAGGTTAGAAACAGGAGAGGAGAGGTCACCCTGTTGGGAGTCTTCTATAGACCACCGAATAGTTCCAGAGATGTAGAGGAAAGGATAGCGAAGATGATTCTCTACAGGGGCGAGAGTAACAGGGTAGTTGTTATGGGGGACTTTAACTTTCCAAATATTGACTGGAAATACTATAGTTTGAGTACTTTAGATGGGTCAGTTTTTGTCCAGTGTGTGCAGGAGGGTTTTCTGACACAGTATGTAGACAGGCCAACCAGGGGCGATGCCACACTGGATTTGGTACTGGGTAATGAACCCGGCCAGGTGTTAGATTTAGATGTAGGTGAGCACTTTGGTGATAGCGATCACAATTCGGTTAGGTTTACATTAGCGATGGGCAGGGACAGGTATATGCCGCAGGGCAAGAATTATAGCTGGTGGAAAGGAAATTATGATGCGATTAGGCAAGATTTAGGATGCGTAGGATGGGGAAGGAAACTGCAGGGGATGGGAACAATCGAAATGTGGAGCTTATACAAGGAGCAGCTATTGCGTGTCCTTGATAAGTATGTACCTGTCAGGCAGGGAGGAAGTGGTCGAGCGAGGGAGCCGTGGTTTACTAAAGAAGTTGAAGCGCTTGGCAAGAGGAAGAAGAAGGCTTATGTTGGGATGAGACGTGAAGGCACAGTTTGGGCGCTTGAGAGTTACAAGCTAGCGAGGAAGGATCTAAAGGGAGAGCTAAGAAGAGCAAGGAGAGGACACGAGAAGTCATTGGCGGATAGGATCAGGGAAAACCCTAAGGCGTTCTATAGGTATATCAGGAATAAAAGAATGACTAGTGTTAGATTAGGGCCAATCAAGGATAGTAGTGGGAAGTTGTGTGTGGAATCAGAGGAGATAGGGGAAGAGTTAAACGAATATTTTTCGTCAGTATCTACAGTAGAGAAAGAAAATGTTTTCGAGGAGAATACTGAGATTCAGACGACTAGGATAGATGGGATTGAGGTTCACAAGGAGGAGGTGTTAGCAATTTTGGAAAGTGTGAAAATAGATAAGTCCCCTGGGCCAGATGGGATTTATCCTAGGATTCTCTGGGAAGCCAGGGAGGAGATTGCAGAGCCTTTTTCCTTGATCTTTATGTCGTCATTGTCGACAGGAATAGTGCCGGAAGACTGGAGGATAGTAAATGTTGTCCCCTTGTTCAAGAAGGGGAGTAGAGACAGCCCTGGTAATTATAGACCTGTGAGCCTTACTTCGGTTGTGGGTTAAATGTTGGAAAAGGTTATCAGAGACAGGATTTATAATCATCTTGAAAAGAATAAGTTCATTAGCGATAGTCAGCACGGTTTTGTGAAGGGTAGGTCGTGCCTCACAAACCTTATTGAGTTTTTAGAGAAGGTGACCAAACAGGTGGATGAGGGTATAGCAGTGGATGTGGTGTATATGGATTTCGGTAAGGCGTTTGATAAGGTTCCCCACGGTAGGCTATTGCAGAAAATACGGAAGTATGGGGTTGAAGGTGATTTAGAGCTTTGGATCAGAAATTGGCTAGCTGAAAGAAGACAGAGGGTGGTGGTTGATGGCAAATGTTCATCCTGGAGTTTAGTTACTAGTGGTGTACCGCAAGGATCTGTTTTGGGGACACTGCTGTTTGTCATTTTTATAAATGACCTGGAAGAGGGTGTAGAAGGGTGGGTTAGTAAATTTGCAGATGACACTAAGGTCGGTGGAGTTGTGGATAGTGCCGAAGGATGTTGTAGGGTACAGAGGGACATAGATAGGCTGCAGAGCTGGGCTGAGAGATGGCAAATGGAGTTTAATGCGGAAAAGTGTGAGGTGATTCACTTTGGAAGGAGTAACAGGAATGCAGAGTACTGGGCTAATGGGAAGATTCTTGGTAGTGTAGATGAACAGAGAGATCTTGGTGTCCAGGTACATAAATCCCTGAAAGTTGCTACCCAGATTAATAGGGCTGTTAAGAAGGCATATTGTATGTTAGCTTTTATTAATAAGGGGATCGAGTTTCGGAGCCACGAGGTCATGCTGCAGCTGTACAAAACTCTGGTGAGACCGCACCTTGAGTATTGCGTGCAGTTCTGGTCACCACATTATCGGAAGGATGTGGAAGCTTTGGAAAGGGTGCAGAGGAGATTTACTAGGATGTTGCCTGGTATGGAGGGAAGGACTTACGAGGAAAGGCTGAGGGACTTGAGGTTGTTTTCGTTGGAGAGAAGGAGGAGGAGAGGTGACTTAATAGAGACATATAAGATAATCATTGGGTTAGATAAGGTGGATAGTGAGAGTCTTTTTCCTCGGATGGTGATGGCAAACACGAGGGGACATAGCTTTAAGTTGAGGGGTGATAGATATAGGACAGATGTTAGAGGTAGTTTCTTTACTCAGAGAGTAATAGGGCGTGGAACGCCCTGCCTGCAACAGTGGTAGACTCGCCAACCTTAAGGGCATTTAAGTGGTCATTGGATAGATATATGGATGAAAATGGAATAGTGTAGGTCAGATGGTTTCACAAGTCGGCGCAACATCGAGGGCCGAAGGGCCTGTACTGCGCTGTAATGTTCTAATTCTAATACTAAAAAGACTGTCAGAGAACTTCCTGCATCCAGTCCTGACCCTGTCACACACAGCAGCTGCTCACCCAGACCCCACTCTCATCAACACTGAACATTGTTACCGAGACCCTTCAAATACTGTTTATAAAAGGCAGAAAAGGTCAAAGTTAATCACAGCTGTATTGAGTAGAACAAGATTTAATATCTTCTCACTGTCTCTTGGTAACCACGAGACATAGGTTTTCTTATTTGGTTCCTTTTATTTTTCTTGTTCCTGATTGACTAATATTCCAAACCTTGGATCAATCCTCCTGCTTACGTCATGTACCAGTCTCAGTTACAAGCAACACATAACGACACAAACACTCCGAAACATACAACATGGTCACACTTTCCTTCAGTGAGATTAATGTCGAGCTGTTTTCCAGGTTGAATGCAACTGTGAACAAATTTGGATCAAAGATGTTGCCTTTGGAGTATCAGCACTGAACTTCTGTACAAGGAGGAACAGCCATTCCAAACTCACATCCTTCACAAAGGCTGTTTTCTCCTGTGAATGAAATTCATCATGAAACTTGAATTCTAAGTTCAAGTGACACTGATGTAAATGTTGAAACGGAAACTGATAAAGCCCATCACTAATGCAAAATAATGCTTGGTTGGGAGTTGAACCCACAATTGCCTGTTTTCCAAATAGGTGCTTTAACCACTTAAGCTACAGAGCCAGTTAACAAATGGAGATACAAATGAAATCAGAGGTGGTTACTATTTATTCTTATACCACTTTTCCACAGGTCACAACAAAAATTTTCACTTTTCCCACTTACTGATAGAGTCAATCATATACTCGATTTTTCACAGAATAGAAGATACTGACCAGGTGTCTTTAATGAACAACAAAAGTATCAGTTTCTTATCGAACAACATTTAACTAGTCATGAATTAAAGTATAAATACTCAGGTGGAAATTTTAAAAGTTCCCTTTTTACCTTAACCGACTTTTAAAGTCCCTTTCTTACCTCAGCCTCACACACGCCCACACACATACACCGACCGGTTAACTGAAAAAAATAAAAGGGATTATTTTTTACAATTCAGAGCTCTGTTAAAGACAAAAAAAAACACTTGGACTGATTACTTGCTCATTTCTGAACAAAACAGCAGATGAGATATGTTGTTCCAAAACTGGCGTAAAGTCTAATTTCCGAGTATACGTAGACAGGCCACTAGGGTCTTCTAGAACAGTTTTTTAGAGGCAGTGTTGAGAATTAATTTTAGCAGGCTTTCTTCAAAGACAGGTGATGAGATGAATTGACACAGTGAACTTCTCACAGTCTTTTAAAGATTTGCTGCTAAACAAACTGGGTTGTGGTCTTCTCTCCTTCCTTGACACTTCTTCAGATTAACTTTATCAGCTGCTCACTCCAGAAAGTAAAATACACTGACTGCTACAAACAAAAGCTTGTGATTTTGTGAGCTATAGGTGATTGCAAGTCTCTCTGGCTGTGTTTTTTTCTGTTGATTTTGCACTCAGGTTCTTTCTGAATCCATGTGTTTGCAGATCTTTGTGAGTGAGAGACATGGAGATGTGCTTAAAGATTTCCAAACAAATTATTCATATCTGCGTCTTGCTCCGAACTTTGTACAAGCACATTAATGTGGGAATCACACATATCAAGCCATCAAACCTTTCCACTAAATATTGAAAGGTGACAGTGTATATTGTGTTGAGGTTCCATTTATTCAGACACATCTGGTGTAAAAGTATCAGTGATCGAGACGTGACTCACACAGGTAATGTATTTGTATATTATATTCATGATCTAATAATGCAAATAAACAATTCCTTGCACTTGCCACGCTTGGTGTATACTTTCTCTGCTGATGCCCCCTGAATATCTTTGAGAAAATGGTGATGACGATGAGATAAAAGTCTGTAAATATAGGCAGCAAACAGCAGCAGGGACTGAAGTGAACAAGATCAGCCAGCTCCTGGTGACCTACCTGTTCGGATGGTGGAGAATTTGGGTGGATTGTGTGAAGCCTGGGCCACACACTGTCTCCTCAGTTGAATGAGATGTTGCAGGGTCTTAGTGTGCATCAGATTCAAAGTGATTATTTGGGACAATATGGCTGAACTCATGGGATACATCGGAAGGAGAGGAACATATGAAAGGGCTCGAGAACGATTTAGTTGATATATTGAAAGAATGGACATGTTTTTCAGAGCTAATAACATTTTGGAATGTGAAGATGAAAATAAAGAGGTCAAGACTCAGAATAAGGCAATTCTTGAGGGCAAGAAAGCAATTTTGCGAATGGAAATTAGCCTGGAAGTGTATGACATGCTAACAAAGCTTCCTGCTCCCATCAAGGCAAAAGATGTGCCATTCAAAACAATCATGACCAAGTTGGAGGAACATTTTAACCCTCAGCCACGAGAGATCACGGCAAGCTAGAAATTTGGAACCAGAAATCAGAATAGTAGTGAAACAGTTGGTGAGTACATTGTGGCACTGAAGAATTTATCACTGCATTGCAAGTTTGGCACATTCTTGGACCGTGCATTATGAGACAGATTAGTGCTTATCTTGGTGGATGAGAAAAGATACTAAACACACAAAATCCTACATTTGAGCTAACGTGTAAGATTGCTCTTTCCATGGAGATAGCATCAAAGAATGCTCGGGAATTTCATCCTGTGCCAGTGATAATAACACACTTCAGGGGAACTTCAAAAAACTGGTAAAATGGGCTTTCACATGGTTGATAAAATTTACACAGAGAATTGTGAAGAGATACAATTTGGGAGGAAGAATAAGGAGAGGCCATATAAATGAAATGGTACTATTCTAAAGTGGGTGCAGGAACAAAGTGACAATGTACACCAATCTTAGAAGGTTTGAAAAGGCTTCAAAGAAAAAACAGGACACTTGGCTTTATTAATAGAGGCATAGCGTAAAAGTAAATAAGTTATGATAAACCTTTATTAAATACTGGGTCTGAATGGCCTACTCCTGTACCTCCACAGAAAGCTTCCATTCCAGGTTTACACACAGTCGTCAGGATCACTCTCCACAGATCCCACCACTCCAGGCTCAGACACCCTCTTCAGGATCACTCTCCATAGATCCCACCACTCCACGCATGGATATCTCCCTCACGATCAGATCACAGGTCCTTAGTCCTACCACATCCAGTCATGAATGGAGGTTTACAGATGAGATGAGGAGGCTCCAAAAACATCCCCATCCTCAATGATGCTGGAGCCAAAGCTGAAGCATTTCTAACAATCTTCTGTCAGAAATTGCTCAGTGGATGATTCATCTCAGCCTCCTGAGGTCCCCAGCATCACAGTTTCCAGTCTTCAGCCAATTCGATTCACTCCACATGATAGTAAGAAACAGCTGAAGTCACTCGATACAGCAAAGACTATGGGCCCTAACAACATCCCGGTTCCAGTACCGAAGATTTGTGCTCCAGAACGAGCTGCGCCCTCAGCCAAGCTGTTCCAGTAGAGCTACAACACAGGCATCTACTGGACAATGTGGAAAGTTGCCCTGTCCGTAAAAAAATGCAGGACAAATCCAATCTGACCAATTGCCGCCCCATCAGTCTACTACCAATCATCAGCAAAGTGATGGAAGATGTCATCAACAGTGCTATCAAGCACCAGACACTTAGAATTCCTTCGGAAATTTTTTCCAATTATTTCTGAGGACCTGCTCACCGATGCTCAGTTTGGGTTCCGCCAGGACCACTCAGTTCCTGACCTCATTATGGCCTTGGCCCAAATATGGGCAAAAGAGCTGAATTCAGGAGGTGAGATGAGGTAACAGTGACTGCTCTTGCCAAGGGCATCAAGGAGCCCTTGCAAAATTGAAGTCAATGTCAATCAGGGGAAAACTCTCCACTTGTTGGAGTCATACCTGGCGCAAAGGAATCTGGCAGCTCAAAACTGGGCATCCGTGAGGCACTGTGGGCCATCAGCAGCAGCAGAATTGTATTTAAACACAATATGTTACCTCATGGCCTGGCATATCCCTCACTCTACCATTACCATCAAGCCAAGGGAGCAATAGTGGTTCAATGAAGTGTTTTAGGGCATGTCAGGAGCAGCACCAAGCAGACCTAAAAATGACGTGTCAACCTGGTGAAGCTACAACACAGGATTACTTGCATGTCAAACAGTGGAGGCAGCATGCAATAGACAGAGCTAAGCGATCTCACAACCAACAGATCAGATCAAAGCTCTGCAGTCCTGCCACATCCAGTCCTGAATGGTGGGAGATAATTAAACAATTAACAGGAGGACGAGGCTCCACAAATATCCCCATCCTTAATGATGGGGGAGACCAGTATATCAGTGCAAAATACAAGGTTGAATCATTTACAACCATCTTCAGCCAGAAGTATCAAGTAGATGATCCATCTTGGCCTCCTCCTGATGTCCCCAGCATCACAGATGCGAATCTTCAGCTCATCCAATTCACTCCACATGATATCAAGAAATGTCTGAAGGCACTGGATACTGACAACATCCCGGCTGTGGTGCTGAAGACCTGTGCTCCAGAACTAGCCGCACCGCTAGCCAATATGTTCCAATACAGCTACAACACAGGCATCTACCCGGAAATGTGGAAAATTGCCCAGGTATGTCCTGTACACAAAAAGCAGGACAAATCCAACCCTGTGAATTACTGCCCCATCAGCCTTCTCTTGATCATCAGTAAAGTGATGGAAGGTGTCGTTGACAGTGCTATCAAGCAGCACTTACACAGTCATAACCTGCTCACCGATGCTCAGTTTGGGTTCCGCCAGAGCCACTCAGTTCCTGACCTTTATATGGCCTTGGCCCAAATATGGGTAAAAGAGCTGAATTCAGGAGGTGAGGTGAGGTAACAGTGACTGTTCATGCCAAGGGCATCAAGGAGCCCTTGCAAAATTGAAGGCAATGTCAATCAGGGGGAAACTCTCCACTGGTTGGAGTCATACCTCGCGCCAAGGAATATGGTGATGGTTGTTGGTGGCCAATCATATCAGTCCCAGAACATTGCTCAAGAGTTCCTCAGGGTCACGTCCTCGGCCCCAACCATCTTCAGCTGCTTCATCAGTGACCTCCCCTGTATCATAAGGTCAGAAGTGGGGATGTTCACTGATGATTGCAAAATGTTCAGTCGCATTAGCAACTCCTCAGATAGTAAAGCAGTCCATGTCCACATTTGGAGAGACCGGGACAACATTGGGCTTGGGCTGATAAGTGGCAAGTAACATCAACGCCAGTAAAAGGTGGCGCTGTGGCGCAATGGGTAGCGTGTTTGACTTCTAAATGATGAGGAAAAATTATATTCCCAAGTTGTGGATTCAATTCTCACCAGAGTCAGATTTTCGGGTGGCACAGTGGTGCAGTGGTTTACATCACAGCTCCAGCGACCCGGGTTTGTTACTGGGTACTGCCTGTGCGGAGTTTGCAGGTGCGCCCGGTGAACGTGTGGGTTTTTGCAAATCATGTGAGGATTCATATGCAGCAGAGAAACAAGCAGAATGCAGAAAGTGCAGAGGAGAGCTGAAAAAGGAAATGAGATGAGCAAGAGAGTGTATGAGAACAGATCAGCAGGTCACATAACTGGGAACACTGAAGGCTTTTACCAACACACAGACAGTCAATGAAAGGGTGGTTCTATCCTGTGGAGGCAGATGGTGTGGCTGAGGTACTAATTAAGTACATTTCATCTGTCATCACAAAATAAGTGGATGCTGCAAATGTCACAGTAAAGGAGGAGGTTGTGGAGAATTTGGAGGGGATGAAAATAGATAAAGAGGAGACAATTGCAAGGTTGGCAGTGCTCACAGTAGAAAGGTCCCGGTCTGGATGGGCTGAATCCTGGGTTGCTGAGCGAAGTAAGGGTGGAAATAGCGGAGACTCGAACCACAATCTTTCAATCCTCCTTGAATATGGGAATGATGCCAAAGGAGTGGAGGCTCCAGGTTATCTTGGGCAGTTCGATCTCAGTTTAACTTGACCGTTTTTATAATGTATCCATTGTAATAACTAACAAGGTTAAGAAAGCTACTGTATAATTAACACATGACCAAAGGAACCATTTTGTGTTCAGTACTAACGTTTGTATCCTGTATAATTAATGAGTAGCTACCCATCCTGAAACAAATGATTGTAAAAGTAATGAACCATGATTGAGTTACAATTAATGAATCAATAATCATTTTAGAGAGAATGGGTTTTCATTTAAAGTTTGTTCCATCCAATTACTGTGAGTTTCTGTGTCTGTGTGGGAAAGGGCAGTTTAAGTTAAATGTATTCAAACAATGGACCTTTCTCGGACCCCTGATAAAACCCATGGTATGTTACATCGTGACCTTCAAGAGTCTAGATTTAATGAATAGGAAACTTGTTTCAGATCAGATTGAGAGACAGTGTGAAACCACTCCATTGTACTCATGTCAGATTCTGAGGACAGGTGGCTCTTAGTGGAAGACTTCATTAAGAACTAATTAAATGTACCTAGCAACAGATAGGAGCAATTATTATTTTACAAGGCGGTGTGATTGCCATCCAGGGGTGAAAAGTAGGGAGCTTGTCAGGTTTCAATGTGCAGGAACACCGGAGGATCTCAGGGGTAAAGACTCAGATCATCAACCAAGTTCTCCATCTGACGAGGGATCTAGACTGGACAAAGAGGACCGTGACACTCTGAGACCAAGCTCTACCAGTCCACACACCTGCTAGAGCTGTAAAGTTATATTCCCCAAATTCGTTAAATATAATTTTACTTTCAATTATTAAGTACTATTTTACTCTCAATAAAAGTTCAGGACTTATTAATCAATTATCCTGTTGCCTTAATTGGTTAAAGTCATACCCAAAGAGATTGTCCACAATAGACTTTCCAGAATTAAAAGATACATCTGCAAGGATTGCTTATTTTACTACCCTGTTTAAAAAGGGAGATAAACCCAGGAACTACAGACCAGTTAGTCTAAAGTAGGTGGTGGGGAAAATTTTAGAGACTTTTATCCAGGAGAAAATTAACTGTCACTTGGTAGAACATGGGCTAATAAATGACAGCCAGTACAGATTGGTTAACAGAAGATTGTGTCTGAAATAATTAATTCATTTCTTTGATGAAGTTTCACAGAGAGTTGACCAGCGTAGTGAGGTTGATGGTGTGTGTCTGGACTTCAAAATTGTGTTTGAAAAAGTACCATAAAATAGACTTGTTAGCAAAATTCGAGCAGATGGGATTAAAGGGGCAGTGGCAGCGTGGATACAAAATTGGCTGAGGGACAGAAAGCATAAAGTAGGGTGAATGCTTGTTTTTCAGAATGGAGGGACTAATACAGTAATGTCACTGTTGTTGTAGTGTGTGCAGTGTCTGACCCTGAGCTGTCCTAGGGTGGGGGCTGTTTGTGATGTTCCTGTGGGGTGCGTTATCATCAGGGTATCTCTCTGAGCTGTCACAGGGATGGGGCAGTGTCTGACATCCTTGTGCATGTCATGCAGGCCCACTGGCTTGCGGTTCCATCCTGATGCCAAGAAACAGAGCCCCATCGATGGGCAAAAAGTCTCACTTCTCTTTGGGTGTCTTGAGAGAAAAGCAGGGTTAGGGAGTAAACCTGGACAAGTAAATCCGGAGTGGAGTCCTGGAGGCGTTTACCTGTTACTCATCAGGCAGTTTTCCAGCAACTCCTGTAGCAGAGCTGGTATCAAACAGTACTGGTTTTTCCCTTTCCTTTGGACAATACTAGCAATGCTGAGAGGGGGTCCTGATGCTCAGGGTCTCCATACTATTTGCCCAGGAGAGGACACTCCAGCTTTGTGGTGAAACATTAACACAACATGGGATGAAACAGTTACCGATTCTAAGCTCTCATTCAATTGCTGTAGAGTATGAGCACCAGGGGTGACTTCCGACAGTGGGAGAGAACATCAGATCTCATTGGATAACTACCATGTACTCCAAACTGGGCAGCCCCAAGTCAGTTAGTTGCTATCCTGCCACGACCTGCTTGCTTCAATGGGTGCTTGGAGCTTAGAGAGTCATCTCTCAACAGGTGGATTGATAATCTATGCACCAGGCAAGACAAACTCAAAACAGAAGACACCAGTCCTTCGCATCACAAGCTGGAATGTGAGGACCATGTGTCCTGGCCATACCGACAACCTTCTGCAGGTTGATGACACACACAAGACAGCTGTGATGGACAAAGAACTCACAAGACTCAATGTGGACATTGCTGTTCTGCAAGAAACTAGACTCGTTCAAAGTGGATCCCTCAAAGAGAAACACTACACCTTCTTCTGTCAGGGGAAAGCCCAAGAGGCAACTCGTGAGCATGGAGTGGGTTTCACAGTGAAAAACATGCTACTTGCAATGAGTGAACCCCCCACAGTAGGCTCAGACAGACTTCTTGCTCTTCACTTGTCAACAAGCGCGGGCCCAGTTAATCTCATGTGCATCTATATGCCGACACTCACCTCCACCCCAGATGTCAAGGATCAATTCTATGTGACACTTGACACTGCCATCAGTAGAATTCCCAGCACTGAGGGACTGTACCTTCTAGGAGACGTCAACGCAAGCTTGGATACTGACTATAGCTTGGCCAATGAGCTTAGGGCACCAGGGGATTGGCAAGATCAACAAAAATGGACAGAGGTTGCTGGAGCTATGCTGTCAGCATGGATTCTGTGTGATGAACAGCTACTTCCAGGTCAATCTGTGCTACAAGGTGTCCTGGAGACAACCGAGATCATGCCACTGGCACCACCTAGACCTTATCATCACCAGACGTACCACCCTCAGCAGTGTCCGCATCACGCACAGCTATCACAGCGCTGACTGTGACACTGACCACTCCCTGGTTTGTAACAAGGTCAGGTTGCAGACAAGGAAGCTTCATCCATCCATGAAGAAAGGTCATCCTCGGATCAACACCTGCCGAACCACTGATCCAGAAAGGACACAGGAGTTCCTCAACATCCTCGATCAGGCTCTTTCAAACAACAATGCACTCACTGTATATGGGAAAAGATATGGGAGAAATGCTGACTGGTTTGAGGCTTATTGGACTGAAATAGAGTCAGTTATTGCAACTAAGAGGAGAGCCCTCATGAACTACAAACCAGTCCCCAGCAAACAATATCTAGATGCTCTCAGAACTGCCAGAAACAAGTCTCTGCAGACTGCTCGGACCACCTCCTTCTGAAATGTGTCTTTGCAAAGCAGGTGTGGAAGCGATGCAGTGGTTTTTGTCGAGGTTCATCCCAAGCAGCTCGGTAACTCAGGAGTCTGTGCTCTACGGCTGTTCCCAGGGACACGCACTGAGACAAACATCAACTGCTGCTGGAACACTATCAATTCGGTGAAAGACGCCCTTTGGTCTGCCCGAAACTTGCTGGTCTTCCAGAGCAAAGAGTTGTCCACGACCGAATGTTGCAGACTGGCACATTCCGAGTTCCAGGACTACGTGCTGAGGGACGCACTAAAGCTTGGGGCAGCCGCAGCAAAGGCTCAATGTGGAAAGACAACTGTGTAAGGTCCCCCTGCCAAGCTGAACTGAGGGGCTGGATCCATGGGAAACCCCTCGAACTGTATCGGGAAAATTTTCATTTGCTGTAAAATGTAAAAATGTATATGGCATGACAAATGAAATGGAAGGGTTGTGAGGCAACTCATGATTGTATTGAAGGAAACTGATCTCCCTTGCGCTGTTTGCATTTTTTGACTTGGTGCTGTTTGAAACTGTTCGGTAAAGTATTTTTTACAGATTTTTTATGAATAAAGTATATTTTGGAAATTTAACAAAACTGCTCGGAACTGCACCAATCAATACTGGTTAAAACTCTGCGGCAGCATGCAATCTGCTGCTGAATCCGGGGATGCTGGAGGGATGTATGAAGGAATTAAGAAAGCAATGAGAGCAGCAGTAACTAAATCAGCACCTTTGAAGACAAAGACAGGGGTGATCATCACTGAACCGAACAAGCAGATGGAAAGGTGAGTGGAGCATTACCTTGAACTCTACATAACGGAGAACATTGTCATTGAAGTAGCTCTCAGCACCATTCCAGACTTCCCTGTCATGGAGGAGCTGGACAATGACTCCACCATAGTAGAGCTCAACAAGGCCATTGACCGTCTTGCCAGTGGTAAAGCCCCGGGAAATTATGGTATTCCACCTGGAATCATCAAAAGTGGAAAATCGGCTCTGCTGCAGCATCACCATGAACTTCTATGTCTCTGTTGGAAGGAAAGATCTGCGCCTCAAAACATGCGTGATGCAAATGTTGTCACCTTGTACAGAAATATAGAGGAATCGCAGTGACTGCAGCAATTACCGAAGCATCTGCTTGCTAAGTATTGTGGGGAAGGTCTTTGCTCGCATTGCTCTGACCAGATTGCAGACCCTGACATTACACATCTATCCTGAGTCTCAGTGCAGCTTCAGAGCTGGAAGATTGACAGTTGACATGGTTTTCTCACTTCGGCAGTTACAGGAGAAGTACCGTGAACAGTGCAGAGCACTCTACATTGTCTTTATAGACATCACCAAGGCCTTCAATCTTGTCAGCAAAGAAAGACTCTTCAAACTGCTATGGAAACAAGGTTGCCCTCCTGAACTCTTGGGCCTCATCGCTTCTTTCTACGAAAGCATGCACAGTTCCGTCAGTTACAATGGAGCAACATAGGACGCTTTCACGATCAGCAGTGGGATAAAGCAGGTGGCGTCCTGGTGCCAACTCTCTTCAGAACACAGGAGGAGGCCATTCAGCCCGTCCAGCCTGCTCTGTCATTCAATGATCATGGCTGATCATCTGCCTCAACACTGCTTTCCCATGCTATCCCCATATCCCTTGAAGTCATGAGTATCAAGATTTCTATCAATTTCTGTCTTGCACATGCTCAATGATTGAACTTCCACAGACCCCTGGGGTAGAGAATTCCAAAGATTCACCACCCTCTGAATGAAGAAATTCCACCCATCTCAATTTTAAATGGCCTATCCCTTATTCTGAGACTATGTCTCCTGGTTTTGGACTACCCAACCAGGGCAAACATCCTATCTACATCCACACTGTCACACCCTGTAAGAATATTGCAAGTTTCAATGAGATCACCTCTCACTCTTCGAAACTTTAAGGAATACAGGCCCAGTTTCTTCATAAGACAATCCCACTATCCCAGGGATTCATCTGGTGACACTCTGCTGCACTCCCTCTATGGCAAGTATATCCTTCCTGAGATAAGGAAGCCAAAACGGGACACAATACTCCAGCGCGGTCTCACCAAGGCTCTGTACAATTGCAGCAAGACATCTTTACTCCTGTACTCAAGACCCTTTGTGTGAAGGCCAACATACCATTTGCCTTCCTAATTGATCGCTGCACCTGCAGGTGAGCTTTGAGTGTCTCATGAACAAGGACACCCAGGTCCCTTTGGACATCAACACTTCTTCAGCTCTCACCATTTAATAAATATTCTATCTTTCTGTTTATTCTACCAAAGTGGATAACTTCACATTTATTCACATTATATTCCATCTGTCATGTTCTTTCCCATTCACTTAACCTCTCCAAAACCCCTGGAAACCTCCTTGTAACCTCCTCACAGCTCACATCCTTTATAATTGGCATATTCTTCTCCATGCTGCTTTTTTACACTTTCAGTGACGCAGATGGGCGTGTCCACCTGCATACCAGAGCTGACGACAAGCTGTTCAACTTGGCAAGACTGCACGCCATGACCAAAGTGGGTAAATTCCTTGTCCGTGAGTTGCTGTTTGCTGATGACGCTGTGCTAACATCCCAAAATGTAGCTCACTTGCAGCATCTTGTATATCGCTTCTCCCTGGCCTGCAAGGAATTTGGACTGACGATCAGCATCAGGAGGATCAAAGTTATGGGCCAGGACGTAGAGACTCCACCTTCCATCAACATCGACAACCTCACTTTGGAGGTTGTCAACGGCTTCACAGACCTTCAATCAACAATCACCAGCAATCTGTCCCTTGATACTGAAATCAGCACCAGGATTGTCAATGCTGCAGCTGTCATGTCAAAGTTGAGAAGACAAGTGTGAACCGACAGCAAACTGATCGAAAATATAAAGCTCTGCGTGTACCAGGCTTGTGTTCTCAGCACCCTCCTTTATCGCAGAGAAGCATCAACAACTTATGCAATTCAAGAAAAGCAGCTGAACAGCTTCCACCTCCGCTGCCTCAGATGGATATTGGGCATCTCCTGGCAGGACAGAGTGCCGAATGCGGTAGTACACCAGCGTGCAGGGATCCGCAGCATGTTTGCCCTCTTGAGTCAGCGGTGACTCTGTTGACTGAGTCATGTGTGCTGAATGGATGACGGTCGCCTTGCCAAAGACACGCTCTATGGTGAGCTTGCTATCAGCACGAGACCAACAGGTCACCCACGTATGTGATACAAGGACATCTGCAAGAGAGATCTCAAGCTGACTGGGATTGGAGTCGATGCATGGGAAGTCCTTCCTGCTGACTGGAATTCCTGGAGAAAGGCATTCAGGAAGACCATGGGAAAAGCAGAGGACAAAAGAAATGACCATTTGGGGGGAAGGAGAGCCCAGAGGATGGAAAAATTATCAGTCGACCTCGGGCCAATGATATTCATCTGTACCAGCTGCGGAGGGGATCGTCACTCACGAGTCGTCCTCTACAGCCACAACAAATGATGTTTAATACAGAAGTGACGTACACCCCGGGTGTAGCCCCTCGTCTTCCGAGACGGACGATTGCCTGTTACTACTACAACTACAGCTACAACTACAAGAGCGGGTCAGAGGCTGGGAACTCTGCGGCGACTAACTCACCTCTTGACTCGCCAAAGCCTGCCCACCATCGACAAGGCACAAGTCAGGAATGTGATGGAATACTCATGCCTGGATGAGTGCAGCTCCAACAACACTCAAGAGATTGACACCATCCACCACCTTAAACATTCATCCCCTCTAGCACCAGTGCAGAGTGGCAGCAGTGTGTAACATTTACAAGAGGTACTGCAGCAACTTGCCAAGCCTCCTTCAACAGCACCTTCCAACCCACAAACTCAGCCACCTAGAAGGACAAAGGTAGCAGACGCATGGGAACATCACCACCTTCAAGTTCCCCTCCAAGTCACACACCATCCTGACTCGGCATTAGACTGCCATTCCTTCACTGTTGCAGGGTCAAAAACCAGGAACACCCTCCCAAAAAGCACTGTGGAAGTGCCAGAGGACTGAACAGTGGCAAATGTGACTTCCTATTTCAACAAAGGGTGTAAGGACAATCCAGGTAACTACAGGCCAGTTAGATTAACAGCAGTGGTGAGTAAGGTTTTAGGAACAATAATTAGGGAAAAAATCAACAGTCACTTGGAGAGATTTGAATTAATTGAGGAGAGTGAGCATGGATTAATAAATGGGAGTTCATGCTTGACTAACTGCATTTTTTGATGAACAAACAGGAAGATGATGGATTTTAAGACAGGATGGATGGATGGATTAAGAATGGATGGATTAAGAATGGATGATAAGGTACCACATAAAATGGTGGTTAACAAGATTGAGGTTCATGGAATAGGAGACTCCCTGTCCAATTGGATCGAAAATTGCCTTCAGGACAGAAAATAGCGAGTCGTCGTAAATGGTTCTTTGTCAGACTGGAGGATAGTCGACAGTGGGTGTTCTCCAATGGTCACTGCTCGAACCACTGCTTTTTCTGCTATATATAAATGACTAGGATCTTGGAATATAGTGCAGTATCTCAAAATATGCCGATAACACCAAACCTGGAAGAGTGGTAAACAGTGAGGATGATATGAACTGCCTGCAACAGGACAGTGATAGGCTAGCAGAATGGGCAGACAGGTGGCAGATGGAATTTAATAGTGACGAGTGTGAGGTGATGCACTTTCGCAGAAGGAACAGGGAGAGGCAATATATACTTAATGGCACAGTTCTAAAGAGAGCTAAAAATAATGTTCTTTGCAAATGGCTTGTTGGTTCAGGGGTATGTTTTTCACTTTGGGTGTGTGATTGGATAGCATGTGAAAGGTCCTGTTTTAAAATCCTGCATGACCCATACTTCATTTGTGTTTTTAGTTGAAGGTCATCGATTGGTTGCAGCCTTACAAAAAGCGGAGTTGACTTTCACACGGAGCCTGTTTGAGGACCAGAGAACTGGATTCAAAGAGTCTGTTGACAAAATTGAAATGAACTGAATGTGCAGATTGCCAAGTGTGTGTATGAAGGTGAAGCAGTAACAGAGAGCTGGATCCAAAAACAACAGGACTGGGTTCTGGTATGGAATGGAATTCTTCTGTGTTTCTGTTGTTTGTCTTGGATTAACTCATCGATTTTTTTGTTTTTCACTTAGCCGATGCGTTTGAATAATTGTGGATCCTTCTTCAGGGTGTTTTCTTTCACCAGGTAGTTCTGCCCTCTGATGATGTTGATCGTAATCAGCTTCAACTTGCTGATAGTTTTGGAAGTGAGCAGATTTCCTTTGCTTGAGTCTGCAACATGTAACTCAGTCTGACATGTGGATCCATGGGAGGATTTGAAAGCCACCCCAGCGTCGGAGCATACAGTTGCATCCATCCAATAAGAGACCGAGTAGAAGTGATAGTTCAGTCAGTCGAACATGAGACTTTTAATCTCAGGGTTGTGAGTTTGAGTGCCATTCTGTTTCTCCATTTTTTTAGGCTTCATTAGCAAAGGGTACAAGGAGTGTTTGAAATGAAATTCAACAACAGTATGAGAAAGTCTCACTTTGATTCGGGAATCTTATCTCTCTGCAGCATCTCGCTGTGAAAGATTGAACTTTATCTCATTTCATTCTCAGCTCAGGGTCTGTGCGGCTCAGTGGGACTTCTGGCTGTCTCCCGCTTCACAATCCATCAGTGCTGAGAAAGCAATGAGGAATATTACTTACATGTTGTGTTCTGTAACCTTTCAGAAACAATTGAATTATGTATTTTCTTCCAAAACATTCATTCGCAGTTCTGGGAAAAATAGAGTATATGATTGACTGTATCAGTAAGTGGGAAAAGTTAAAATATGTTGTGACCAGTGGAGAAATGGGATGAGAATAAATTGTAACAAAATACTGCGGATGCTGGAAATCTGAAATAAAAACAAGAAATGCTGGAACCACTCAGCAGGTCTGGCAGCATCTGTGGAAAGAGAAGCTGAGTTAACGTTTCGGGTCAATGATCCTTCTTTGGAAGTTCCGAAGAAGGGTCACTGACCCGAAACGTTAACTCTGCTTCTCTTTCCATGGATGCTGCCAGAGCTGCTGAGTGGTTCCAGCATTTCTTGTTTTTATTTGAGAATAAATAGTGCCCTTCTCTGATTTCAACTGCACAAGCACTTTCAATCTGGCTCTGTAGCTTAGTTGGCTACAGCACGTGTCTATTAAAAAGGAAATTTTGGGTTCAACTGCCAGCAGAGCCTTATTGCAGTGTGCTTTAGAAGTTTCCTAATCAATAATTTTATCGATGTCTTGTGAACTTTGACTTCGAATTCAAATTACGTGATGAATTTCAGTCACAGGAGAAAACAGCCATTGTGAAGGATGTGCGTTTGGAATGGCTGTTCCTCGGAGTACAGAAATTCAGTGCTGATATTTCAAAGGCAACTTCTTTCATGGAAGTTTGCTCACAGTTGCATTCAACCTGGAAAACAGCTCGACATTAATCTCACTGAAGGAAAGTGTGACCGCGTTGTATGTTTCAGATTGTTTCTGTCGTTATGTGTTGCTTTCAACCGTGACTGGGACATGACGCAAGAGAGAGAGTTGAGCCGAGGTTTGGAATATTTGTCAGTCAGGAACAAGAAAAATCAAAGGAAGCAAATAAGAAAACTTGTGACTCATGTGGTTACCGAGAGACGGTTAGAAGATATTAAACGTTGTTCTATTCAATGCAGCTGTGATTAACTTTGACCTTTTCTGCCTTTTGCAAACAGTATTTGAAGTGTTTCGTTAACAGTGTTCAGTGGGGTCTGGGTGAGCAGCTGCGGAGTGTAACAGTGTCAGGACTGGATGCAGGAAGTTCTCTGACAGTCTCTCTCTCTCTCTCTCTGATGGGTATGAGTTGATTTTCAACTGGCAGCTGTTGGTGTTTCAATAAATGAAAGAAGTTCCCTCCACCCATTTTTTGGACAGACAGTGTTTTACAAGGATGTAAAGGGTAAATGCTGAAGACAGTGGGATCAACCCCTCCCACTGTCAGAGTGATGACGTAACAGTCACATGAGATGAGGTTTGGGAGAAGAGAGAGCAACACCAAGGATGCCAGTTTAGGAGGCTTGATGAGTGTGCATATAGTATCGTGCAAATTAGAAAAGAGTTCTTAGTTCTTTCAGCAGGAACTGTGTCCAGAAAATATCGAGAAACTCACAATTTTATTATTCAGGAGTCGAAACACAGATATTAATTCCAAGTGACAGTTCTGGGTTCATTTAACAAAACAAAGGTAGAGAATAATATGACTCACTGATTGAAATCCCCCAGTGAGGAGACAGTTAAACAGGTGATCTGTTGGGGCATCCTTCAATCCAAGGTTTCGGCAGCATTTAATCTCTCTTTCTGGTGAAATTCTTTGTTATTTGCATCATCTTTTGAATTCAGGTTGGATGGGTGGGTGAAAAAACTCAAAAAAACTGAACAGTTCCATCCTTTCTTTTCTTCCTTCTTCCCTTCTTTCCATCAGTTTCGGTTTTCTGTCCCAGATCAATATAATGATGAGAATCCCAATTTAATCTGCTGTTTTATCCATTCCAATCAAAATTCAACATTCCAATCAAATCTATTTGTTATTCCACAGTGTCTCTCCATGTGTTTTTCTCTGTTGTATTGTCTCACAGTCTGTTTGATGATCAATGAGACATCTCACTCTCTGTTCTGGTGAAGATCAGAAGCAGTGATATCTGTTTACACCACCCGACAAGTCGGCCTGAAGCTGTGCCTCGCCGATCATGTGGAGTTAGGAACATAGGAGCAGGAGTCGGCCATTCAGCCCATTGAGCCTGCCCTGCCATTCAATATGATCATGGCTGATCATCCACTTCAATTCCCTTTTCCCCACACTTTCCTCATATTCCCTTATGTCATTTGTATTTAGAAATCTGTCAATCTCTGCTTTCAACATACTCAATGACTGAGCTTCCACAGCCCTCTGGGGTAAAGAATTCCAAAGATTCACAACCCTCTGAATAATAACATTTCTCCTCATCTCTGTCCTAAGTGTCCTTGGGGGTGCTTTTGCTAACGCTGTTGGGGAGGGTTTAAAATAATGTGGCAGGGGGATGGGAACCAAATGAGGAGGTCAGTGGACAGTAACGAGGTAGTAACTAAAGCCTGTAAGGAACTAGATAATGAAGTCAGCGTGACTAAGGGGAAGAGTAGGCAGGGAGCAGATGAAGAACGCAAAGGGACTGGTGGTCTGAGGTGCATTTGTTTTAATGCAAGAACTGTAGTAGGTAAGGCAGATGAACTTAGGGCTTGGATTAGTACCTGGGAGCATGATGTTATTGCTATTACTGAGACTTGGTTGAGGAAAGGGCACGTTTGGCAACTAAATATCCCAGGATATCGATGCTTCTGGCGGGATAGAGAGGGAGGTAAAAGGGGTGGAGGAGTTGCATTACTGGTCAAAGAGGATATCACAGCTGTGCTGAAGGAGGGCACTATGGAGGACTCGAGCTGTGAGGCAATATGGGCAGAACTCAGAAATAGGAAGCGTGTGGTAACAGTGTTGGGGCTGTACGACAGGCCTCCCAACAGCAAGCGTGAGATAGAGGTACAAATATGTGAACAGATTATGGAAAGTTGTTGGAGCAACAGGGTGGTGGTGATAGGAGATTTTAATTTTCCCAACATTGACTGGGATTCACTTAGTGTTAGAGGTCTAGATGGAGCAGAATTTGTAAGGAGCATCCGGGAGGGTTTTCTAGAGCAGTATGTAAATAGACCAACTCGGGAAGGGGCCATACTGGACCTGGTGTTGGGGAATGAGCCCGACCAGGTGGTTGAAGTTTCAGTAGGGGACTACTTTGGGAATAGTGATCACAATTCCGACAGTTTTAGAATACTCATGGACAAAGATGAGAGTGGTCCTAAAGGAAGAGTGCTAAATTGGGGGAAGGCCAACTATACCAAAATTCGGCAGGAGCTGGGGAATGTAGATTGGGAGCAGCTGTTTGAAGATAAATCCACATTTGATATGTGGGAGGCTTTTAAAGAGAGGTTGATTAGCGTGCAGGAGAGACATGTTCCTGTGAAAATGAGGATAGAAATGGCAAGATTAGGGAACCATGGTTGACAGGTGAAATTGTGAAACTAGCTAAGAGGAAAAAGGAAGCATACATAAGGTCTAGGCGGCTGAAGAAAGACAAAGCTTTGGAAGAATATCGGGAATGTAGGACCAATCTGAAACGTGGAGTTAAGAGGGCTAAAAGGGGTCATGAAATATCTTTAGCAAACAGGGTTAAGGAAAATCCCAAAGTCTTTTATTCATACATAAGGAGCAAGAGGGTAACTAGAGAAAGGACTGGCCCACTCAAGGACAAAGGAGGAAAATTATGCGTGGAGTCAGAGAAAATGGGTGAGATTCTAAACGAGTACTTTGCATCGGTATTCAGCGAGAAGAGGGACATTACGGATGTTGAGGTTAGGGATAGATGTTTGATTACTCTAGGTCAAGTCGACATAAGAAGGGAGGACGTGTTGGGTATTCCAAAAGGCATTAAGGTGGACAAGTCCCCAGGTCTGGATGGGATCTATCCCAGGTTACTGAGGGAAGCGAGAGAGGAAATAGCTGGGGCCTTAACAGATATCTTTGCAGCGTCCTTAAACACGGGTGAGGTCCCGGAGGACTGGAGAATTGCTAATGTTGTCCCCTTGTTTAAGAAGAGTAGCAGGGATAATCCAGGTAATTATAGACCGGTGAGCCTGACATCAGTGGCAGGGTAGCTGCTGGAGAAGATACTTAGGGATAGGATCTATTCCCATTTGGAAGAAAATGGGCTTATCAGTGATAGGCAACATGGTTTTGTGCAGGGAATGTCATGCCTTACCAACTTAATAGAATTATTTGAGGAAGTGACAAAGTTGATTGATGAGGGAAGGGCTGTAGATGTCATATACATGGACTTCAGTAAGGCGTTTGATAAGGTTCCCCATGGTAGGTTGATGGAGAAAGTGAAGTCGCATGGGGTCCAGGATGTACTAGCTAGATGGATAAAGAACTGGCTGGGCAACAGGAGACAGAGAGTAGCAGTGGAAGGGAGTTTCTCAAAATGGAGACGTGTGACCAGTGGTGTTCCACAGGGATCCGTGCTGGGACCACTGTTGTTTGTGATATACATAAATGATTTGGAGGAAGGTATAGGTGGTCTGATTAGCAAGTTTGCAGATGACACTAAGATTGGTGGAGTAGCAGATAGTGAAGGGGACCGTCAGAGAATACAGCAGAATATAAATAGATTGGAGAGTTGGGCAGAGAAATGGCAGATGGAGTTCAATCCGGGCAAATGCTAGGTGATGCATTTTGGAAGATCCAATTCAAGAGTGAACTATACAATAAATGGAAAAGTCCTGTGGAAAATTGATGTGCAGAGAGATTTGGGTGTTCAGGTCCATTGTTCCCTGAAGGTGGCAACGCAGGTCAATAGAGTTATCAAGAAGGCATACGGCATGCTTTCCTTCATCGGACGAGGTATTGAGTACAAGAGTTGGCAGGTCATGTTACAGTTGTATAAGACTTTGGTTCGGCCACATTTGGAATACTGAGTGCAGTTCTGGTCGCCACATTACCAAAAGGATGTGGATGCTTTTCAGACGGTGCAGAGGAGGTTCACCAGGATGTTGCCTGGTATGGAGGGCACTAGCGATGAAGAGAGGTTGAGTAGATTAGTATTATTTTCATTAGAAAGACGGAGGTTGGGGGGGACCTGATTGAGGTGTACAAAATCATGAGAGGTATAGACAGGGTGGATAGCAAGAAGCTTTTTCCCAGACTGGGGCATTCAATTACTCGGGGTCACGAGTTCAAAGTGAGAGGGGAAAAGCTTAGGGGGGATATGCGTGGAAAGTTCTTTACGCAGAGGGTGGTGGGTGCCTGTAACGCGTTGCCAGCGGAGGTGGTAGACGCGGGCACGATAGCGTCTTTTAAGATGTATCTAGACAGATACATGAATGGGCAGGAAGCAAAGAGATACAGAACCTTAGAAAATAGGTGACAGGTTTAGATAGAGGATCTGGATCAGCGATGGCTTGGAGGGCCGAAGGGCCTGTTCCTGTGCTGTAATTTTCTTTGTTCTTAATGCTTTCCCCCTTATTTTGAAATTGCGTCCCCTGGTTCTCGACTCCCCCACCAGGAGAAACATCTCAGCTACATCTACCCTGACTGTCCATTAAGTATTTTGTGGGTTTCAATGGGATCACCTCTCCTTCTTTGAAACTCTAGAGAATACAGCCCGTTTCCCCAATCTCTCTTCATAGGACAGTCCCACCATCCCAGGAACAAGTCTGATGAACCTTTGTTGCACTCCCTCTGTGGCAATAATATCCTTCCTAATGTAAGTTTTAGTTTTAGAGATACAACACTGAAACAGGCCCTTCGGCCCACCGAGTCTGTGCCGACCATCAACCACCCATTTATACTAATCCGACACTAATCCCATATTCCTACTGCATCCCCACCTGTCCCTACCACCTACCTATACTAAGGGCAATTTATATAATGGCCAATTTACCGATCAACCTGCTAGTCTTTTGGCTTGTGGGAGGAAACCGGAGCACCCGGAGGAAACCCACGCAGACACAGGGAGAACTTGCAAACTCCACACAGGCAGTACCTGGAATTGAACCCGGGTCGCTGGAGCTGTGAGGCTGCGGTGCTAACCACTGCGCCGCCCCAAAGGTGACCAAAACTGCACAGAGTACTCCAAGTGCGGTCGAACCAAGGTTCTTTACAATTGAAGCAAGAATTCACTATTCCTGTACTCAAATCCTCGTGCGATAAAGGCTAACATACCAATAGCCTTCTTAGTTGCTTGCTGCACCTGCATGTTAGCTTTCAGTGACTTATTGACATGGACACCCAGGTCACCCATATATTCTGTACCTCAGCTGATAAAGGAAAGGATTCCATATACCTGCTGAACCACCTTATTGACCTGTCCTGCTACCTTCAGGGATCTGTGGACATTCACTCCAACGTCCCTCACTTCCTCTGCACCGTTCAGTGTTCTCCCGTTAATTGTGTATTCCTTTGCCTTTTTTTACGTCTGCTCTCGCTGTTCCCTGCTCCCCGAGTGAACTCTTGCTCCCTTTCTCTCCTGGGCTCTTTACGCTCCACTTCACTTTCACTGTTTCCCGCTCTATTCATGTATCAATATTTGTTTGCCTTGCGTTTAATTTAATATATGGATCAACTGTATTTTACAGTTGTAGGTTTTATTTGGTAGTCCTGTGCAAGTTGTGGATTGGTATTTAATATTTAGCTCTGTGAAAACGATTGTGAAAGAAAACATAACTTTCAATCTTATACATGGGCTGGTCTGCAAGCTCCAAGTCCTTCATTTTGTAGTCATGAAATTGATACTGTATCTTTCAGTCTTAATCTCTGTGGGATTTTTGAACTGGTATGTATTGCATAACTAGGTCTCACGTCTGATGTACATTATTGGGATTCATAGGATCATAGGAAATAGTGGCATTAGGCCATTCAGCCCATCGAGCCTGCTCCGCCATTCAAACAGATCGTGGCTGATCATCTACCTCTACGCCATTTTTCCCTGCTATCTCCAAATCCCTTGATCCCGTTCGTGTTTAGAAATCTATCGATTTATGTCTTGAATATGTTCAATGATTGAGGCTCCACAGCCCTCTGGGATAAAGAATGCCACAGAGTTCCCACCCTCTGAGTAAAGAAATTCCTGCTCATCTCAGTCTCAAATGGCCTGTCCTTATTCTGAGACTGTGTCCCCTTGTTCCAGACTCACCAGACAGAGGAAACATCCTATCCATATCGACCCTGTCACACCCTGTAAGAATTTTGTAAGTTTCAATGAGATCACCTTTCATTCTTCGAAACTCCAGAGAATTTCGGCCCAGTTTCTGCAGTCTCTCATCAGAAGACAATCCCACCATCCCAAGGGATTAGTATGGTGAATCTCTGTTGCACTCTCTCCATGACAAGTCTATCCTTCCTTCAATAAGGAAACCAAAATTGTACAGAATATTCCAGGTGCGGTCATCTAGACTTTATACAATTGAAGCAATACATGTTTAACCATGTACTCAAATCCCCTTTCCATGAAGACAACATACCATTTGCATTCTTAATTGCTTTCTGCACCTACACACTGGCTTTTAGCGTCTCATGAACAAGGACACGCAGGTCTCTTTGGACATCAACACTTCCCAAAATCTCACCATTTAAGAAATGCTCTGTCTTTCTGTTTATTCTACCAAAGTGGAGAACTTCACACTTATTCACATTATATTCCATCTGCCATGTTCTTGCCCATTCACTTACCCCGTCCAAATCCCCTTGAAGCCTCCTTGTATTCATTCTGTACCTTTCAATCAGGCAAATTTTGTCTGTTCAGTTTCAAGTTTTATGTTTAAAATGTGGCCATGGTGACAGAGTTTATTTAGATCTGATAGTGAGTTTGTTTTTGGACTGCGATTGATGTATCAACCTATCAGCTGTATTGAATTGGAGTGAAATGGAAACAACTTCTGTCTCTCATGCTGTTGTTTGACTGTTGGATTGAAAATGTGTCTCTCGACTTCGGGATCAGTGTCTGTCTGGCTTCTTCTTTTGTTTGTTCCAGTGGAACTGATGAGCTGGCAGTATCTCTGTGCTTTAGGAGTGATCCTGTACCGACTGTGTGTTGGAACGAGATCACTGCACTTTTCCTTGTGTCCAAGAATCACCGCATCCATTCAGGTTCCTTCGTTAATTTTCCTGCAGGAATGAAAGAACTGGTGAGGTAGAAGATACAAAAGCGAACAATGCAATCGTCCCAATAATAATCATTATGAACAATCACAAAATGAAAACCAGGAACACAAACAGTGTCAGTGTCTGACTCCACTGCAGTACCGCAGTATTCAGCTTCTCTTTACCAGGTGTTTGCAGTGGTTTTACAACAGGTTTGTGACATTCAGAAACAACACAAGCCCTGCACTGCTCAATGACTGGGACTGTCCGATAGAGCAGTGACGTTTACACAGTCACATTTCTATTTCAACAGAAAACGAGCAGCCACTATTTAAAATGTGCCTTTCACACTTCTCACCTGGTGTCTGCAATAAATGTTCTTTGTCTAACTGTCCACAGCGTTGTTGTGCGGCTATTTTTCCCCCACTGTTCACGATCCAACAAACAGTGAGAGACTGGAACCAAAGCAGGAAAATTCCCTCTCGTTTGGGTGGTGAAATTGTCAGTGATTTTCAACAGTGATTTCTTCCCATTGTGTCTCTCTGAGCCTGTACAGGCACTGTCCGAGAATGAACTCTCCCTTCCCCGTGTCCCCGGCTCATTCCATGTTCCGGGAGCAGCTCCTGCTCCACAGTGTCTGTTACAAACACTCCCCGACTCCCCCTCAACTTCCTGCCACTCAATGCTAATCTCTGAGCACATCTGCGGACACACTCCCAAAGCAGTGGCTGCTGGAAGCAGATGCTGTTTGTTCCCTTCCCCCGGGCCCGGGAAGTCTCCATTGGCAGCTGATTTAAAGCATCTTTCCCTGATTGAGTGAATGGCCTCACAGACAGGGTTGGAAAAAGATGCGCATGCGCTCAATTGTGACGTCCCACTGGGGGCGGGGCTGCAATGAGCGTGCGCAGATCCCTGCAGCAATTCAGCATTCAAACATGAATGGGAACTTTCCCCATTTCACGCTCATCAAAGTCCCAAAGAAAGTGAAGAGGGGCTTGGACTGGAGGGAGGGAGGGGCGGTGGAGGGGGAACCTAGAACCCAGAAAGCTGCCCACTTGCCCCATTTAGATGCTCAATTTGCGGCCATTCCCTGAAGGGGGTTTGTTATTATTGAGCCCCTCCTGGTAAAACAATCCGATAGAAAGAGGGGAGAAAGGAGGGAGCCGGTGTGTTTGCTGGGACCTTGCAGAATTCATTTCAGCAGCAAAAGTCCCGGGTTATATTAACCCGAGTGAAACACGCTGTCAGTGAGAGGAAAACCGAACGGCCCTTTTCATCTTTTCATTGGAAACAAAGTAGAGCCGGAAGTGCGGCGAGCAGAGCAGACACACAAGCTCAATGACAGGAGAGCTCGGCCGTCCCTGAGTTTCAGCTCCCGGCTCTTACATTTCCTCATCCACACTATCTTGACTGTGGATGTACAGGGGTTCCTTGTCGGATCTGAGGACTGTATCCATTAAACATTCTGAGCCAGGAGATCCACACACTCTCTGTAACCAAGATTTATGGGCAGGAATGTTTCAAAACTTTGTTTATTAAATCATCACAGAACTAATGAGGCAATCGGTTCATTCTTCAGGCCTTGAACTTGGTTTGGGTAGACCGAAAACTGAGAGGTTCAGCACCTTCCCATTTCTTTGCTATTGGCTGTGTGGCCTAATGGATAAGGCGTATGAGCTTGGAGTATTTAACGAGGTTATTAGAAGATTGTAGGCTCGAATCCTGCTGCGGTCATTTTGGGCGATCAGTTTAATTGAGTTTCGAGATGCAGCACTGAATCAGGCCCTTCGGCCCACCGAGTCTGTGCCGACCATGAACCACCCATTTGTACTCATCCGACACTCATCCCATATTCCTACCACATCCCCTCAATTCCCCTACCACCTACCTATACTAGGGGCAATTTACAATGGCCAATTTAACTACCAATCTGCAAGTCTTTTGGCTTGTGGGAGGAAACCGGAGCACCCGGAGGAAACCCACGCAGACACAGGGAGAACTTGCAAGCTCCACACAGGCAGTACCAGAACTGAACCCGGGGTCGCTGGAGCTGTCAAGCTGCGGTGCTAACCACTGCGCCACTGTGTTTCGCACCGCAACCTCACAGCTCCAGCGACCCGTGTTCAGTTCTGGGTAATGTCTGTTCGCAGTTTGAGTTCTCCCTGTGACTGCGTGGGTTTCCTCGCACAGCCAAAGACTTGCAGATTGTTAGGTAAATTGACCATTGTGAATTGCCCCTAGTGTCGGTCGGTTGTGGGGGATGTGGTCGGGAATATGGCATTAATGTAGGATTCGTCTCAATGGGTGGTTGTTGGTCGGCACAGACTTGATGGGCCGAAGTTCCTGTTTCAGTGCTGCGTCTATTAATAAATAGCCGATTTTTTTTGATGAAATAACAGAAAAGGTTGATGAAGGGAAAGCAATGGATGTTATCTATATGGATTTTAAGAAAGCGTTTGACAATTTACCACATAAAAGGCTGGTTAACAAAACTGAGGCTCCTGGAATAGAGGGGGGTGGTGGGGGGTGGCGGTGGTCAGTGTCTGCTTAGATTAAAAAATGTATGAAATATCAAAAAAAGCAAGTTGTGATATTTGGTTGTTTTTCAGAATGGGAGATGGTGGACAGTGATGTCCACAAGGGTCAGTGTCAGGACCACCATATATAGAAATGACTTGAATATTGGAATCACAGAATCACACAATTGTTACTACACAGAAAGAGGCCATTTGGCCCATCGTGTCTGCACTGACTCTCCAAATGAGCAATTCACCTCATGTCACTTCCCCGTCTTCTCCCCATAATCCTGCACATTCTTCCTTTTCAGATAACAGTCTAATTCCCCTTTGAATGCTTCAATTGAACCTGCCTCCATCACATTCTCAGGCAGTTCATACTTTAACCACTCGCTGTGTGAAAAAGTTTTTCCTCCTGTCGCTTTTGCTTCTTTTACCTATTAATTTAAATCTGTGCCCTCTCGTTCTCGATCCTTTCAAAAGTGGGAACAGTTTCTCCCTATCCACTCTGTCCACACCCCTCATCATTTTGAATACCAATATGAAATCTCCTCTTAGCCTTCTTTTCTCCAAGGAAAACAGTCCTAACTTCTCCAATTTATCTTCAGAAATGAAATTCCTCATCCCTGGAACCATTCTCATGAATCTTTTCCAGAATCTCTCCAATGCCTTCACATATTTCCTAAAGTGTGGCACCCAGAACTGGATGCAGTACTTCAGCTGAGGCTCGTGTCTTATACAAGTTCAACATGACCTCCTTGTTCTTGTACTCTATGCCTCTATCACTAAAGCCGAGGATACTGTATGCTTTATTAACCGCTCTCTCAACCAATGACATATAACCCCAGGTCCCTCTGCTCCTGCACCCCCTTTAGAATTGTACCCGTTATTCTATATTGTCACTCCATGTTCTTCCTACCAAAATGAATCAATTCACATTTCTCCACATTGAACTTCACCTGTCATCTGTCCTCCCATTCCACCAACTTGTCTATGTCCTTTTGAAGTTCTACACTATCATCCTTACAGTTCACAATGCTTCCAATTTTCGTATCATCCATAAACTTTGAAATTCTGCCCTGTACACCAAGGTCTAGGTCATTAATATATATCAGGAAAGGCAAGGGTCCCAACACTGACTCCTGGGGAACTCCACTGCAAACCTTCCTCGAGCCCGAAGAACATCCATTGCTCACTGCTCTTTGTTTCCTGTCACTCAACCAATTCCATACCCATGTTACTACTGTCCCTTTTATTCCATGAGTTATAACTTTGCTCACAAGTCTGTTGTGTTACACTGTATCAAACTCCTTTTGAAAGTCAATAAAAGCAAAATACTGCAGATGCTAGAAACCTGAATTATAAATAAAAAGCGCTGGAAATACTCAGCAGGGCTGGCAGCATCTGTAGAGAGAGAAGCAGAGTTAACGTTTCAGGTCAGTGACTGTTCAGACGCCGTCAGACCTTTTGAAAGTCCATGTAGACCACATCAACTGCATTGCCCTCATCAACCCTCTCTGTTATCTCATCAAAAAACCCCAGCAGGACAGTAAAACATGATTTTCCATTACGAAATCTATGCTGGCTTTCTTGAATTAACCCACATTTGTCCATGCGACTATTAATTTTTTCCCAACTTATTCTTTCGAGAAGTTTTCCCACCACCAAAATTGAACTGACTGGGGATTGAAATGAGGCGCGTTGCTCTAACAGAGAGCCAGCACGGGTCCGGCAGGCCGAATGGCCTCCTTCTGTGCTGTAGCCATTCTATGATTGTATGATTCTAGCAACAACTGCTGGTGGAGAGGCAGTGATGCAGGAATGGGTTGACAGAAAGGGGAATGTCTGGGCTGGTGTGTGTTTGCAGCATTTGCAGCTTCTGTTCGGGTTTGTGAATAAAAGTGATTTGGAAGCTGTGTTCCAAATTGAAGTGTTTGCTGGAAGCAAGAAGTTTAGTTTAGTTATACAGCACTGAAACAGGCCCTTCGGCCCACCAAGTCTGTGCTGACCATCAACCACCCATTTATACTCATTCAACACTAATTCCATATTTCTACCACATGCCCAAATGTTCCTATATTTTCCCTATCACCTACCTATCTACTAGGAGCAATTGCTAACGGCCAATTTACTTATCAACCTGCAAGTCTTTGGCATGTGGGAAGAAACCGACGCAGACACAGGGAGAACTTGCAAACTCCACACCGGCAGTACCCGGAATTCAACCCGGGTCGCTGGAGCTGCGAGGCTGCAGTGCTAACCACTGCACCACTGTGCTGCTGATGTAAACAAAGAGTAAAACGTGTTAAGATGAAGTGTGGTGTGATTGAGCAGAGCAGTAAATATTGTGTCGGTGAATTAGTTGTGTTAATAAACTTCCACTGCACGCTCTGCTGCAGGCTGCTGTTTATATCCAGCTATGTATTAGTGCTGTGTGTTAGCGAGAAAAATGTTTGTTTCAACGCTGTTTATAAAGCAATAGCATTGCACTCAAACAGTCCCAGACATAGCAACACATGTACAAAAGCAAAATACTGCGGATGCTGGAAATCTGAAACATAAACAGAAAATGCTTGAAATGCTCAGCATGTCTGGCAGCATCTGTGGAGAAAGAAACAAAGTTAATGTTAGCTAACGAAACAAACCTGAACTGTTAACTGCTTCTCTCTGCACAGATGCTGCCAGACCTACTGAGCATTTCCAGCATTTTCTGTTTTTATTATAGCAACACAGGTGCTGGGAGGCTCAGCCTGGCTACACAATGTTACAAGACGCTGAGTAACACCATCGACAACGGGACAGAGAGAAAAACACACAGAAAACCAAGAATAGACTGTGAGGAAGCAAAAGTGAGGGACAGAGAGAGAGAAAGACAACGAGACTGAGATGGAGAAACAAGGCATTTGTATGATTGTGTTCTCCCTGTTATCTGAAGGTATTTCCTGGTGTGTAAATATGTTTTTTGTTGTGTAAAGATGTCCCCTGTTGTTGTGTAAAGGTTTTCCCTGTTATTGTTTTATTTTCTGTTGCTGACCATCTCCTCACTGTGACCATTTGCCCTGGTTTTATTGTGGCCAACATCAGCATCTGGTGGTGGAGAGGAGGCTCTGCAGCAAGTCGTTGACACAGGGGGAGAGACTCGGCTGGTCCGTGTTTGCAGTTTGTGCAGCTTGTGTTCGTGTGAGCAAAAGTGAGTTGTTACTGATTGATGTGTTCACTGGAAGAAAAAAGCTGATTGCAATAGAGTGCCTCAGGAAGCATCTTGTTATTATGGGTAAACACTTGATGTTTCAAATGTGAACTGTTTGTGTTACTACCGAATATAAATAGCAGAGAATGGTTTCGATTCATTGAACTCTGGGTTCTGAGCCCAGCACGCTTCCGCTGCACCACTCTGTTCACTAATGATTGAAATTTTAGCTGCCTGTTAGTGAAATATGTTCATTTCCCAAATGTTTTTATAAAAATAGGATTGTCGTCTGAATGCTCAAGAATCCCAGACTCAGCAACACACGTGCTGACGGACTCACCCTCATTGCGCAATGACACAAGGACACTGAGTAACAGCACCGACAATGAGGCAGGCAGAGAAAGACACACAGAAAACCAGGAAGAGATTATTAGGATCCAGAAAGGAACAGACAGAGAAAGACACACAGAAAACCAGACAGAGACAGCGAGAGACCAATGATTTATGTAATCGTGTTCTCTATTGTGTAAAGATGTCCCCTGTGTTTTTTAAATATTTTTCCTGCTGTGTAATATGTTCTCTGTTGTGTAACTATATTCGCTGTTGTGTAAAGATGTTCTCTGTTATTGTGTAAAATGGTTCCCTGTTGGGTAAAGATCTTCTTAGTTGTGTAAATATGATCCATCTTGTGTAAAAGTGTTCCGGGTTGTTTAAATATGTTCCCTGCTCTGTCATGTAGAGCTGAGTCTGCACTAATGGAATTGCTACAGTATCTTCCAGTCTGATACTGTATGAGGGCTGGAATATGATCCAAAGCACATTCTATACAAATTGAATTGCTATTGTATCTTTTAGTTTCACAATCCGGGGGAATTTTAAACTGAATTCTCAGTTTGTATCTCAGGTTATACTATCTTTCAGAATCTCTCAATCTGATGACGCACTTGAGATTTAGACTTAAGAAAGGATGTACTGGCATTGGAGAAGTTCAAAAGAGATTCACTCAGCTGATTCCTGAGATGAAGGGGTTGACTTATCTTCTTTTTTTTCTTTTGGGCCTCCTTATCTCGAGAGACAATGGATACGCGCCTGGAGGTGGTCAGTGGTTTGTGAAGCAGCGCCTGGAGTGGCTATAAAGGCCAATTCTGGAGTGACAGGCTCTTCCACAGGTGCTGCAGAGAAATTTGTTTGTTGGGGCTGTTGCACAGTTGGCTCTCCCCTTGCGCCTCTGTCTTTTTTCCTGCCAACTACTAAGTCTCTTCGACTCGCCACAATTTAGCCCTGTCTTTATGGCTGCCCGCCAGCTCTGGCGAATGCTGGCAACTGACTCCCACGACTTGTGATCAATGTCACACGATTTCATGTCGCGTTTGCAGACGTCTTTATAACGGAGACATGGACGGCCGGTGGGTCTGATACCAGTGGCGAGCTCGCTGTACAATGTGTCTTTGGGGATCCTGCCATCTTCCATGCGGCTCACATGGCCAAGCCATCTCAAGCGCCGCTGACTCAGTAGTGTGTATAAGCTGGGGGTGTTGGCCGCTTCAAGGACTTCTGTGTTGGAGATATAGTCCTGCCACCTGATGCCAAGTATTCTCCGAAGGCAGCGAAGATGGAATGAATTGAGACGTCGCTCTTGGCTGGCATACGTTGTCCAGGCCTCGCTGCCGTAGAGCAAGGTACTGAGGACACAGGCCTGATACACTCGGACTTTTGTGTTCCGTGTCAGTGCGCCATTTTCCCACACTCTCTTGGCCAGTCTGGACATAGCAGTGGAAGCCTTACCCATGCGCTTGTTGATTTCTGCATCTAGAGACAGGTTACTGGTGATAGTTGAGCCTAGGTAGGTGAACTCTTGAACCACTTCCAGAGGGTGGTCGCCAATATTGATGGATGGAGCATTTCTGACATCCTGCCCCATGATGTTCGTTTTCTTGAGGCTGATGGTTAGGCCAAATTCATTGCAGGCAGACGCAAACCTGTCGATGAGACTCTGCAGGCATTCTTCAGTGTGAGATGTTAAAGCAGCATCGTCAGCAAAGAGGAGTTCTCTGATGAGGACTTTCCGTACTTTGGACTTCGCTCTTAGACGGGCAAGGTTGAACAACCTGCCCCCTGATCTTGTGTGGAGGAAAATTCCTTCTTCAGAGGATTTGAACGCATGTGAAAGCAGCAGGGAGAAGAAAATCCCAAAAAGTGTGGGTGCGAGAACACAGCCCTGTTTCACACCACTCAGGATAGGAAAGGGCTCTGATGAGGAGCCACCATGTTGAATTGTGCCTTTCATATTGTCATGGAATGAGGTGATGATACTTAGTAGCTTTGGTGGACATCCGATCTTTTCTAGTAGTCTGAAGAGACCACGTCTGCTGACGAGGTCAAAGGCTTTGGTGAGATCAATGAAAGCAATGTAGAGGGGCATCTGTTGTTCACGGCATTTCTCCTGTATCTGACGAAGGGAGAACAGCATGTCAATAGTCGATCTCTCTGCACGAAAGCCACACTGTGCCTCAGGGTAGACGCGCTCGGCCAGCTTCTGGAGCCTGTTCAGAGCGACTCGAGCAAAGACTTTCCCCACTATGCTGAGCAGGGAGATTCCACGGTAGTTGTTGCAGTCACCGCGGTCACCTTTGTTTTTATAGAGGGTGATGATGTTGGCATCGCGCATGTCCTGGGGTACTGCTCCCTCGTCCCAGCACAGGCATAGCAGTTCATGTAGTGCTGAGAGTATAGCAGGCTTGGCACTCTTGATTATTTCAGGGGTAATGTTGTCCTTCCCAGGGGCTTTTCCGCTGGCTAGGGAATCAATGGCATCACTGAGTTCCGATTTGGTTGGCTGTATGTCCAGCTCATCCATCACTGGTAGAGGCTGGGCTGCATTGAGGGCAGTCTCAGTGACAGCATTCTCCCTGGAGTACAGTTCTAGGTAGTGCTCAACCCAGCGGTCCATCTGTTTGCGTTGGTCAGTGATTATGTCCCCCGATTTAGATTTGAGGGGGGTGATCTTCTTGATGGTTGGCCCAAGAGCTCTCTTCATGCCATCATACATTCCTCTGATGTTTCCGGTGTCTGAGGCCAGCTGAATATGACTGCATAGGTGTTGCCAGTAGTCGTTTGCGCAACGCCTAGCTGTTCTTTGTGCAGTACTTCTGGCTGCTTTAAGTGCTGCGGATGTTAAATCGCTGGGGGCTTTCTTGTAGTTCAAAAGTGCAATGCGCTTAGCGGCTATGACAGGTTCCAGCTCTTCATTATGAGATTGAAACCAGTCTGCATTTCTCTTCGCACTTTTGCCGTAGGTGGTCAAAGCTGACTCATAGATGGCGTCTCTGATGTGGGCCCACTTGGTCTCAGCATCCCCTGTGGGAGTGTTTTGAAGGGCTGTTACAAGTGAATTTAGAAATTTTTGTAACAGCTGTGGGTGAGAAATTCTGATCGTGTTGATGCGCGGGTGGCCCTTCTGCTTGGAATGATGCAACTTCTTTGGTCTGAGTCTAACCTTGCTGCACACCAGGGAGTGGTCGGTGTCGCAGTCCGCACTGTGGAAGCTGCGTGTGATTTGAACTTATACTTGAACTGGTTGACTTATCAAGAATGGCTAAACAGGTTATTCATTCGAGTTCAGAAGAATGAGGGGTGATCTTTTTGAAACGAACAAGATTCTGAGCGTGCTTAACAGGGTGAAGAAGGGTCTCTGACTTGAAACATTATCTCTGCTTCTCTCTTCACAGATGCTGCCAGACCTGCTGAGTATTTCCAGCATTTCTTGTTTTTATTAACAGGGTCGATGTTGAGATGATGTTTCCACTCGTGGGGGAATCTCAAACTAGGCGACATAGTTACAGAATAAGAGGACATTCATTTAAAACTGAGATGCAAAGGAATTTATTCTCTCAGAGGGTAGTGAATGTCTGGAATTATCTACCCCAGACAGTTGTGGAGACTAGAACACTGAAAGTATTTAAAAAGGAAGTAGATAGATTTTTGAAATATTGGAGAGTTGAGGGCTATGAAGAGCTGGCATGAAAGAAGAATTTAGGTCTGGCGCAGATCAGCCCTGATCTTACTGAATGGCAGGACAGGTTTGAGGGGCCGAATGGCCTACTCCTGCTCGTATTTCTTATGTTATGTTATATCTAATGTATATGTCAGGATGTACTATGGGAATTAATACTGAAACTTATAAACTCATAACGTGTGTCAATATTGGGCTGGTATTTAACTTGAATCTCAGAGTACATTATTGTGGTTAATTCTGTAACTTTGAAAAGGGAACTATGTGCCATAATGAAAACAAGAAATGCTGGAATTACTCAGCAGGTCTGGCAGCATCTGTATAGAGAGAAGCAGAGTTAACGTTTCAGGTCAGTGACCTTTCATCAGATGTGAAACTGATCAATCCACTGTTACAATAACTCCATCTCTGACTCCCTCCTGACAGCAACTAGTCCTTTCACAGAGACTGTGGGTGGTTCTGAAAAGAGCCTTTGGGTTATGAAATGACATTTTTCCACTTTACATTTTCTGGGAGTTCTGAGCGCTGAGAATGATTCTCACTGACATGTACAGGGCAACAGACCGACTGATTTGGCATAACGGTGTAACTAATGTTTGGGCTAACTCATGGCATCAGGTCAAACATGGGCAAGGAAACCTCCTGCTGATTATCACCTACCACCCCCTCCCAACCACCCCCTCTCCCCGCCCCTCAGCTGATGAGTCAGTACTCCTCGATGTTGATCACAACTTGGAGGGAGCACTGAGGTGCAACATGGCGCAGAATGTAGTCTGGCTGGGGGATGTCAATGTCCATCACCATCAATGGCTCGGTAGCACCACTACTGACCATGCTGGCCGAGTCCGAAAGGACATAGCTGCTCGATTGGGTCTGCAGTAGGTGGTGAGGGAACTAACAAGAGGGAAAAACATACTTGACCTCATCCTCAACAATCTGCCTGCCGCAGATGCATCAGTCCATGACAGTATTGGTCGGAGTGACCACTGCACAATCCTTGTGGAGATGAAGTCCCGTCTTCACATTGAGGATACCCTGCATTGTGTTGTGTGCCACTACCACTGTGCTAAATGGGATAGATTTTGAACAGATCTAGCAATGCGTAGCTGGGCATCCATGAAGTGCTGTGGACCATTAGCAGCGGCAGAATTGTACTCAACCACAATCTGTCACCTCATGGCCCGGCATATTCCCCCACTCTAACATTACCAACAAGCTTGGGGATCAACCCTAATTCAATGAAGAGTGCAGGAGGGCATGCCAGGAGCAGCACCAGGCATACCTTGAAATGAGGCGTGAGGCTGATGAAGCTACAACACAGGACTACTTGCATTACCAAACAGCAGACGCAGCATCTAATAGACAGGGCTAAGTGATCCCACAACCAACAGATCAGATCTACACCCTGCCCCACCCAATGATGAATGGTGTTGGGCAATTAAACAATCAACAGGAGGAGGTGGCTCCACAAAGATCCCCAACCTCAATGATGGGGGAGCCCAGCACATCAGTGCAAAAGACAAGGATGAAGAATTTGCAACAATCTTCAACCAGAAGTGCCGAGTGGATTATCCATCTCGGCCTCCTTCTGAAGTCCCCAGCATCACAGATGCCTGTCTTCAGCCAAGTCAGTTCACAACGGGTGAAATCAAGAAACGAATGAAGGCATTGGATGCAGCAAAGGCTACGGGCCCTGACAAGATTCCGGCAATGGTACTGAAGACCTGTGCTCCAGAACTTGCCGCGCCCCTAGCCAAGCTGTTCCAGTACAGCTGCAACACTGGCATCTACTCGGCAATGTGGAAAATTGCCCAGGTATGTCCTGTACACAAATAGCAGGAAAAATCCAACCCAGCCAATTGCTGCCTCATCAGTCTACTCTCAATCATCAGTATAGTGATGGAAGATGTCATCGACAGTGCTATCAAGCAGCACTTGCTTTGCAATAACCTGCTCAGTGACACTCAGTTGGGTTCTGCCAGGGCCATTCAGCTCATGACGTCATTACAGCCTTGGTTCAAACAAGGACAAAAGAGCTGAACTCAAGAGGTGAGGTGAGAGTGTCTGCCCTTGACATCAAGGTAGCATTTGACTGAGTATGGTATCAAGGAGCCACAGCAAAACTGGAGTCAATGGGAATCAAGAGGAAAACTCTACACTGGTTGGAATCATACCGAGCACAAAGGAAGATGGTTATGATTTTTGGAGGTCAATCATCTCAGCTCCAGGACATCACTGCTGGAGTTCCTCAGGGTAGTATCCTCGGCCCAACCTTCTTCACTACTTCATCAGTGACCTTCCTTCAATCATAAGGTCAGAAGTGGGGATGTTCGCTGATGATTGCAAAATTCAGCACCATTCGCGACTCCTCAGATACTGAAGCAGTTTGTGCAGAAATGCAGCAAGACCTGGACACTATCCAGGCTTGGGCTGATAAGTGGCAAGTAACATTCAAGCCACACAAGTACCAGGCAATGACCATCTCCAACAAGAGAGAATCTAACCATCTCCCATTGACATTCAACAGCATTACGATCGCTGAATCCCCCATTATCAAATTCCTGGGCGTTCCCATTGACCAGAAACTGAACTGGAGTAGCCTTATAAATAGTGTGACTACATGAGCTGGTCAGAGGGTCGGAATCATGCGGTGAGTAACTCACCTCCTGACTCCCCAAAGCCTGTCCACCATTTACAAGGCAAAAGTCAGGAGTGTGATGGAATACTCTCCACTTGCCCGGATGGGTGCAGCTCCAACAACACTCAAGAAGCTCGACACCATCCAGGACAAAGCAACATGCTTGATTGGCACCCCATCCACAACATTCGCTCCCTCCACCACTGACGTACAGTGGCAGCAGTGTGTACCATCTACAAGATGCACTGCAACAATGCACCAAGGCTACTCAGGCAGCACCTTCCAAACCTGCATCCTCTACCGCCTAGAAGGACAAGGGCAGCAGATGCATGGGAACACCACCACCTGAAAGTTCTCCTCCAAGCTACACATCATCCTGACTTGGAACGATATCGCCATTCCTTCACTGTCGCTGGGTCAAAATCCTGGAACTCCCTTCCCAATAGCACTGTGGGTATACCTACCCCACATGGACTGCAGTGGTTCAAGAAGGAATTAGAATTAGAATTAGAATTAGAATTAGAACATTACAGCGCAGTACAGGCCCGTCGGCCCTCGATGTTGCGCCGACCATCTGACCTACACTATTCCATTTTCATCCATATGTCTATCCAATGACCACTTCAATGCCCTTAAAGTTGGCGAGTCTACTACTGTTGCAGGCAGGGCGTTCCACGCCCCTACTACTCTCTGTGTAAAGAAACTAACTCTGACATCTGTCCCATATCTTTCACCCCTCAACTTAAAGCTATGTCCCCTCGTGTTTGCCATCATCATCCGAGGAAAAAGACTCTCACTATCCACCCTATCTAACCCTCTGATTATCTTAAAAGCAAAATACTGCGGATGCTGGAAATCTGAATCAAAAACAAGAAATGCTGGATTCACTCTGCAGGTCTGGCAGTATCTGTGGAAAAAGGTTCCTCTGATTATCTTGTATGTCTCTATTAAGTCACCTCTCCTCCTCCTTCTCTCTAACGAAAACAACCCCAAGTCCCTCAGCCTTTCATCGTAAGACCTTCCTTCCATACCAGGCAACATCCTAGTAAATCTCCTCTGCACCCTTTCCAAAGCTTCCACATCCTTCCGATAATGCGGTGAACAGAACTGCACGCAATACTCAAGGTGAGGCCTCACCAGAGTTTTGTACAGCTGCATCAGGACCTCGTGGCTCCGAAACTCGATCCCCCTACTAATAAAAGCTAACACACCATATGCCTTCTTAACAGCCCTATTAACCTGGGTAGCAACCTTCAGGGATTTATGTACCTGGACACCAAGATCTCACTGCTCATCTACACTACCAAGAATCTTCCCATTAGCCCAGTGCTCTGCATTGCTGTTACTCCTTCCAAAGTGAATCACCTCACACTTCTCCGCATTAAACTCCATTTGCCATCTCTCAGCCCAGCTCTGCAGCCTATCTATGTCCCTCTGTACCCTACAAGCTCACCACCACCTTCTCATGGGCAATTAGGGATGGGCAATAAATGCTGGCCTGGCTGGCGACGTCCACATCCCATGAAACAAACAATTAAATACAATAACAGCTCATCTCAATTCCTAGTATTTCTAAATCCCACCAGTCCAACATAAGCTGAACAATTATTGCATGTTATGTTTGACGGTCTGGTCTGTAAACTGCACTGTATCACAGATTGCTGACATTTGCTAACTGGAAGTGAGAACTGCAAAATCGGGACAGGAGTTCACATAGTCTGTCAGTGTGAAAGAATCAGGCAATGTGAGGTAATAGAATTTGTCTGTAAATGCTACACTCATATTGCTTTATATTTTTATATTGAAAATAAAAGTAATCATTTCGTGAAAATAGTGACATATCGTCCAGACTTTGGTAGCCAATTGTTTTCGTCTTGCACTCAGCAGGGCAATCCACAAGAATACCAATTTAAAGGAAAACAACAACTTTCTTCTGTATGAGAAAAGAGTGCTGATTGGTTGGCCACTGAACTCTGATTCGTCGAGGCATTGCCATTAAGAATGCACCAGTTTATGGTAACTGACAGATAACTGCCCAGCTTTGTTTGAAGTTTAAACCAGGAAGCTTGACTCTGATTGGTCAGGGCATTGCCCTGAGGAATGAGCCAGTGAATGGCTGTCACTTATTTTGTTTAGCTGAAACAGGCACAATGTGTGTGCGTGTTCTTTCTGTCTGCAAAGAACAGGGCCCTGTGTATTAATATATGCAGCTTACAGGACACACCAGTGCGCCACACTGTGAGCCCGACTGACAGTCTTAAGTTGGTTGTCAGTGTAATTCTTGGCACACTGAGAATTATTTAGCAAATGTTGTCCGATTGTGGAATCACATCTCATGTTGGATACTGTGTTTTGGGTTTTGTAAGCATGGGTTGGTTGGGTAGGGCCCACTGCGAACAGCGGAAGGGTCATTTTATTTGATACAATCCGCCAGTCTTAGGATGTGCGGTCTAGAAACCGAGCATCACACTGGTATTGAAATTCATATATCACGTTACTTCTTTGTGTGATAGGCAGGACATCTCTTTTGCTTGACAGCAGCATCCTGTTAGTGGTGAACACCACACTTGTTGCTCCTGCATCGTAACAGCAGGAAACAGCTCGCTTCACCTGTTACTGAAATACTGGGGATAAATTACCCTTCCAGGGTAATTTGAGGGAGACTGGGCACTTTTTAGGGCTCAAAATGACGTGTTCAGCCCGTTTATAAGTTTGTGTGATATACAGATAGAAATGATCTGATCAGTGTAGCCATTGTAATGCAGGATGTCTTTGATTCGCCCTATTTCAGCATCAAGCTTGCATGGTGAGCAAATGGCTCAGCCCTATTTATGAGGTTGCCGATAAGACCAATCTGAGAGCGCGTGGAACTGGAAGAATCCCAACGCGTGTATTGACCAGTGAAGGTAGGTTTGCGGTCGACCGTGGTAGAAAACCCCTTAGCAGATTTCTCAACTAGTACATCAAGGAAAGGGAGCTCATTTGACTGCTCCATCCCAAAGGTGAATTTGAGTGTCGGATGGAGCCCATGAAGACGTGCAAGGAAGTTATTTCATGCAGCTGCGGATTCAAATATAGCAAACGTATCATCTACATATTGGAAATATGCAAGAGGTCGGAGGTTAGGTGTCATTCCCTTAAAAACAGGTTTGTCATGGAATCCAACAAAGATGTTTGTGAGAGCTGGGCCCAGAGGGGATCCCATGGCAACACCAGCGATACATGGTGTCAATAAAACTGAACTCAACTGTGCAAGTTGCCGAGTTCATAAGTTCAATGAATACGGATTCACACAATGGTGACGGGTCTAGATCGCCATGATATAGCACTGCAGTGCAAATATCTATGGCTTCCTGAAGTGGTACATTGGTGAATAGGCTAGCAATGTCAAATGACACATGGACACGGCATTGCTATCGATATGCAAGTCCTGTATGGTCTTCACAAATGTGAAGGAATCCTTCACTGTGCATGTGGAGAACTTGCTCAAAAACTGGTTGTAACAATTTGCCCAATCATTTGGCAAATTAATTTCAGGATACTATTTACATTACTTCAAATAAAGGAAACACAACGACACAAAGAATTGAGCACAACGCCGAAAGTTTCACAGCAAATAGTCAAATGGGAAAAGGATGAAATACAGAAAGAAAAAGCCTAAAATACTGAAAACACTCAGCCAGTCCGGGAACAACTGTGGAGAAGAGAAGCTCAGGTTCGTGGTCCAGTTCTGTGACCCTTCTATAGACCTGAAACATTGCTCCACCCTTCCTGTCTCAACAGATACTGCGAGAACTGCTGAGTGTTTCCAGAATCTGTTATTATTCAGATTTCCAGTGTGTGCAGTATTTCTCTCTTTGAAAATAAAATAATCCCTGAAAGGAATGGAACGTTACATAAAAAATAGGAGTCGGCCATTCGGCCCATCGAAATAGCTCTGTCATTCAATAAGATCACAGCTGATCTCCGACATCAACTCCATCTTACCACACTAGCACAGATCCCTTGATTCCCTTAGTATCCAAAAACCTATCGATCTCTCTTTTGGATATACCCAATGATTGAGCATCCACATCTCTGGAGTCACAGAGAGATACAGCACTGAAAAAGGCCCTTCGGAACACCGAGTCTGTGCCGACCAAAAACCACCCATTTGCACTGTTGTCCCGGGCCGCGTTACCGCCCAGCTCGAGGATTTCAGCGGTCAGATACTCGAGCACAGCAGTCAGATAGACCTGGGCTCTGGCACCCACACACGCAACATAGCTACCCTTTCTCAGGAGCCTGTGAACACGGCCCACCGGGAACTGCAGTCCTGCACGGGAGGAGCGAGACTTGGCCTTGGACCGAGCTTTCCCGCTGGTCTTTCCTCTTCCAGACATTTCCACAATCTCACAAATACTTTCACAATGAATGGATAATTTCGTCAGCATTAAACATACACATGGGGTGGTCAGGATGGTCGAGCAGTCTGAGACGGTTCATTCAGATCACAATTCTCTCTGCAGGGGTGGTTTCAAATTCCCCTTCTGATAAGTTGTGTTTTGACATGACTCGAGGTATTTGGGAGCAGCGATGAAGAACAAACAGAGATCATGAAAGAATATTGACAAGCAAAATCAAAACAAATCCAAAGATGTTTCATCAATACATTGCAGTCAGAGGCAACTGAGGAAAGAGTAGGGCCCATCAAAGACCTAAAAATGTAACCTATGTGTCAGGGTGTTGGTATGTTTATTAATGAATATTTTACTGTCTTCGCAAATGAGGGGGGTGATGCAGATATTGTAATTAAGGAGGAGTGTGAAGTATTGGACATGATAAACTGAGGGAGAGAATAAGTATAAATGGGATTAACATCCTTGAAAGTGGATAAATCATCAGGGCCGGATGAAATGTACCCCAGGCCGTAAAAAGAAGTCAGGGAGGAAATAGTGGATGGTCTGACCATCAGTTTCCAATCCCTCACTGGATACGGGTGTGATGTCAGAGGATTGGAGGTCTCGTAACAATGCAATAAAAGCAAAATTCTGCAGATGCTGCAAATCTGAAATAAAAACTAGTTGCATTGGAAATACACAGCAGATCTGGCAGCAACTGTGGAGAGAGAAGAAAAGTTAACGTTTCTGATCTGATGAAAGGTCACTGACCTGAAATGCTAACTTTGTTTCTCTCTCCACAGATGTTGCCAGACCTGCTGTGTATGTCCAGCACTTTTTGTTTTTATTGCTAACATTGCACCATTGTTGAAAAAGGAAGCGAGTGATCGAACAAATAATTAAAGGCCAGTCAGCCTAACAGCAATAGTGGGCGAATTATTGGAATTAATTCTGAGAGACAGGATAAACTGTCACTTAGAAAGGCACAGAATAATCAAGTATCGTCAGCATGGATTTGTTAAGGGAAGCTCCTGTCTGACTATCTTGATTGAATGTTTGTGAAGAAGTAACAAGGAGGATTGATGAGGATAGTGCAGCTGATCTGACCTACATGGATTTTAGCAAGATTTTTGACAAGGTCCCACATGGCAAACTGGTTAAAAAAAATAAAAGCACATGGGATCCAGGGGAATGTAGCAAGCTGGACACAAAAGTGGTTCAGTGGCAGGAAACAAAAAGGAATTGGTTACAGGTGTTTTTGCAACTGGAGGACTGTTTCCAGTGGTGTTCCACAGGGCTCAGAACTAGGTCCCCTGCTTTTTGAGGGCACAATCAAGATGTTTGCAGATGACACAAAAATTGTCCGTGTTGTTGATAGGGAGGAGGATAGCTGTTTACTGCAGGAAGATATCAATAGACTGGTCAGGTGGTCAGAGAAGTGGCAGATGGAATTCAAATTGGACAAGGGTGAGGTGATGCATTTGGGAGGTCAAAAAAGGCAAAGGAATACACAATTAATGGGAGAACAGTGAACGGTGCAGAGGAAGTGAGGGACGTTGGAGTGAATGTCCACAGATCCCTGAAGGTAGCAGGACTGGTCAATAAGGTGGTTCAGCAGGTATATGGAATCCTTTCCTTTATTAGCTGAGGTATAGAATATAAGGGTGACCTGGGTGTCATTGTCAATAAGTCACTGACAGCTAACATGCAGGAGCAGCAAGTAATTAGGAAGGCTAATAGTATGTTAGCCTTTATCACAAGAGGATTTGAGTACAGGAGTAGTGAATTCTTGCTTCAATTGTATTGAACCTTGGTTCGACCGCACTTGGTGTACTGTGTGCAGTTTTGGTCTCCTTACCTTAGGAAGGATATTATTGCCATGGAGGGAGTTCAACGAAGGTGCATCAGACTTGTTCCTGGGATGGTGGGACTGTTCTATGAAGAGAGATTGGGGAAACTTTGGCTGTATTGTCTAGAGTTTCGAAGAATGAGAGGTGATCTCATTGAAACCAACGAAATATTTAAAGGACAGTCAGGGTAGATGCAGCTAAGATGTTTCATCTGGATGGGGAGTCGAGAACCAGGGGCTCAATTTCAAAATAAGGGGGAAGCTCCTTGGGACAGAGATGAGGAGAAATTTCTTTACTCGGAGGGTTGTGAATCTTTGGAATTCTGTACCCCAGATGGCTGTGGAAGCTCAGTCGTTGAGTATGTTTAAAGCAGAGATTGACAGATTTCTAAATACAAATGACATAAGGGAATATGAGGAAAGTGTGGGGAAAAGGGCATTGAAGTGGATGATCAGCCATGATCATATTGAATGGTGGGGCAGGCTCGATGGGCTGAATGGCCGACTCCTGCTCCTGTGTTCCTATGTTCCTAACTCCACATGATCGGCGAGGCACATCTTCAGGCCGACTTGGTGGATGGTGTAAACAGATATCACTGCTCTGATCTTCACCAGAACAGAGAGTGAGATGTAACATTGATCATCAAACAGACTGTGAAAGAATACAACAGAATAAAACACATGGAGAGACACTGTGGAATAACAAATAGATTTGATTGGAATGTTGAATTCTGATTGGAATGGATAAAACACCAGAAACAACAGATTAAATTGGGATTCTCATCACTATATTGATCTGAGACAGAAAAGCGAAACTGATGGAAAGAAGGGAAGAAGGAAGAAAAGAAAGGATGGAACTGCTCACTTTTTTCAGTTTTTTCACTTGCCCCTCGAAGCTGGATCAAAAAAAAGTTGCATATAACAGAGAATTTCACCAAAAAGGGAGATTAAATGCTGCAGACACCTTGGATCGAAGGATGCCCCAACAGATCACCTTTTTAACTGTCTCCTCACTGGGGGATTTCAATCAGTGAGCAATATTATTCTCTACCTTTTTTTGTTAAATGAAGCCAGAACGGTCACTTGGAATTAATATTTGTGTTCCGACTCCTGAATAATAAAATTGTGAGTTTCTCGATATTTTCGGGACACATTTCCTGCTGAAAGAACTAAGAACTATTTTCTAATTTACACAATACTATATGCACACTCATCAAGCCTCCTGAGCTAGCATCCTTGGTGCTGCTCTCTCCTCCCAAACCTCATCTCATGTGACTGTTACATCATCACTTTGACAGTGGAAGTGATTGATCCCAATGTCTTCAGCATTAACCCATTACATCCTTATACGACACTGTCTGTCCAAATAAATGGGTGGAGGGAACTTTATTTATCGTAACACCAACAGCTGCCAGTTGAAAATAAATTCAAACCCATCAGCGAGAGAGAGAGAGAGAGACTGTCAGAGAACTTCCTGCATCCAGTCCTGACCCTGTCACACTTAGCAGCTGCTCACCCAGACCCCACTCTGATCAACACTGAACATTGTTACTGAGACACTTCAAATACTGTTTATAAAAGGCAGGAAAGGTCAATGTTCACACTGCTGTATTGAATAGAACAAAGTTTAATATCTTCTCACTGTTTCTCTGTAACCACATGAGACATAGGTTTTCTTATTTGGTTCCTTTGATTTTTCTTGTTCCTGACTGACAAATATTCCAAACCTCAGGTAAACCCTCCCACTTGCGTCATGTCCCAGTCTCAGTCACATGCAACACATAACAACACAAACACTCTGAAACATACAACGCAGTCACACTTTCCTTCAGTGACATTAATGTCGAGCTGTTTTCCAGGTTGAATGCAACTGTGAACAAATTTGTATCAAAGAAGTTGCCTTTGAAATATCAGCACAGAATTTCTGTCCAAGGAGGAACAGCCATTCCAAACTCACATCCTTCACAAAGGCTGTTTTCTCTTGTGACGAAAATTCATCACGTAATTTGAATTCTCACTTCAAGTTCAGAAAACACAGATGGAAGTGATTGACAAGGTAACTTATACATCACAAATAAGAAAGAAGACTCTGCTGGGAATTGAACCAAGGATCCCCTGTTTAAAAGACAAGTGTTTTAACCAACTAAGCTACAGAGCCAGATGTTATTACAACTAAAATCAGAGGAGTGCACTATTTATTCTCATATAATATCAATATCAAAGGAAAATACAGCAGATGCTGGAAATCTCAAATAAAAACAAGAAACGCTGGAAATACTCATCAGGTCTGGCAGCATCTGTGGAGCGAGAAGCAGAGTTAACGTTTCAGGTCAATGACCCTTCTTCATTCCCTTCTCGATATTCTCATCCCACTTCTCCACAGGTCACAACATATATTATAACTTTTTCCACTTCCTGAAACAGTCAATCATATACTCTGCTCTTCCCAGAATAGAAGACACTGACCAGCTTTCTTTAATGAACAGCAAAATTATCAGTTTATTACAGAACAAGTTTTAACTAGTCATGAAATAAAGCATAAATACACAGGTAGAAATTTTAAAAGTTCCCTTTTTACCTTAACCAACATTTCAAGCCCCTTTCTTACCACAGCCCCACACACGCACTCACACATACACCGGTTAACTGAAAAAAAAGAATTATTTTTTACAATTCTGAGTTCTGTTAAAGACAAAAACAACACTTGGGCTGATTACTTGTTCATTCCTGAAGAAAACAGCAGATGAGATATGTTGTTCCAAAACTGGCATACAGTCTAACTTCTGAGTATGCGTAGACAGGTCACTCGGGTCTTTTAGAACAGTTTTCTAGAGGCAGTGTTGAGAATTAATTTTAGCAGGCTTTCTTCAAAGACAGGAGAAGAGATGAATTGACACAGTGAAGTTCTCAGGGTCTTTTAAAGATTTGCTGCAAAACAACGTGGGTTGTGATCTTCTCTCCTTCCTTGACACTTCTTCAGGCTAACTTTATCAGCTGCTCACTCCAGAAGGTAAAACACAATGACTGCTATAAATAAAAGCTTGTGATTTTTCTGCCCTCTTCGGTGTGTGCTGCTGCTGCCGGGTTTGTCCAATCAAGAGGCGCAACTGACTTCTCTGTCCACATTTCCCCCTGTTACCAGGGTTTCTGTTCGACATTTAACTTGAGTCATATGACAACCAGTAAACATAGTTGCCAAATTAATATTTTCAGTACCCTCTTGAAAAAGAACTGGTCTGACATTTATTAAGTTTGACGATGAATTCCTCAAAAAGAATTTCACAAAAAAAAATTCAAAATCACTTCCATAACATCATGTACTTTCCCTGAGCTACAGGTTATTGGAAGTCTCTCTGGCTGTGTTTATTTTTGTTGATTTTTCACTCAGGTTCTTTCTGAATCCATGCGTTTGCAGCACTTTGTCAGTGAGAAACATGGAGATATGCTTAAAGATTTCGCTGCAAATTATTCAAATCTCCATCTTTCTCCGAACTTTGCAGAAAAACATTAATGTGGGAATCACACACATCAGGCCGTCAAACCTCTACGTTAAACATAGAAAGGTGACAGTGTTTATTGTGACGGGGTTCCATTTATTCAGACACATCTGGTATAAAAGTGCTCAAGAAATGATTCACACATGTAATGTATTTGTATATTATGTGCATGACATAATAATGCAAATGAACAATTCCTTGCACTTGCCACGCTTGGTGCATATTTTCTCTGCTAATGCCCCCTGAATATATTAGAGAAAATGGTGATGAGGATGAGATAAAAGTTTGTAAATATAGGCAGCAAACAGCAGCAGGGACTGCAGTAAACAGGATCAGGCAGCTCCTGGTGACCTACCTGCTCGGATGGTGGAGATTTTAGGTAGATTGTAGGGCCACAGAATGTCTCTTCAGTTGAATGAGATACCGCAGGGTCTTCCTGTGCATCTGATTCAAATTGCTTATTTGGGACAATATGGCTGCACACATTTGGGACACATCGGAAGGTGGGGAACTGATGAGAGGGCTTGAGAACCATTCAGTTCAAAGATTGAAAGAATGGACATGTTTTTCAGAGCTAATAACATTTTGGAATTTGAAGGTGAAAGTGCAGAGTTCAAGACTCAGAATAAGGCAATTCTTGAGGGCAAGAAAGCAATTTTGCGAATGGAAATTAGCCTGGAAGTGTATGACCAGCTAACAAAGCACCCAGCTCCCATCAAGGCATAAGATGTGCCATTCAAAACAATCATCACCAAGTTGGAGGAACATTTCAACCCGAAGCCACCAGAGATCACGGCAAGCTAGAAATTTGGAAGCAGAAATCAGAAAAGTAGTGAAACAGTTGGTGAGTACATTGTGGCATGAAGAATTTATCACCACATTGCAACTTAGGCATATTCTTAGACCGTCCATTATGAGACAGATTTGTGCTTATATTGGTGGATGAGAAAAGATACTAAACACACAAAATCTCACATTCGAGCTCGCATGTAAGATTGCTCTTTCCATGGAGATTGCATCAAAGAATGCTCGAGAATTTCAGCCTGTGCCAGTGATTGTAACACACTTCAGGGGAACTTAAAAAAACTGGTAAAATGGGCTTTCACATGGCAGTTAAAATTTACACAGAGAATTGTGAAGAGATGCAATTTGGGAGGAAGAATAAGGAGAGGCCATATAAATTAAATGGTACTATTCTAAAGTGGGTGCCAGAACAGAGAGACAATGTACACCAATCTTAGAATGTTTGAAAAGGCTTCTAAGAGCAAACAGGACACTTGGCTTTATTAATAGAGACATATAGTAAAAGCAAATAAGTTATGATAAACCTTTATAAAATACTGGGTCTGAATGGCCTACTCCTCTACCTCCACAGAAAGCTTCCATTCCAGGTTTGCACACACTCGTCAGGATCACTCTCCACAGATCCCGCCACTCCAGGCTCGGACATCAGGATCACTTTCCATAGATCCCACCACTCCATGCATGGATATCTCCCTCATGATCAGATCACAGGTCCTGAGTCCTGCCACATCCAGTCATGAATGATGGTAGACAATTAAATAACTAACCAAATGAGGAGGCTCCAAAAAATCCCCATCCTCAATAATGGTGGAGCCAAAGCTAAATCATTTACAACCATCTTACATCAGACATTGCTCAGTGGATGATTCATCTCGGCCTCCTGAGGTCCCCAGCATCACAGTTTCCAGTCTTCAGCCAATTCGATTCACTCCACATGATAGCAAGAAACAACTGAAGTCACTCGATACAGCAACGACAATACGCCCTAACAACGTCCCGGCTCCAGTACTGAAGAATTGTGCTCCAGAACTAGCTGTGCTCTCAGCCACACTGTTCCAGTAGAGCTACAACACAGGCATCTACCCGACAATGTGGAAAATTGCCCAAGTGTGCCCACTCCATAAAAAAAAGCAGGACAAATCCAATCTGACCAATTACCACCCCATCAGTCTCCCATCAATCATCAGCAAAGTGATGGAAGATGTCATCAACAGTGCGATCAAGCACCAGACACTTAGCAATAATCTGCTCATCGATGCTCAGTTTAGGTTCTGCCAGGGTTCCCCAACCCCAGGCAAATACTTGGCAGGTAGAGTATAATGTGGCAAAATGTGAGGTTATCCACTTTGGTAAAAAGAATGGAAAAGCAAAATATTATTTAAATTGTGAGAGATTACAGAATGCTGCGGTATAGAAGGATCTGGGTGTCCTCGCACATGAATCACAAAAAGCTACCATGCAGGTAGAGCAAATAATTAGGAAGGCAAATGGAATGTTGCCCTTTATTTCAAGGGGGATGGAGTATAAAAGAAGAGAAGTCTTGCTGCAAATGTACAGGTGTTGGTGAAACCACACCTGGAGTACTGTGTACAGTTTTGGTCTCCTTATTTAAGGAGGGATATACTTGCATTGGAGGCAGTTCAGAGAAGGTTCACTGGATTGATTCCTGTGATGAAGTGGTTGTCTTATGTGGAGAGTTGATCAGGTTGGACCTATACTCATTGGAGTTAAGAAAAATGATAGGTGATCGTATTGAGACATATAAGATTTTGAGGGGGCTTGACAGGGTGGATGCTGAGAGGATGTTTCCCCTCACGGTGGAATTTTGAACTAAGGGACACAGTTTCAGAATAATGGTCTTCCATTTAAGAAGGAAATGAGCAATTTCTTCTCTCAGAGGGTCATTAATCTTTGGAATTCTCTACCGCAGAGAGCAGTGGAGGCTGGGTCATTGAATGTCTTCAAGATTTTTATCTACAAGAGAGCCAAGGGTTATGTGGGCAGGCAAGAAAGTGGGGTTGAGGTCATGATCAGGTCAGCCATGATCCTATTGAATGACGGAGCAAGATCGAGGGGCCAAATGGCCCACTCCTGCTACTAGTTCTTCTGATCATTGTTTGTATGATCTCATTGCAGCTTGGTCCAAACAGAGACAAAAGAGTGGAATTCCAGAGGAGAGGTGAGAGTGATTGCCCTTGAGTGAGTGTGGCATCAAGGATCCCGAGCAATATTGAAGTCAATGGGAATCAGGGGGAAAACTCTCCACTTGCTGGAGTCGTACCTCACACAAAACAAGATGGTTGTGTTTCGTGGAGGCCAATCATCTCAGCCCAGGACATTGCTTCAGTAGTTTCTCAGGGTAGTGTCGTAGACCCAAACATCCTCAGCTGTTTCATTGACGACTTTCCCTTCAAAATAAGTCAGAAGTGGGAATGTTAGACGATGATTCACAACTCCTCAGTTGAAGCAGTCTGTGCCTCCAAGCAGCAAGACCAGAACAATATTCAGGCTTGAGCTGATAAGCGACAAGTAACCTTCTGGCCACACAAGTGCCAAGCAGTGAACATCTCCAATGAGAGAGAGAAAAAAATCTACCTTTTGATATTCAGAAGCATTATCATCGCTGAATCCCCCAACATCAATATGTTGGGGGTTACCATTGACCAGAAACTAAACTGGACCAGTCACATCTATGCTGCGGCTATAAGCACAGGTCAGAGATTAGGAATTCTGCAGCAAGTATCTCACCTCCTGATACATCGAAACCTGTTCACCATCTACAAGGCACAAGTGAGGAGTGTGATGGAATACATCCCACTCAACAACACTCAAGAAGCTCAATACCATCCAGGACAAAGCAGCCCACTTGATCGCCACCTAACCCACCACCTGAAACATTCACTCTCTCTACCACCAGTACACAGTGGCTGCAGTGTGTACCATCTCTATATGCACTGCAGTAACTCGCCAAGTATCCTTCAACAGCACCTTTCAAACCCGTAAACTCTACCACCTCGAAGGACAAGGGCAGCAGATGCATGGGAACTCGCCATCTGCAGGTTCCCCTCCAAGTCACTCACCATCCTGACATGGAACTATATCGCCACTTCTTCACTGTTGTTGGGTCACAATCCTGGAACTCCCTCCCCAGTAGCACTGTGGGTGTTCCTGCACCATATGGACTGCATCAGTTCAAGAAGGCAGCTGACCACCACATTCTCAAGGGCAATTAGGGATGGGTAATAAATGCCAGCCTTATCAGCGATACTCGCGCCCATTAATGAATAAAAAACAAATCACTCTCCACAGATTCCCAACAATCTGGGCTTGGACATTTACTTCAGGAGCACAGAGCTTTATATAACTGCAACATGAGTTCCAATCTTCATATTCCGTTCACTGTTCACATTATTTTTCTACCAGCCCACTAGCTTTTAGTGATTCAGTACTCGGGTCTCTGCGCCTCCGCAGTTTCTATCATCTCACCACTTAACAAAAAACACTCTGATCAATCTTTCGTCGGTACCAGATGACCCCTCATTTTAAACTCCATCTGCCAAAGCATTTATTACCCATCCCTAATTGCCCTTGAGAATGTGGTGGTCAGCTGCCTTCTTGAACTGATGCAGTCCATATGGTGCAGGAACACCCACAGTGCTACTGGGGAGGGAGTTCCAGGATTGTGACCCAACAAAGCACTCACTTAATCTATCAAGAAGATTTGAAAATACATTTCTTGCCAAAGGATAATGTTCTGCTTCTGCTCCCTCGCCATTTGCTTTTCCCGTTAGTCTTTCACTTGGTGTAAATCCAGAGAAAGTAAAGATGGAAAGAAGGAAGGAGGGGAGGGAAAATCCTGCTCCGTTTCGTGATCCCTATTTGATCTTCATTCCAGTCCAATTTGGGTGAAGAATTCCAATTGTCTATCTCAATTTTAATAAAGTATAAACAATTAGATTAGATTAGATTCGAGATACAGCACTGAAACAGGCCCTTCGGCCCACCGAGTCTGTGCCGACCATCAACCACCCATTTATACTAATCCTACACTAATCCCATATTCCTACCAAACATCCCCACCTGTCCCTATATTTCCCTACCACCTACCTATACTGGTGACAATTTATAATGGCCAATTTACCTATCAACCTGCAAGTCTTTTGGCTTGTGGGAGGAAACCGGAGCACCCGGAGAAAACCCACGCAGACACAGGGAGAACTTGCAAACTCCACCGTCAAGATACTGACAAGAACAGGTTTCCAGTCCGACATTGTATTGAAGCGGCAAACAAGAATGCAACAGGCAGTTGATAAACTAACGACAAGGATGGGATTCGAACCAACACGTGCACAACATAGAAGATCAGTCGCCCATCGCCATAACTTCTCAGCCACCTCTTCACCTGGCAAGTAGCAGAAGCACAACCGTCACCTTCACACAAATCCTGATGGAAATGTAGCTTCTGGAAGTAAATGAAATTTCCATCACATCAGGTCATGGCCTGTTGGGAATGGAGCGGTGTGAAACATTCCAGACCATGTCCAACACGTTTCTACTCAGTGTGAAAACCCACCACGGAAAGACTGGAACATACAATCATTTGATCACAGCATGATTAACATCACTCAGACACCTGAACCATTCGGTCACTGACAAAGTCATGATAACTTCGAATTTCTCATGAAATGACAACTCAGAAAACTGACTGGAAGAATTGCTTCAACTCCACGTGATCAGTGAGGCACAGCCTCAGCCGACTTGTCAGGTGGTGTAAACAGATATCACTGCTTCTGATCTTCACCAGAACAGAGAGTGAGATGTAACATTGATCATCAAACAGACTGTGAGAGAATACAACAGAATAAAACACATGGAGAGACACTGTGGAATAATAAATAGATTTGATTGGAATGTTAAATTTTAATTGGAATGGATAAAACACCAGAAACGGCAGATTAAATTGGGATTCTCATCATTATATTGATATGGGACAGAAAAGATAAACTGATAGAAAGAAGGGAAGAAGGAAGAATGGAACTGTACAGTTTTAACAGTTTTTTCACTCGTCCATCAAAGCTGGATAAATAAAAGTTGCAAAAGTTGCAAATGCTGCCAAAACCTTGGATTGAAGGATGTCCCAACTGTTTAACTGTCTCCTCACTGGGGGATTTCAATCAGTGAGCAATATTATTCTCTGCCTTTTTTTTTGTTAAATGAACCCAGAACTGTAACTTGGAGTTAATATCTGTGTTCCGACTCCTGAATAATAAAATTGTGAGTTTCTTGATATTATCTGGACACATTTCCTGCCGAAAGAACTAAGAACTCTTTTCTAATTTGCACAATACTATATGCACACTCATCACGCCTCCTCAGCTAGCATCCTTAGTGCTGCTCTCTCTTCTCCCAAACCTCATCGCCTGTGACTGTTACATCATCACTCTGACATTGGGAGAGGTTGATCCCACTTTCTTCAGCGTTAATCCTTTACATCCTTAGACTGCACTGTGAATCAATAAAAAATGGTTAGAGTTAACCTCCTTCATTTATCGAAACACCAAACAGCTGCCAGTTGTCAACCAACTCAAACCCATCAGAGAGAGAGAGAGAGACTGTCAGAGAACTTCCTGCATCCAGTCCTGACTCTGTCGCGATCAGCAGTTGCTCACCCAGACCCCACTCTCATCAACACTGAACATTGTCACTGAGACCCTTCAAATAATGTTTATAAAAGGCAGAAAAATTCAAAGTTCATCGCAGCTGGATTGATTGAAACTAAGTTTAATATCTTCTCACCATTAGGTAACCACATGAGAAAGTCCTTCAATCGTTAGCATAAATTATAAGCTGTAAGAATGTTTGTCATTGGGTTGAATAATTTCTGTGTGAGGAATGTTCCAGCATCATAAACCAGGGGAACATGCTGACTGAGTTGTGTCTTCATCTCTTCTGGGCAGTCAGACAGTTCACCCTTCATTCTGCTCTGATTCACTTTCCCAAAGCGGATCTACAGATTCTCAAATCTGGAGATTGGGTTTTCTTATTTGGTTCCTTTTGATTTTTCTTGCTCCTGAATGATAATATATTCCAACCTTGGATCAACCTTTCCCTGTGTCTCAGTCTCGGTTAAAGGCGACACATAATGGCACCAACACTCTGAAACATACAACATGGTCACACTCTGCTTCAGTGAGATTAATGTTGAGGCGGTTTCACGTCAAATGCAATTGTGAACAAATTTCTCTCGTGGAAATTGTGGGTGATTTGAGTATTTGCACTGAATTTCTGTGCAAGGAGGGACAGTTTCAAACAGCCATTCCCAAATCACTTCTTTCACAAAGACAAAGACTGTGCTGTCTTCACGTGCAACTCAACTTCATTAACAAATTTGAACTCAAAGTTCAGGGGAAGACAGAGATGTGAATGATTGACAGAGTAATGTTTAAATCATAACTTTCCGTTTCTTCACTGCAGTGAGGCTTTGTTGGGGTTTGAAGTGAGGTTTTGCTGTTTATCAGACAGAGGCTTTAACCAACTAAGCGACAGGGCAAAATCTCAAACACATCCTTTCCTGGAGTTACAGGTTATTGCAGGACTATCTGTCTCTGGGTTCTTTTTGAATCCATAAGTTTGCAGATCTTTGTGAGTGAGAGACATGGAGATATGCTTCAAAGATTTCCCCGTAAATTATTCATATCTCCATCTTTTCCTGAACTTTGAACAAACACATTACTGTGGGAATCACACACATCTGGCCCTCACACTCGTCCGCTAAACATTGAAAGGTGACAGTGTTTATTGTGAGGGGCTCCATTTATTCAGACACATCTTGATCGGGACGTGTTTCACACATGTAACGTTTTTGTATATTATGTTTATGATGTAATATTGTAAATAAACATTTCCTTGCACTTGTCGCATTTGATGTCCATTTTCTCTGCTGATGCCCCCTGAATATAGTGGAGAAAATGGTGTTGAGGATGAGATAAAAGTCTGTAAATATAGGCAGCAAACAGCAGCAGGGACTGCAGTGAACAAGAACAGCCAGCTCCTGGTGACCCACCTGCTCAGATGGTGGAGATTTTGGGTGGATTGTGTGAAGCCTGTGCTACAGACTGTCTCCTCAGTTGAATGAGATGCCCTAGGGTAAAGCATGGCTACCCGACCCGACTCCGACCAGAGCCGATGACATGTGTCGGGTTCGGGTCGGGTCTCTCTTCCGTGTCCGGCATTCGGGTTCGTGACGGGTCGGGCTGGAGGCCGACACAGTGCTGCCTTGCTCAGGGAGGGAAGTTCAGCATGATTCCGCAGGAATAGCCAGCTTTCGGAATGGAGGATCACAACATTTGGACAAGGTATGTTTGATATAATTAACTTTATTATGGTAGTCAGGTCGGGTCGGGTCGGGTCGGGTGTGGGAAAAAAATCAAAGGACTCGGGCCCGGGTCAGGTTCAGGTTGGATGTGGTCAGGTCGGACCGGGTCGGGTTTCAATTTCATAAACGAGCAGGCCTTTTCCGCAGGGTCTTCGTGTGCATCAGATTCAAAGGGATTATTTGGGACAATATGGTTGCACCCAAGGGATACATCAGAAGGCTAGGAACTTATGAGAGGGCTCGAGAACCATTCAGTTCATATATTGAAAGAATGGACATGTTTTTCAGAGCTAATAACATTTTGGAACTTGAAGGTGAAAGTGAAGAGCTCAAGACTCAGAATAAGGCAATTCTTGAGGGCAAGAAAGTAATTTTGCGAATGTAAATTATCCTGGAAGTGTATGACATGCCAACAAATCTTCCTGCTCCCATCAAGGCAAATGATGTGAATTCAAAACAATCATCACCAAGTTGGAGGAACATTTTAACCCGAAGCCACTAGAGATCACGGCAAGCTAGAAATTTGGAACCAGAAAGCAGAAAAGTAGTGAAATAGTTGGTGAGTACATTGTGGCACTGAAGAATTTATCACTACATTGCAACTTTGGCACATTCTTAGACCGTACATTACGAGACAGATTTGTGCTTATATTGGTGGATGAGAAAAGATACTAAACACGCAAAATCCTACATTTCAGCTGGCGTGTAAGATTGCTCTTTCCATGGAGATAGCATCAGAGAATGCTGGGGAATTTCGTCTTATGCCAGTGACAGTAACACACTTCAGGAGAAGATAAAAAAAACTGTCAAAATGGGCTATCACATGGCAGATAAAATTTTCCACAGAGAAGTGTAAAGTGATAAAGTTTGGGAGGAAGAATGAGACAATGTGCACCAATCTTAGAAGGTTTGAAAATGTTGCGAAAAGCAAACAGGACACTTGGCTTTTTTCATAGAGGAATCGAGTAAAAGCAAATAAGTTATACTAAACCTTTATAAAACACTGGGGCTGAATGGCCTACTCCTGCACCTCCACAGAAAGCTTCCACTCCAGGCTCGGACACCCTCTTCAGGATCACTCTCCATACATCCTGCCACTCCACGCATGGATATCTCCCTCAGGATCAGATCTCAGCTCCACAGTCCTGCCACATCCAGCGTGAATGGTGGTGGATAATTTAATAACTAACCAGATGATGAGGCTCCAAAAACACCCACATCCTCAATGATGGTGGAGCCGAGCACGTCAGTTCAAAAGGCAAAACTGAAGCATCTGCAACCATCTTCAGTCAGAAATATTAAGTGGTTTCGATCTGTGCTAATTTCAGCTCCTCATGGTCGCTGGTGCCTTGATTCTCTGGTGCTAATTTCAGAGTAAGTCATGCAGCTTGACAATTGGAGCCAAAGAAAAAGACACAGGAGAGGTTGAAAGTGCCAAAACCTGGGATTGAACCAAGAACTGCGATTTTTAGTGCAATGCAAATCCAGCTGATCTATTTCAGCCACACATTAAAACCAGCCTTCGCTCATTGCTTTGGAAGACAATATTTACATTCAAGTGTTTGTCAAAATTTACAGAACACAACATGAGTAATATTTCCAATTGTTTTCTCAGCACTGTTGGAATGTGAAGCGGGAGACAGCCAGAAATCCCACTGATCCACACTGACCCAGAGCTGAGAGTGAAATGAGATAAAGTTCAATCTTTAGCAGCGAGACGCTGGAGAGTCGTAAGAGTCCTGAATCAAGGAGAGACTTTCTGATATAGTAAAAGCAAAATACTGCATATGCTGGAAATCTGAAATAAAAACAAAGGTGCTGGAAATACTCAGCAGGTCTGGCAGCATCTGTGGAGAGAGAAATAGAGATAAAGTTTCAAGTCTGTGACCTTTCATCAGAACTGCCAAAGGTTAGAAAAGAATTGGGTTTTAAACAAGTGAAGGAGAGGGGCCTGTGGGAGAGAACAAAGGGGAAGGTGTTTGATGGGGCAGAGGGCAGGAAAGATTAAATAACAATGTTGTCCTGGGGCAAAGGCAAAGAGTCCGTTAATGCTTGTGGTCAAAGACAAAGCATTTGTCCAGAGAGAGTGTTAATAGCAGAATAATGAGCAGCTCTGACTACATGAAAAACAGGCACATGGTTTTAAACACATTGTGTTTTGTGCTCCCCCTTTTGTGAATCCTTGTTCACAGCTTTCCAATTATAATGCAAAGAAATGAACACAAACAGGCTTTCTTTGGTTTAAAGAAGAAAAGGGAAACTTATTAAACTTGCTTAAACTTTAATACTGTTCATGCCTACAGATATACAATGTACCCATGCTAGCATGCACACGTGATATACAGATGCAGCGGGGACAGAAAAAATAAAAGATAAAGTGGAACAGTTTGAGGCAATATCTTGTTACTGTGCTTCGAGCTCACGGTATAGCACTTTTGTAGGTAATTCTTGCGTTTCGTAGGGCCCAGTATTCTACTTAAACCTTGTGCATGTTGGAGACTTTTCTCTCTTTGAGATTCACATGTTTTCACAAGGTTCAGTTCTGTGGGAAAGAGATGGAGGCAGGCAGGACTGGAGAGGGTCTGCCCCATCCGGAAGCACATGGTGTTCTGAGTTCAAATCTGTGGCAAGTTCAAAAAACCAACAGCCAATTATTCATGTGACTAAAACTGGTCTGACCACTTCTGCTGTGCATTGGGGAAGCAAAACACTGCGTCCCTTTGTTTCAATACTGTTTGTTACTATGCAAATTTCTTTCCAGTCAGGCGCTTGCAATTTTAAGTTTTAATGTTCATGTGGCAAAAATCATGTGTGCCTCAGTCTTGGCAGGTGGCGTGGGGGGGTTTTCCTGACACCAGTCATGTTCTGAAGTTATTGAACTCAAGGTTTGGTCCACAAGGCTGTAGAGTGACGAATCGAAAGATCAGGTGCTGTTCCTCGAGCTTGCGTTGATATTCACTGGAACACTGGAGCAGGCCAAAGATAGAAATGTTGACATGAGAGCAGGGGGAAGTGTTGCAATGGCAAGCAACCAGAAGCTCAGGGTCATGCTTTCGGACTGAGTGGAGGTGTTCTACAAAGCGGTCAGCTAATCTGCGTTTGGTCTCCCCAATTTAGAGAAGACCGCATTGTGAACAGAAAATACAGTACACTAAATTGAAAGAAGTACAAGTAAATCGCTGCTTCACCTGAAAGGGGTGTTTGGGGCCTTGGATAGTGAGGAGAGAGGAGGTAAAAAGGAAGCTATTACACTTCCTGCGATTGAATGGGAAGGTGCCGTGGGAAGGGGACGAGGTATTGGGGATAATGGAGGAGTGGACCAGAGTGTTGCGGAGGGAACGATCCTTTCAGAATGCTGACAGGGGAGGGGAAGATGCATTTGGTGGTGGCATCACGCTGGAGGTGGTGAAAATGGCGGAGGATAATCCTTTGGATGTGGAGGCAGGTGGGGCGGAAAGTAAGGACAAGGGGAAACCTGTGGCGTTTCAGGGAGGGATGGGAAGAGGGGAAGGCAGATGTGTGGGAAATGGACCAGACAAACTCCTTGAACTCTCTGCTGACGAAGTCTGAAAAAGGGAAGAACAACCACACAACATGGGTCTCAAATCGAAGACCCTGGGATTAAAAGTCTCATGCTCCACCAACTGAGCTAACAAGGCCTGATACAGTTCTTCCACTCTGTCTGTTATTGGACGGATGCAGCTGTTGGCTCCACCCCAATGGCGGGCGTTTGTTCCACCAACCATGAAGCAGCTTCCTATCAATTCCCAAAATTATCATCTTCAACAAGAGAGAATCTAAATATCTCCCCTTGACATTCAATGGCATTGTCATTGCTGAATCCCTCACTATCAACATCCTGGGGTTTGCCAATGAACAGAAACTGAATTGGAACAGCCATATAAATACCATAGCTTCAAGAGCAGGTCAGAGGCTGGGAATTCTACTGTGAATCACTCACGTCCTGTCCACCATCTCCAATACACAAGTCAGGAGTGTGATGAAAGGCTCCTAACTTGCCTGGATGAGTGCAGCTCCAACAACACCAAAGAAGCTCAACACCATCCAGGACAAAGCAGCTCACTTGATCAGCACTCCATCCACCACGACCTCGACCACCTAGAAGGACATTGGATGAATGGCAACACTACCATCTGCAAGTTCCCCTCCAAGCTACACACCATCCTGTCTTGGAACTATATCATGATTCCTTCACTGTCACTGGATCAACATCCTGGAACTCCCTTCCTAACAGCACGTATTGCAATGGCTCAAAAAGGCGGCTCACCACCACCTTCCCAATGGAAATTAGGGATGGGCAATAAATGCTGGCTTTGCCAGCAATGCCCACATCCCATGAAAGAATAAAAAAGAGATTTACCCAAATGGCAGAGGGTGAGGGATTTCAGTTATGTGGAGAGATTGGAGAAGCTGGGGTTGTTCTCCTTGCAGCAGAGAAAGGTCAGAAGAGATTTGACGCATTTGTTCAAAATCATTTTAAATAAGGCAAAACTGTTTCCAGTGGTAAAAGGGTCAGTAAGTAGAGGACACAGATATCAGGTGATTGGCAGAAGAACCAGAGGTGACATGAAGAACCATTTTTTACACAGCAATGTGTTGTGATAAAGAAAGAAAAGACTTGCATTTATATAGCACCTTTCAAGACCACTGGACATATCAAAGCACTTTGTAAACAATGAAATACTTTTGAAGTGTAATCACTGTTGTAATGTCAGAAATGCAGCAGCTAATACCCAAAAACAGCAATTTGATAATGACCAACTGATCTGATTGAGGCGCAAATATTGATCATAACACCAGGGATAATTGGAATTAGAATTAGAATTAGAACAGTACAGCACAGTACAGGCCCTACGGCCCTCGATGTTGCGCCGACCTGTGAAACCATCTGACCTACACTATTCCATTTTCATCCATATGTCCATCCAATGACCACTTAACTGCCCTTAAAGCTGGCGTGTCTACGACTGTTGCAGGCATGCGTTCCACGCCCCTACTACTCTCTGAGTAAAGAAACTACCTCTGACATCTGTCCTATATCTATCACCCCTCAACTTAAAGCTATGTCCCCGCGTGTTTGCCATCACCATCCGAGGAAAAAGACTCTCACTATCCACCCTATCTAACCCTCTGATTATCTTTTATGTCTCTATTAAGTCACCTCTCCTCCTCCTTTTCTCCAACGAAAACAACCTCAACTCCCTCAGCCTTTCCTCGTAAGACCTTCCCTCCATACCAGGCAACATCCTAGGAAATCTCCTCTGCACCCTTTCCATAGCTTCCACATCCTTCCTATAATGTGGTGACCAGAACTGCACGCAATACTCCAGGTGCGGTCTCACCAGAGTTTTGTACAGCTGCAGCATGACCTCGTGGCTCCGAAACTCGATCCCCCTACTAATAACAGCTAACACACCATATGCCTTCTTAACAGCCCTATTAACCTGGGTAGCAACCTTCAGGGATTTATGCACCTGGACACCAAGATCTCTCTGTTCATCTACACTACCAAGAATCTTCCCATTAGCCCAGTACTCTGCATTCCTGTTACTCCTTCCAAAGTGAATCACCTCACACTTTTCCGCATTAAACTCCATTTGCCATCTCTCAGCCCAGCTCTGCAGCCTATCTATGTCGCTCTGTACCCTACAACATCCTTCGGCACTATCCACAACTCCACCGACCTTTGTGTCATCCGCAAATTTACTAACACACCCTTCTACACCCTCTTCCAGGTCATTTATAAAAATGACAAACAGCAGTGGCCCCAAAACAGATCATTGCGGTACACCACTCGTAACTAAACTCCAGGATGAACATTTGCCTTCAACCCCCGCCCTCTGTCTTCTTTCAGCTAGCCAATTTCTGATCCAAAGCTCTAAATCACCTTCAACTCCATACTTCCGTATTTTCTGCAATAGCCTACTATGGGGAACCTTATCAAACGCCTTACTGAAATCCATATACACCACATCCACTGCTTTACCCTCATCCACCTCTTTGGTCACCTTCTCGAAAAACTCAATAAGGTTTGTGAGGCACGACCTGCCCGTCACAAAACCGTGCTGACTATCGATAATGAACTTATTCTTTTCAAGATGATTATAAATCCTATCTCTTATAACCTTTTCCAACATTTTACCCACAACCGAAGTAAGGCTCACAGGTCTATAATTACCAGGGCTGTCTCTACTCCCCTTCTTGAACAAGGGGACAACATTTGCTATCCTCCAGTCTTCCGGCACTATTCCTGTCGACAATGACGACATAAAGATCAAGGACAAAGGCTCTGCAATCTCCTCCCTGGCTTCCCAGAGAATCCTAGGATAAATCCCATCTGGCCCAGGGGACTTATCTATTTTCACACTTTCCAAAATTGCTAACACCTCCTCCTTGTGAACCTCAATCCCATCTAGCCTAGTAGCTTGAATCTCAGTATTCTCCTCGACAACATTTTCTTTCTCAACTGTAAATACTGACGCAAAATATTCATTTACCACTTCCCCGACCTCCTCTGATTCCACACACAACTTCCCATTGGCCCTAATCTAACTCTCGACATTCTTTTATTCCTGATATACCTATAGAAAGCATTGGGGTTTTCCCTGATCCAATCCGCCAATGACTTCTCGTGTCCTCTCCTTGCTCTTCTTAGCTCTCCCTTTAGATCCTTCCTGGCTATCTTGTAACTCTCAAGCGCCCTAACTAAGCCTTCACGTCTCATCCTAACATCAGCCTTCTTCTTTCTCTTGACAAGCGCTTCAACTTCTTTCGTAAACCACGGCTCCCTTGCTCGACAACTTCCTCCCTGCCTGACAGGTACATACATATCAAGGACACGCAGTAGCTGCTCCTTGAATAAGCTCCACATTTCGATTATTCCCATCCCCTGCAGTTTCCTTCCCCATCCTACGCATCCTAAATCTTGCCTAATCGCATCATAATTACCTTTCCCCCAGCTGTAATTTTTACCCTGCGGTATATACCTGTCCCTGCCCATCGATAAGGTAAACCTAACCGAATTGTGATCACTATCACCAAAGTGCTCACCTACATCTAAATCTAACACCTAGCCGGGTTCATTACCCAGTACCAAATCCAATGTGGCATTGCCCCCGGTTGGCCTGTCTACATACTGTGTCTGCAAATCCTCCTGCACACACTGGACAAAAACTGACCCATCTAAAGTACTCGAACTATAGTATTTCCAGTCGATATTTGGAAAGTTAAAGTCCCCATAACAACTACCCTGTTACTCTCGCCCCTGTCGAGAATCATCTTCGCTATCCTTTCCTCTACATCTCTGGAACTATTTGGAGGTCTATAAAAGACTCCCAACAGGGTGACCTCACCTCTCCTGTTTCTAACCTAGGCCCATACTACCTCAGTGGACGAGTCCTCAAACGTCCTTTCTGTCGCTGTAATACTCTCCTTGATTAACAATGCCGCATCCCCCCCCCCCCCCCCCCTCTTTTACCATCTTCTCTGTTCTTACTGAAACATCTAAATCCCGGAACCTGCAACTTTTGCTCTTCACTTGTTTGAAATTGCAGCATGGGATCTTTTACATTCACCCAAACATGCAGACCAGGTCTTGGTTTAACATCACACCTGAAAGGCAGCACCTTCAACACCCTCAGTGCTGCACTGGAGTGTCAGCTGTGAAATCTGAACCCAGAGGCTTGTGATTTAGAGGTGTGTGTGACCAACTGAGCCACAGCTTTTACCTGAGTCTCAATCCTTCTACCAACAGTTTCTCTCTATCTGGTCTGTCACGACCCCTCATGATTGTGAACACCTCGATCAAATCTCCTCTCTGAGGAGAACAACCCCAGCTTCTCCAATCTATCCACATTACTGAAATCCTAACCACACGTTGCAGAAAGGAATATTTCCTCAAGTTCCTTCTGGTTTTGTGAGTCACCTTAAATCTATAACTTTCGTTATGGACCGTTCAGCAGTTAGAAACAGTTCTTCAGTATTTACTTCACCTCAAACCTTCAAGGAAGCTCTGTAAAGTAACTGAAAATCAAGTTGTCAGAAGTGGGATTTAAACACATGCCTCCAGTGAAAGCTGCAACCTGAACAGAGAAGCTGAAACCGCTCAGTCACCTCAACTGTTCAGACCTTTTTGACCTCATCATCACTTCTGTACTTTGAAAGTTCACTCAGTTCAGTAACTTGTTCAATGTTACTGGAATGCTCAGTGACTGGGATATTCACTCCCCCGGGTTTTCCTGAGCTTGTTCTCGGTGCATGGGGATGCTTGTCCTGGGCCGTGGAATCTTGCATGCCTGTAATGGACATTAACCCACTGATTGAATCTGTATTCACTGCTTTCTGCTGGTGCTGGGTCATTGCAGAGTGTGGGGCCGGAATGTTGCTGCTTGTCCCGGCCTCACTCACTCTGGGAAAGAGTAAATAATTGATGCGTCTGTTTCTGTATCTGAAATGTGACTTCGATCTGCTGTTATTAACTGAGGCAGCGCTGCAGGAGGATACGTGAATAATCTCTCACTAATCAACTGCAAACAGTCAGAATGTGTAACTTTGAGCAGCGCTTTCTGCACCGTCAGGGCTGGAAAGTTGAGGGAGGGAGAGACAGTGTCAGTATCTGAGTGCATACAGCACTGCACAGAGAAAGGGCCAATATACCGGGGCTGAGACACAGTGCATCTTTTCACATTTAATCACAATAATATCCACAGTCAGGAATGGAAAAGGATGAAAAACCGAATAGCAAGAGCAAAAGTAAGAATACTAAGCAATTATAGATTAGCTGATAAGCTTTTACTGTGTTACCTGGTCGTCTACTGTTTTATATTCAATGCTGTCTCCACTGTGGCCAGGGAATGGTTTCTTCTCAAGGGCTGAATATTAACAAAACTTTTTGAATTAAAATCTTTTAAAATTAATTCCATGGAGCTAATGGGGAACAGTCAAATAACTGCATCAATTATAGGCGAGTTGGTTGGTGATGACGTGGATGTGTCTGCAGTGTGCAGGACCAGACTGTTTCTATCGATTCACAATGAATGTTCCACCCTATGTTTGCAACAGTAAAACTGATAGTGGACAATGGCTATTCTGGTTGCAGCAACCTGAAGATTTAACTCATTAACACCCTGCTTTAGGGTAATTTAGAAAGCACAACATGCAGCTCTTTCAGTTAGTGTGCTTGTTTGTTCACCCACAATTTGTTGGTTTAAACACAAAAAAGGATGAGGCTTTATTAACTTAATCTCTTCTACATCTGCTGTATTAGTCTTGCTGTTGATTCTTCAAAGATAAGATTAATCAAGTCTTTCTTTGTGAAATCCATGCTGACTGTGCTTTATTATATTTTCATTTTCATATGTATTTTCTACTTTTGGGAATTATTGTCTTTTTTATTGATTTTATTTTTATTTATTGCCCATCCCTAATTCCCTGGAGAAAGTGGTGGTGAGCTGCCTTCTTGAACCACTGCAGTCGATGTGATGCTGTTCGGAAGGGAGTTCCAGGATTTTGACCCAGCAACAGCAAGGGAACAGTGATATGTTTCCAATTCAGGATGTTGTATTTATTAGAGGGGAACTTGCAGGTGGTGGTGTTCCCATGCATCTGCTGCCCTTGTCCTTCTCGGTAGTAGAAGTCACGGGTTTGGAAGGTGCTGTCTAAGGAGGCTTGCTGCCTTGCTGCAGTGCATCTTGTGGATGGTGCACACTGCTACCACAGTTCATCGGTGATGGAGAGAGTGAATATTGTGAATGAGGTGCCAATCAAGTGGGCTGCTTTGTCCCAGATGGCGTTGAGCTTCTGAAGTGTTGTTGGAGCTGCACCTCTCCAGGCAAGTGGAGAGCATTCCATCACACTCCTGACTTGTGCCTTGTAGATAGTGGACAGGCTTTGGGGAGTCAGGAGGTGAGTTACTCGCCGCAGGATTCCTAGTCTCTGACCTGCTCTTGTAGCCATGATATTTAAATGGCTACTGCAGTTCATTTTCTGGTCAATGGTAACCCCCAGGATGTTGATAGTGGGAGATTCAGCAAACGTAATGCTGTTGAACGTCAAGGGGAGATGGTTAGATTCTCTCTTGTTTGAGATGGTCATTGCCTGGCACTTGTGTGACTCGAATGTGAAATATCCTTATTGTCGGGTATTGTATTGTACTGTACAGTGACAACACTTGGAAAGTCCTTCATTGGCTGGAAAAGGCTTCACAAAGTCCTGTGGTCGTGAAATGCATGTGTTGCTTTTTCCATTGTTATTATTGTCATTTTGATTAAAAGATAGGATTCGTGAGCACAAAGTTTAAATCAATGTTGATTCAAATAATGTAAAAGCATCGATATTTTTGCACTATACTTAATAATCACCATCTTCCTATCCTTACAGAGTACAATGTCTTTGACCCTGAAATTGATTCCACAATCTCAGTCCCGAAGACAATTTCAGCCCAGTTCTGATGTAAGATCACAGATCTGAAACGTTAACTCTGTTTCTCTCTCCACAGATGCTGCCAGACCTGCTGGGTATTTCCAGCATTTTCTGTTTTTATTTCAGATTTCCAGTATCTGCAGTAATTTGCTCCTGTGTTACTTTGAAAGTTAAAACGGACCCACCTGTCTACAATTCACACTGGGGTCTCCCATGAAATGATTCTGTATAATGTTGATGTAAGGAATACAGACTCCGAGCACAGAGCTTCCTGTGGGGAATTGGGGATATGAAAACCAGCAGACTCTGCAGGAATTTCCACTGGGAGCACAAATTCACAAAATCTACCTATTATATATCGAGTCATTTTGATTGTCCTTCTGGAAAATTATTTTGAAACAATTTAAACATCAACCCACAGCTCCATGACTTGGTCAATTATGAGGTCATCCTCTGACAGGTCATGTGACAGCTGGAGCCACAAGACATCAGAACCAGATTTGTGACTGGATTAAAACCCGGAATCCAGTCACAATGGCTTTTCAAATAAAGCTGTTGCTGTTTGAAAACACAGCAGTTAAACTTTCTGCCTGACCATGAGGGGAGCGAGGGAGAAATTTACAAAACTCAATCCTTCAACAAAATAGTTCGTAAACCATTAATATAGAAATCATGTGAGGATTCATATGCAGGAGAAACAAGCAGAATACAGAAATTACAGAGGAGAGCTGAAAAAGGAAATGAGATCAGCAAGAGAATGTATGAGAAAAAATTAGCAGGTCACATAACTGGGATCACTGAAGTCTTTTACTAACATATGGACAGTCAAAGAAAGGGTGGGTCAATTAGGAGATCCTGTGGAGGCAGAGGGTGTGACTGAGGTACTAATTAAGTTCATTTCATCTGTCATCACAAAACAAGCAGATTGTGCAAATGTCACAGTAAAGGAGGAGGTTGTGGAGAAATTGGACGGGATGAAAATAGATAAAGAGGAGATAATTACAAGGTTAGCAGTGCTCACAGTAGAAAAGTCACCCGGTCTGGATGGGCTGCATCCTGGGTTGCTGAGGGAAGTAAGGGTGGAAATAGTGGGGACTTAAGCCACAATCTTTCAATCCTCTTTTCTATGGGAATGATGCCAGAGGACTGGAGGATGTAGGGAAGCTTAGGTAGTTCGATCTCAGTTTAACTTGACCATTCTTATAATGTATCTGTTGTAATAACTAATAAGGTCAAGGAAGCCATTTTACAATTAACACATGACCGAAGGAGCCATTTTGTGTTCAGTACTAACATTTATATCCTGTATAATTAATGAGTAGCTACCCATCATGAAACAGATGTTTGTAAAGGTAATGAACCTTGATTGAGTTATAAATAATGAATCAATAATCATTTTAGAGAGAATGGGTTTTCATTTAAAGTTAGTTCAATCTAATTACATTGAGTTTCTGTGTCTGTGTGGGAAAGGGCAGTTTCAGCGAAACGTATTCAAACAATGGACCTTTCTAGGACACCTCATAAAACCCATGGTATGTTACATCGTGACCTTCAAGAGTCTCGATTTAATGAATAGGAAACTTGTTTCAGATCAGATTGGGAGATAGTGTGAAACCACTCCATTGTACTCATGTCTGAGATTCTGAGGACAGGTGACAGTTAGTGGAAGACATCATTCAGAACTTATTAAATGTACCTAGCAACAGCTTGGACCAAATATTATTTTACAAGGTGGTGTGATGGCAATCCAGGGGTTAAAAGTAGGGATTTTGTTAGGTTTCAGTGAGCAGGAACACCAGAAGATCTCAGGGGTAAAGGCTCAGATCATCAAACAAGTTCTCCACCTGATGTGGGATCTAGGCTGGACAAAGAGGACCGTGACACTCTGAGACCAAGCTCGACCAGTCCACACACCTGCTGGAGCAGTAAAGTTATATTGTCCAAGTTTGTTAAAGATAATTTTGCTTTCAATTATTAAGCACTATTTTACTCTCAATAAAAGTTCTGGACTTACTAATCAAGTATCCTGTTGCTTTAATTGGTTAAAGTCATTCCCAAAGAGATTGTCCACAATAGACTTTGCAGAATTAAAAGATAAGTCTGCAAGGATTGCTAATTTTACAGCCCTGTTTAAAAAGAGAGATAAACCCAGCAACTGCGGAGCAGTTAGTCTAATGTCGGTGGTGGCGAAACTTTTAGAGACAAATATCCAGGCGAAAAATAACTGTCACTTGGTAGAACATGGCCTAATAAATGACAGCCAGTACAGAGTGGTTAACAGAAGATTGTGTCTGAAATAATTAATTCATTTCTTTGATGAAGTTTCAGAGAGAGTTGACCAGGGTGGTGAGGTTGATGGTGTGTGTCTGGACTTCAAAATTGTGTTTGAAAAAGTACCCTAAAATAGACTTGTTAACAAAATTCGAGCAGATGGGATTAAAGAGGCAGTGGCAGCGTAGATACAAAATTGGCTGAGGGACAGAAAGCATAAACAAGGGTGAATGCTTGTTTTTCAGAATGGAGGGACGAATCCAGTAATGTCACTGTTGTTGCAGTATGTGCAGTGTCTGACCCTGAGCTGTCCTAGGGAGGGGGCTGTTTGTGATGTTCCTGTGGGGTGCATTATCATCAGGGTCTCTCTCTGAGCTGTCACAGGGATGGGGCAGTGTGTGATATCCTTGTGCATGTCATGCAGGCCCACTGGTGTGTGGTTTCATCCTGATGCCAAAAACAGAGCCCCAGCTATGGGCAAAAATTCTCACTTCCCTGTGGATGTCTTGAGAGAGAAGAAGGCTGAGGGAGTAAACCTGGACAGTAAATCCGGAGTGGAGTCCCTCAGGCAGTTACCTGTTACTTATCAGGTAGTTTTCCAGCAAATCCTACCGCAGAGCAATACCAAACTGTTACTGTTTTTCTCCTTTCCTTTGGACAATACTCGCAATGCTGAGAGGGTGTCCTGATGCTCAGTGTCTCCATACTATTTGTCCAGGCCTGTGCCCTGGAGAGGACAACACGGGAATAAACAGTTGCTGATTGTAAGCTCTCACTCAATTGGTGTAGAGTATGAGCACCAGGGGTAACTTCTGACAGAGGGAGAGATCATCATGTCTCATTGGATAGCTACCACCCACTCAGTTAACTGCTGTCCTGCCACGACCTACTTGCTTCAATGGGTACTTGGAGCTTAGAGAGAAATCTCTCAACAGGCGGTTCGATAATCTATGCACTAGGCAAGACAAACTTAACAAAGAAGACACCAGTCCTTCGCATCGCAATCTGGAATGTGAGGACCATGTGTCCTGGCCTTACTGACAACCTTCTGCAGGTTGATGACACACACAAGACAGCTGTGATTGACAAGGAATTCACAAGGCTCAATGTGGACATTGCTGTGCTGCAAGAAACAAGACTCGTTCAAAGTGGATCCCTCAAAGAGAAACACTACACCTTCTTCTGGCAGGGGAAAGCCCAACAGGCAACTCGTGGGTTTCACAGTAAAAAAACACGCTACATGCGATGAGTGAACCACCCACAGTAGGCTCAGAGAGACTTCATGCTCTTCACTTGTCAACAAGCGCGGGCCCAGTTAATCTCATGTGCATCTATGTCCCGACACTCACCTCCACCCCAGATGTCAAGGATCAATTCTATGAGACACTTGACGCTGCCATCAGTAGAATTCCCAGCACTGAGGGATTGTATCTTCCAGGAGATTTCAACGCAAGTGTGGGTACTGTCTATAGCTTGGCCAACGAGCATAGGGCACCAGGGGATTGGCAAGATGATCCAAAATGGACAGAGGTTGCTGGATCTATGCTGTCACCATGGACTCTGTGTGACAAACAGCTACTTCCAGTTCAAGCTGCGCCACAAGGTGTCCTGGAGCCATCCAAAATCACACCACTGGCACCAGCTCGAACTTAACATCACCAGATGTACCACCCTCAGCAGTGTCCTCTTCACTCACAGCTATCACAGCGCTGTCTGTGACACTGACCACACACTGGTGCATAGCAAGGTCAGGCTTCAGCCAAGGAAGCTTCACCCATCCAAGAAGAAAGGTCCTTTATGGATCAACACTTGCCGAACCACTGATCCAGAAAGGACCCAGGAGTTCCTCAACATCATTGATCAGGCTCTTTCAGAAATCACCCAAGGCCTCAGTGCGGTGTCAAAGTGGAATCATCTGCACGCCACCATCTATAACTCTGCACGGGAAAAGAGATGGGAGGAATGCTGACTGGTTTGAGGCTTATTGGACTGAAATGGAGTCAGTTACTGTAACTAAGAAGAGAGCCCTCATGAACTACAAACCAGTACCCAGCAAACAAACTCTAGACACTCTCAGAACTACCGGAAACAAGTCTCTGCAGACTACTCGGCACTGCACCAAACAATACTGGTTAAAACACTGCAACAGTAATCAATCTGCCGCTGAATCTGGAGTATGCAAGAGGGACATATGAAGGAATTCAACACACCAAGGTTCCTTAGACAGCACCTTCCATACCCGCAACCTCTACCCACTAGAAGGACAAGGGCAGCAGATTCATGGGAACACCACCACCTGCAAGTTCCCCTCCAAGCCACACACTATCGTGACTTGGAACTATATCGCCTTTCCTTCACTGTCGCTGGGTCAAATCCTGCAACTCCCTTCCGAACAGCACTGTGGGTGTACCTACCTCACATAGACTGCAGCGGTTCAAGAAGGCAGCTCACCACCACCTTCTCATGGGAAATGAGGGATGGGCAATAAATGCTGGCTTAGCCAGTGATGACCACATCACATGAATGAATAAAAAAAAATTATGAAAGCAACGGGCCCAGCAGCAACTAAATCAGCACCTTTGAAGACAAAGAAAGGGACAATCATCACTGAACCTAACAAGCAGATGGAAAGGTGAGTGGAGCATTACCTTGAACTCGACATAACGGAGAACATTGTCATTGAAGTAGCTCTCAGCACCATTCCAGACTTCCCTGTCATGGAGGAGTTGGACAGTGAGTCCACTATAATAGAGCTCAACAACGCCATTGACCGTCTTGCCAGTGATAAAGCCCCGGGAAATGATGGTATTCCACCTGGAATCATCAAAAGTGGAAAAGCGGCACAGTTGCAGCATCTCCATGAACTTCTGTGTCTCTGTTGGAAGGAGAGATCTGCGCCTGAAAACATGCGTGATGCAAACATTGTCACCTTGCACAAAAATATAGGAATCACAGTGACTGCAGCAATTACCGAGGCATCTCCTTGCTTAGTATTGTGGGGAAGGTCTTTGCTCACATTGCTCTGACCAGATTGCAGACCCTGGCATCACACATCTATTCTAAGTCTCAATGCAGCTTCAGAGCTGGTAGATCGACAGTCGACCACTCTACATTGTCTTTATAGACATCACCAAGGCCTTTGATCTTGTCAGCAGAGACGGACTCTTCAAGCTGCGATGGAACATAGGCTGCCCTCCTGAACTCTTTGGCATCATCTCTTCTTTCCACGAGAACATGCACAGTTACATCAGTTCCCATGGAGCAACATCAGATGCTTTCAAGATCAGCAGTGGGGTAAAGCAGGGCTGTGTCCTGGTGACAACTCTCTTAGAAACAGAGGAACATAGGAGGAGGCCATTTAGCCCGTCGAGCCTGCTCTGCCTTTCAATTAGATCATGGCTGATCATCTGCCTCAACGCCCCTTTCCCATGCTATCCCCATATCCCTTGATGTCATGAGTATCAAGGTTTCTATCAATTTCTGTCTTGAACATGCTCAATGATTGAGCTGCCACAGACCCCTGGGGGAGAGAATTCCAAAGATTCACCACCCTCTGAGTGAAGAAATTCCACCCTATCTCAGTTTTAAATGGCCTTTTAAATGAAACTTTAAGGAATACAAGCCCGGTTTCCTCATCCCAGGGATTAGTCTGGTGACCCTCCATTGCACTCCCTCCATGGCATGTATATCCTTCCGTAGATAAGGAAGCCAAAACTGGACACAATACTCCAGCGCAGTCTCACCAAGGCTCTATACAATTGCAGCAAGACATCTTTATTCCTGTACTCATGACCCCTCGTGTTAAGGCCAACATACCATTTGCCTTCCTAATTGATTGCTGCACCTGCATGCGAGCTTTTAGTGTCCCATGAACAAGGACACCCAGGTCCCTTTGGACATCAACACTTCCCAAATTCTCACCATTTAAGAAATACTCTGTCTTTCTGTTTATTCTACCAAAGTGGATAACTTCACACTTCTTCATATTATATTCCATCTGTCATTTCATTGACTTATCCTGTCCAAGTCCCCTGGAAGCCTCCTTGTAATCTCCTCACAGCTCACATCCTTTACAATTAGCATACTCTTCTCCATGCTGCTGTTGTACACTTTCAGTGACTCAGATGGGAGTGTCCACCTGCATACCAGAGCTGATGACAAGCTGTTCATCTTGGCAAGACTGCGCGCCAAGACCAAAATGAGTCAGTTCCTAGTCTGTGAGTTGCTGTTTGCTGATGACGCTGTGCTGACATCCCATAATGAAATTCACTTGCAGCAGTTTGTATATCGGTTCTCCCTGGCCTGCAAGGTGTTTGGACTGACGATCAGCATCAAGAAGATCAAAGTTTTGGGCCAGGACGTAGAGACTCCCCCTTCCATCATCATCGACAACCTCACTTTGGAGGATCAACAATCACCAGCAATCTGCCCCTTGATACTGAAATCAGCACCAGGATTGTCAATGCTGCAGCTGTCATGTCAAAGTTGAGAAGACCAATGTGAACCAACAGCAAACTGACCAAAAATACAAAGCTCCACATGTACCAGGCTTGTGTTCTCAGCACCCTCCTTTATAGTAGAGAAGCATCAACAACTTATACAAGCCACGAAAAGCAGCTGAACAGCTTCCACCTCCACTGCCTCAGATGGATATTGGGCATCTCCTGGCAGGACAGAGTGCCGAATGCGGAAGTACACCAGCGTGCAGGGATCTGCAGCATGTTTGCCCTCTTGAGTCAGCGGTGACTCTGTTGACTGGGTCCTGTGTGCTGAATGGATGACGGTCGCTTTGCCAAAGACATGCTCTATGGTGAGCTTGCTATCAGCACGAGACCAACAGGTCACCCACGTCTGTGATACAAGGACATCTGCAAGCGAGATATCCAGCAGACTGCGAGTGTAGTCGATGCATGGGAATTCCTTCCTGCTGACTGGAATTCCTGGAGAAAGGCATTCAGGAAGACCATGGGAAAAGCAGAGGACAAAAGAAATGACCAGATGGTGGGAAAGAGAGCTCAGAGGAAGGAAAAATTGTCAGTCGACATCGGACCAAGGATATTCATCTGTAGCAGCTGTGTAAGGGATTGTCACTCACGTGTCGTCCTCTACAGCCACAACAAATGATGTTTAATACAGAAGTGACGTACACCCCGGGAGTAGCCCATCGCCTTCCGAGACGGACGGTTGCCTATTACTATTACAGCTACAGCTACAACTACAAGAGCGGGTCGGAGGCTAGGAACTCTGCGGCAACTAACTCACCTCTTGACTCGCCAAAGCCTGCCCACCATCTACAAGGCACAAGTCAGGAATGTGATGGAATACTCATGCCTGGATGCTTGCAGCTCCAACAACACTCAAGAGATTGACACCATCAGGTCAATGCAGCCCACTTGATTGGCACCCCATCCACCACCTTAAACATTCATTCCCTCGAGCACCAGTGCAGAGTGGCAGCGGTGTGTAACATTTACAAGATGTACTGCAGCAACTTACCAAGCCTCCTTCAATAGCACCTTCCAACCCACAACCTCTACCACCTGGAAGGACAAAGGTAGCAGACGCATGGGAACATCACCACCTTCAAGTTCCCCTCCAAGTCACACACCATCCTGACTCGGCATTATACCGCCATTCCTTTACTGTTGCAGGGTCAAAAACCAGGAACACCCTCCAAAAAAGCACTGTGGAGGTGCCAGAGGACTGAACAGTGGCAAATGTGACTTCCTATTTCAACAAAGGGTGTAAGGACAATCCAGGTAACTACAGGCCAGTGTGATTAACAGCAGTGGTGAGTAAGGTTTTAGAAACAATATTAGGGAAAAAATCAACAGTCACTTGGAGAGATTTGAGTTAATTGAGGAGAGTGAGCATGGATTTATAAATGGGAGTTCATGCTTGACGAAGTGCATTTTCTGATGAACTAACAGGAAGATGATGCAGCGAATGTTGTTGATATGGATTTTAAGAAAGGATGAATGGATGGATTAAGAATGGATGATAAGGTACCACACAAAAGGGTGGTTAACAAAATTGAGGTTCATGGAATAGGAGAGTCACTGTCCAATTGGATAGAAAATTGCCTTATGGACAGAAAACAGCGTATCGTAGTGAATGGTTCTTTGTCAGACTGGAGGATAGTCGACAGTGGGTGTTCTCCAGTGGTCACTGCGAGAACCACAGCTTTTTCTGCTATATGGAAATGACTCGGATCTTGGAATATCGAGTAGAATCTCAAAATATACCGATAACACCAAACCTGGAGGAGTGGTAAACAGTGAGGATGATATGACCTGCCTGCAACAGGACAGTGAAAGGCTAGCAGAATGGGCAGACAGGTGGCAAATAGAATTTAATAGCGACTTCTGTGAGGTGATGCACGATCGCAGAAGGAATTGGGAGAGACAATATATACTTAATGGCACAGTTCTAAAGAGAACTAAAAATAATGCACCTTGTCAGTGGCTTGTTGGTCCAGGGGTATGATTCCCACTTTGGGTGTCTGATTGGTTAATATGCGAGAGGTTAACAGACTAGCACTTCTTCATTTGTGTTTTTAGTTGAAGGTCATCAATTGGTTGCAGCCTTTCAGAAAGCGAAATTGACGTTCATACAGATCCTGTTTGAGGACCAGAGAACTGGATTCAAAGAGCCTGTCGACAAAATTGAAATGAACAAAATGCACAGGTCGCCAAGTGGGTGTCTGAAGGTGGAGCAGTAACTGAGAGCTGGATCCGAAAACAACACGACCAGTATCTAGTATGGAATGGAATTCTTCTGTGTTTCTGTTGTTTGGTTCGGATTAGGGCAGCACAGTGACGCAGTGGTTAGCCCCACAACCTCACAGTCAAAGGGGCCTGGGTTTAATTCTGAGTACTGCCTGTGTGGAGTTTGCAAGTTCTCCCTGTGTCTGTGTGGGTTTTTGCTGGGTGCTCTGGTTTCCTCCCCCCTCCAAAGACTTGCAGATGATAGGTAAATTGGCCATTGTAAATTGCCCCTAGTGTCGGTAGGTGGTAGGGAATATGGGATTCCTGTAGGGTTAGTATAAATGGGTGGTTGTTGGTCGGCACAGACTTGGTGGGCCGAAGGGCCTGTTTCAGTGCTGTATCTCTAATAGTAATAACTCATCGATTTTCTTGTTCTTCTCTTTTTTGATGCGTTTGAATAATTGTGGATCCTTCTTCAGGGTGTTTCCGTTCACCAGGAAGTTCTGACCTCTGATGATGTTGATCGTAATAAGCTCCTGATAGTTTTGGAACTGAGCAAATTTCCTTTGCTTGAGTCTGCAAGATGTAACTCAGTCTGACAAGGGAGGATTTGAAAGCCACCCCTGTACTGGAGCATACAGTTGTATCCATCCAATAAGAGACTGAGTAGAAGTGACAGTTCAGTCAGTCGAATATGAGACTTTTAATCTCAGGGTTGTGAGTTTGAGTGCCATTCTGTTTTTCCCTTTTTTAGGCTTCATTAGCAGAGAGTACAAGGAGTGTTTGAAATGAAATTCAACAACAGTATGAGCAAGTCTTGCTTTGATTCAGGACTCATCTCTCTGCAGCATCTTGCGATGAAAGATTGAATTTTATCTCATTTAATTGTCAGCTGGGGGTCTGTGCGGCTCAGTGGGACATCTGGCTGTCTCCCGCTTCACAATCCATCAGTGCTGAGAAAGCAATGGGGAATATTACTCCCATGTTGTGTTCTGTAACCTTTCAGAAACAATTGAATGTATGTATTTTCTTCCAAAACAAGGACACAAAGACATTAACAATGTGGGGCTGAAATAGCTCAGTTGGGGGAGTGTTAGATTGAAGATCTAAAGGCAATTTCAATTCTTTATGCGTCCCATGCTTTTGTTCTGATTTTCCAGTTGCACAATTTACTTTGAAATTATTTACCAAACACCAGTGGATTGGATTTTAGAAACAACACAGAGTCATTTACAGCATAGAAGGTGGTCGTTTGGCCCATCATGTCCATGCTGGCTCTCCCCGGAGCAATCGAGTCAGTTCCGCTCACTACTCGATCCCTTTCCTCCTGCAAGTTTCTTTCCTTCAAGTATCCATCCAATTTCCTTTTCAAATCATTGATTGTCTCTGCTTCCACCACACTCGTGGGTCAGGGCATTACCACCCACAACATAAAAAAATTCCACTTCACCCAAGGATGGGAAATATTTATATCTTCTATATTTAGCTTATTCTTTATTTCTATGAGAAGAGAATGGCAGTCAACATGAAAGGGCACCCTTTGAGCAGTACTGAGCTTTGAGCAGTAGATAAGTAATCAGTGGGTAGCAAGAGGTGCAGTGGGCCTTATTAAGGACAAAGAGGATAGTATATGCTCAGAGGTGCTGGGCACTGTTAATATATTTAATGAGTACTTTGTATCAGTGATCACTAAGGAATTGGAATCTGACAAAATATCAGCAGAAGCGGAGAGAGTAGAGGCAATGGATAGGGTACAAATTGAGAGAGGGAGCTACTAAAAAGGCTGGCTGTGCTTCGGGTAGATAAATCACCTGGTCCAGTTGGCTTACATCCCAGATTTCAAAAGGAAATGCGGATGCAGATAACGGAAGGGCATGTTATAATCTTCCAATCTTCCCTGGATACGGGGGAGGTGCCAGAAGATTGAACAGTGGCAAATGTTTTATTCAAGAAAGGGTGTAAGGACAGTCCGGCTAACTACAGGCCAGTTAGATTAACAGCAGTAAGGTTTCAGAAACAATAAACAGGGAAAAATCAACAGTCACTTGGAGAGGTTTGAGTTAATTAAGGATAGTGAGCATGGATTTATAAATGGAAGTTCATGCTTGACTAATCTAACAGCATTTTGTGATAAACTAACAGAGCAGGTTGATGAAGGGAATGCAGTGGATGTTGTTTATATGGATTTTATGAAAGCATTTGATAAGGTACCATATTAAGGGTGGTTAACAAAATTGAGGTTCATGGAATAGGAGGATCAGTGTCCAATTTGATAGAAAAGTGGCTAAAGGACAGAAAACAGTGAGTCATATTAAATGGTTCTTTGTCAGACTGGAGGATAGTCGACAGTGGTGTTCGCAGGGGTAAGTGCTAGAACCACTGCTTCTTTTGCGACAGATAAATGACTTGGATCTTGAAATATAGAGTAGAATCTCAAAATATGCCGATGACACCAAACCTGGATGAGTGGCAAACAGTGAGGATGATATGAATTGTTTGCAACAGGACAGTGATAGGATAGCAGAATGGGCAGACAGGTGGCAGCTGGAATTTAATAGTGATTGATGTGAGGTGAAGTATTTTAGCAGAAGGAATAGGGAGAGACAATACATACACAATGCTCCAGTGGTGAAGAATGTGCAGGAGTAGAGGGACTTGGGTGCATGTCCATCAATCTTTGAAGTTGGCAAGACATATTGCGAGAGTGCTTAGCAAAGTAGATGGGATCTTGGGCTTTATAAATAGAGGCATTGAGTACAAAAGCAGGGGAATTATGCTGAACCATTATAAAGCTCTGGTTTGGCCCCAATTGGAGTGTTGTGTCCAGTTCTGCTCACCACACTTTAGAAAGAATGTGCGGATCCTTGAGAGGATGCAGAGGAGATTTACCGGAATGGTTACAGGGATGGAGGATTATAGTTTCAAGGTTAGGCTGGAAAAGCTAGGGTTGTTCTGCCTGGATCAAAGGAGATTGAGGGGAGATTTGATAGAGGTGTATAAGGCTGTGACAGTTGTAGGTAAGTTGGCAAGGAAAAATTGTTCCCATTAACTATTGGTACAAGGACTAGGGACACAGATTGAATGTTTTGGGCAAGAAATGCAGGGGAAATGTGCGGAAGAACCTTTTTTACATAGTGATTGGTGATGATCTGTAACTCGCTGCCCATGAGGGTGGTGGAAGTGGAAACAATCGATGATTACAAAAGGAATTTGGATGGGCCCTTGAAGGAAATAAATTTACAGGGCTACGGGGATCGAGCATTCGAGTGGGACTGACTGGATCGTTCCCTGGAGAGTCGCCATGGACTCGACGGGGCGAATGGCCTCCTTTTATCCCACAAATGACTCAGTGACTCAATGACTCCAGGTCACTCGCAGAGTCAAGAAAACAGAGTGATGGATTTAACACAACATTATAAGTTATGTTTGTTTTGACAAAATGCAATAATAACTCGTCTCCACTCCTAGTATTTCTAAATCCCACACATTCACTATCATGTGAACAATTATTTCCTGTTGTGTTCTCTCAGATTTCGAAACTTCACTGTTTTGGAGTGAGGTGACATCTACTGGCAGGAAACAAGAACTGCAATCAAGCAGCAGAAACTCCACAGTCTGTCAGGGTTAAAGAAACATTGCAATGTGAGGATACAGCGAAGTGGTTTGATTGGGTAGATGGAGACATGATTCCACTTGTGGTGGTGTCCGAAGCAAGCGCCGGAAATATGAAATTGTCATTCATAAAAGAAATGAGGAATTCATGAAAAATGTAATTACGTTGTGAATGGTTAGAATGTGGAGAGAATAGAAAGTGTGATTGGATGGACAGAAGCAGTCTGAAAGGATGGCTGAGACAAAAGGTGAAAACCCTGAAACGTTAACTGTGTTTCTCTCTCCACAGATGCTGCCAGAGCTGCTGAACATTTCCAACACTTTTTGTTATGATTTCAGCATTTACAGGATGTTGCTTTGATCTGAAAATAAATGGATGAACAGCTTTTCCAAAGGAGCTAAAAATACATGCATTGTAAGTGGCTTGTTGGTCTCGAGGTATGATTATCGCTTTGGGTATGTAATTGGTTAATATGCAAGATGTCCCAGGTTCAACTCCCAGACGAGCCCATTGTCTTTCGTGTTTTTAGTTGAAGGTCATCGATCGGTTGCAGCCTGACAGCAGGCGGAATTGACTTTCATGCGGAGCCTGTTTGAGGACCAGAGAACTGGATTCAAAGAGCCTGTCGACAAAATTGAAATGAACAAAATGTGCAGATCACCAAGGGGGTGTATGAAGGTGGAGCAGTAACTGAGAGCTGGATACAGAAACAATACGACTAGTAACTGGTATGGAATGGAATTCTTCTGTGTTTCTGTTGTTTGGTTTGGATTAACTCATGGATTTATTGGTTTTTCACTTTTTTGATGCGTTTGAAGAATTGTGGATCCTTCTTCAGGGTGTTTTCTTTCACCAGGTAGTTCTGACCTCTGATGATGTTGATCGTAATCAGCTTCAACTCACTGATAGTTTTGGAAGTGAGCAGATTTCCTTTGCTTGAGTCTACAACATGTAACTCAGACTGACATGTGGATCCATCGGAGGATTTGAAAGCTGCCCCTGCATTGGAGCAGACAGTTGCATCCATCCAATAAGAGACTGAGTAGAAGTGACAGTTCAGTCAGTCGAACATGAGACTTTTAATCTCAGGGTTGTGAGTTTGAGTGCCATTCTGTTTTTCCCTTTTTTGGGGGCTTCATTAGCAGAGAGTACAAGGAGTGTTTGAAATGAAATTCAACAACATTATGAGAAAGTCTCACTTTGATTTGGGACTCCTCTCTCTGCAGCATCTCGCTGTGAAAGATTGAACTTTATCTCATTTCTTTCTCAGCTCGGGGTCAGTGTGGCTCAGTGGGACTTCTGGCTGTCTCCCGCTTCACAATCCATCAGTGCTGAGAAAGCAATGGGGAATATTACTCATATGTTGTGTTCTGTAACCTTTGAGAAACAATTGAATGTATGTATTTTCTTCCAAAACATTCATTCTCAGGACAGAGAAAAATAAAGTATTTGATTGACTGTATCAGTAAGTGGGAAATGTTTAAAATATGTTGTGACCAGTGGAGAAATGGGATGAGTGCCCTCTTCTGATTTCAACAGTCGAAACATTAGCTATTTGGCTCTGTAGCTTAGTTGGCTAAAACACCTATCTATTAAATAGAAGATGCTGGGTTCAACTCCCAGCAGAGCCGAATGTCATTATTAGCAACATGCTTTAGAAGTTCACATCTGCGTCTTGTGAGCTTGAACTCATAATTCAAGTTACATGATGTATTTCAGTCACAGGAGAAAACAACCTTTGTGAAGGATGTGAGTTTGGAATGGCTGTTCCTCCTTGTCCAGAAATTCAGTCCTGATATTTCAAAGGTAACTTCTTTGATAGAAATTTGTTCACGGTTCCATTCAACCTGGAAAACAGCTTGACATTAATCTCACTGAAGGAACGTGTGACCGCGTTCTGTGTTGCAGAGTGTTTGTGTCATTATGTGTTGCTTTTAACCGAGACTGGGACATGAAGCAAGTGGGAGGGTTTATCTGAGGTTTGGAATATTTGTCAGTCAGGAACAAGAAAAATCAAAGTAACCAAATAAGAAAACCTATGTCTCGTGGTTACCGAGAAAAGGTCAGAAGATATTAAACTTTGTTCTATTCAATACAACTGTGTGAACTTTGACCTTTCCTGCCTTTTATAAACAGTATTTGAAGTGTCTCAGTAAAAATGTTCAGTGTTGATGAGAATGGGGTCTGGGTGAGCATCTGCTGTGTGTGACACGGTCAGGACTGGACGCAGGAAGTTCTCTGACACACTCTCTCTCTCTCTCTGATGGGTTGAGTTGATTTTCAACTGGCAGCTGTTGGTGTTTCGATAAATCAAGTTCCCTCCACTGATTTTTTTGGACAGACAGTGCAGTATAAGGATGTAAAGGGTTAATGCTGAAGACAGTGGGATCAACCCCTCCCACTGTCAGAGTGATGATGTAACAGTCACATGGGATGAGGTTTGGGAGAAGAGAGAGCAGCACCAAGGATGCTAGCTTAGGAGGCTTGATGAGTGTGTATATAGTATTGAGTAAATTAGAAAAGAGTTCTTAGTTCTTTCAGCAGGAAATTTGTCCCAAAAATATCGAGAAACTCACAATTTTATTATTCAGGAGTCGGAACACAGATATTAACACCAAATGACAGTTCTGGGTTCATTCACAAAACAAAGGTAGCGAATAATATTTCTCACTGATTGAAATCCCCCAGTGAGGAGACAGTTATACAGGTGATCTGTTGGGACATCCTTCGATCCAAGCTTTCAGCAGCGTTTAATCTCCCTTTTTGGTGAAATTCTCTGTTATTTGCAACTTCTTTTAATCCAGCTTTGAGGGGCGAGTGAAAAAACTGAAAAAAATTAAACAGTTCCATTCTTTCTTTTCTGCCTTCTTCCCGTCTTTCCATCAGTTTCGCTTTTCTGTCTCAGATCAATATAATGATGAGAATCCCAATTTAATCTGTTGTTTCTGGTGTTGTATCCATTCCAATCAGAATTCAACATTCCAATCTAATCTATTTGTTATTCCACAGTGTCTCTCCATGTGTTTTATTCTGTTGCATTCTCTCACAGTCTGTTTGATGATCAATGTTAAATCTCACTACCGTTCTGGTGAAGATCAGAAGCAGTGATATCTGTTTACACCACCCGACAAGTCGGTCTGAGGCTGTGCCTCGCTGATCATGTGGGGTTCGGAACATCGGAACAGGAGTCGGCCATTCAGCCCATCGAGCCTGCCCCGCCATTCAATATGATCATGGCTGATCATCCACTTCAATGTCCTTTTCCCCACAGTTTCGTCATATTCCCTTATGTCATTTGTATTTCGAAATCTGTCAATCTCTGCTTTAAACATACTCAATGACTGAGCTTCCACAGCCCTCTGGGGTACAGAATTCCAAAGATTTACAACCCTCTGAATAACAACATTTTTTCACATCTCTGTCCCAAGTGGCTTCCCCATTATTTTGAAATTGCATCCCCTGGTTCTCGACTCCCCAACCAGCGGAAACATCTTAGCTGCATCTACCCTGACTGTCCTTTAAGTATATTGTTGGTTTCAATGTGTTCACCTCTCATTCTTCGAAACTCTAGAGAATACAGCCCCAGTTTCCCTATCTCTCTTCATAGAACAGTCCCACCATCCCAGGAACAAGTCTGATGCACCTTCGTTGAACTCCCTCCATGGCAATAATATTCTTCCTAAGGTAAGGAGACCAAAACTGCACACAGTACTCCAAGTGCGGTCTAACCAAGGTTCTATACAATTGAAGCAAGACTTCACTACTCCTGTACTCAAATCCTCTTGTGATAAAGGCTAACATACTATTAGCCTTTCTAATTGCTTGCTGCAGCTGCATGTGAGCTGTCAGTGACTTATTGACATGGATACCAGGTCACCCTTATACTTTATACCTCATTGAAGTACCTCCCTCTCTCAATTTGTACTCTCTCCATTGCCTCCACTCTCTTCACTTCTACTGATATTTTGTCAAATTCCACTTCCTTAGTGATCACTGATACCAAGTAGTCATTGAGTAGATTAACATTGCCCTGCACCTCTCAGCTTATTTTATCCTTTTTGTCCTCAATAGGCCTTACTCAACTTCTTACTACCCACTTATCATTTACATGCTGCTCGAAGATTTTTGGGTTCCCTTTCATGTTGACTGCCAGTCTATTCTCATAGAAATAGAGAACAAGCAAAGAGAAAATATAAGTATTTCCCATCCTTGATGAGGTGGAACTTTTTTATGTTGTGGGTGGTAATGACTTGGCCCACGAGTGTGATGGAAGCAGAGACAATCAATGATTTGAAAAGGAAATTGGATGGATACTTGAAGGAAAGAAATTTGCAGGAGAAACGGGATCGAGCTGGTGAGTGGAACTGACGAGATTGCTCCGGGGAGAGCCAGCATGGACGTGAAAGGCCAAATGACCACCTTCTATGCTGTAAATGGCTCTGTGTTGTTTCTCAAATTCAATCCACTGGTTCTTGGTAAATAATTTCAAAGGAAATTACGCAACTGGAAAATCAGAACCAAGGCAAGGGACGCATAAGTAAGCAGAAGGGCTGAAACCCAGGATTGAACCTGGGACTTTTAAATCTTCAGTCTTACGCTCTCCCAACTGAGCTATTTCAGCCCTACAATAACAGCTTATTGGTGTCCTTGTTTTGGAGGAAAATACATACATTCAAGTTTTCCAAAAAATTCAAGAACACAACATGTGAGTAATATTCCCCATTGCTTTGCCAGTGCTGATGGATTGTGAAGTGGGAGACAGCCAGAAGTGCCACTGAGCCGTACAGACCCCGAGCTGAGAATGAAATGAGATCAAATTCAATCTTTCATAGTGAGATGCTGCAGAGAGGTAAGAGTCCTGAATCAAAGCGAGACTTGCTCATTTCAAACACTCCCTGTACTCTCTGCTCATGAAGACTTAAAAAAGGGAAAAACAGAATGGCACTCAAACTCACAACCCTGCCATTAAAAGTCTCATGTTCGACTGACAGAACTGTCACTTCTACTCGGTCTCTTATTGGATGGATGCAACTCCAACGCAGGGGTGGCATTCAAATCCTCCCATGGGTCCACATATCAGACTGAGTTCCATGTTGTAGACTCAAGCAAAGGAAATCTGCTCAGTTCCAAAACTATCAGCGAATTGAAGCTGATTACGATCAACATCATCAGAGGTCAGAACTACGTGGTGAAAGAAGACACTCTGAAGAAGGATCCACAATTATTCAAAGGCATCGACAAAGTGAAAAACAAGAAAATCGATGAGTCAATGCAAGCCAAACAACAGAAACACTGACGAATTCCATTCCAATCCAGTCATGTTGTTTGTGGTGTCAGGTCTCAATTACTGCAACAACTTCATATTCCCACTTGGCTATCTGTACATTTAGTTCATTACAATTTTGTCGACAAGCTCTTTGAATCCAGTTGTCTGGTCCTCAAGCCAGCTCCGTTTGGCAGTCAATTCCACCTTCTGCAAGGCTGAAACCAATAGATAACCTTAATCTATAAATGCCAGCAGCCCAGGGCTCGTCCGGCACATGAACCCGGGATCTCTCGCATGTTAATAAACCATACTCCCGACGCGAGAATCATACCCCTAGACCAACGAGCCACTGATCAGTTTGGTTTCTTTAGCTGCTGTGGAATTTCACTGGAACACCCCAGTCAATCATCCATTTTTTTTCAGATCAAAGCAACATCCTGCAAATGCTGAAATAAAAACAGAAAGTGCTGGAAACGTTCAGCAGCTCTGGCAGCATCAGTGCTGAGAGAAACACAGTTAACGTTTCAAGGCACTCAACTTTTGTTTCAGCCATCCTTTCAGACTGCTTCTGTCCATCCAATCTCACTTTCTATTCGATCCACATTCTAACCACTCACGACGTTACTACATTTTTCATGAATTCCTCATTTCTTTTATTAATGACAATTTTGTATTTCTGGCCTTTGCTTCAGACACCACCACAAGTGGAATCATGTCTCCATCTACCCAATCAAACCACTTCGCTGTATCCTCACATTGCAATGTTTCTTTAACCCTGACAGACTGTGGAGTTTCTGCTGCTTGATTGCAGTTCTTGCTTCCCGCCAGTAGATGTCACCTCACTCCAATCCAGTGAAGTTTACAAATCTGATAGAGACACAACAGGAAATAATTGTTCACATTAAAGTGAATGTGTGGGATTGAGAAATACTAGGAGTGGAGACGAGTTATTATTGCACTCTGCTATTACATCTTTTATAATGGACTCCAGCATTTTCCCCACGACTGATGTCAGGCTAACCGGGATATAATTCGCTGTTTTCTTTTTACCTCTTTTTTTAAATAGTGGAGTTACATTAACTACCGTCCAATCCATTGGAACTGTTCCAGAGTCTACAGAATTTTGAAAAAAGACCAGAAATGCATCTGCTATTTCAAGGGCCACTTCCTTAAGTACTCTGGGATGTAGATTATCAGGCCCTGGGGATTTATCGGCCTTCAATCCCATCAATTTCCCAAACATTCCCTACTAATACTGATTTCATACAGTTCCTCCTTCTCACTAGACCCTATGTTCCCCAACATTTCTGGGGGGTAATTTGTATCCTCCTTTGTGAAGACAGAACCAAAGTATGTATTTAATTGGTCTGCCATTTCTTTGTTCCCCATTATAAATTCCCCCGTTTCTGACTGTAAGGTACCCACATTTGTCTTCACTAATCTTTTACTCTACACATATCTATAGAAGCTTTTACAGTCAGTTTTTATGTTCTCTGCTAGCTTACTCTCATACTTTATTTCCCCCTTCTTAATCAATCCTTTTGTCCTCCTCTGCTAAATTCCAAACTGCTCACAATCTTCAGGTTTGCTGCTTGTTCTGGCCATTTTATATTTCTCCTCCTTGGATCTAATACTTTCCTTAATTTCTTTTGTAAGCCACAGTTGAGCACCCTTCCTGTTTTACTTTTGCACAGACAGGAATGAACAATTGTTGTAATTCATCCATGCGCCCTTTAAATGCTAGCAATTGCCTATCCACTGTCAACCATTTAAGTAACGTTCCCCAATCTATCAGAGCCAACTCCCGCCTCATACCTTCAAAGTTTCCTTTGTTTAGATTCATGACCCTAGTCTCGGAATCAACTCTCTCACTCTCCATCTTAATGAAGAATTTTATCATATTAAGGGCGCACTTCCCCAAGGGACCCCACACAACAAGATTGTTACCTAATCCTTTCTCATTACACAATACCCAGCCCATGATGTCCTGTTCTCTAGAGTTGTTATACACCTCTATCAATTCTCCACTCAATCTCCTTTGATGTAGGCCGAATAATCCTAGCTTTTCCAACCTAACCTTGTAACTAAAATCTCCCATCCCTGGATCCATTCTGGCAAATCACCTCTGCATCCTCTCAAGGACCCTCACATTCTTTCTAAAGTCTGCTGAGCAGAACTGGAAGCAACACTCCAATTGGGGCCTAACCAGAGTTTTATAATGGTTCAGCATAACTTCCCTGCTTTTGTACTCAATGCCTCTATTTATAAAGCCCAAGATCCCATATGCTTTGCTAACCACTCTCGCAATATGTCTTGCCACCTTCAAAGATCGATGCACATGAACCCCAAGTGCCTCTCTTCCAGCACACTCTTTAGAAATGTGCCATTAAGTATATATTGCCTCTCCCTACTCCTTGTGCCAAAATACATCACCTCACACTTGTCGCTATTAAATTCCATCCGCCACCTGTCTGCCCATTCTGCTAGCCCATCACTGTCCTGTTGCAGGCAGTTCATATCATCCTCACTGTTTGCCACTCCTCCAAGTTTGGTGTTGTCGGCATATTTTGAGATTCTGCTCTGTATTCCAAGATCCAAGTCACTTACCTTTAGCAAAAAAAGCAGTGGTTCTCGCACTGACCCTTGGGGAACACACTGTCGACTATCCTCCGGTCTGACCAAGAACCATTTAATATGACTCGCTGTTTTCAGTCTTTAAAACAATTTACTATCCAAATGGACACTGACCCTCCTAATCCATGAACCTCAATTTTGTTAACCACCCTTTTATGTGGTACTTTATAAAATGCTTTCGTAACATCCATATAAACAACATCCACTGCATTCCCTTCATCAGCATTCTCAGATAGCTTATCAACAAATGCAGTTAGATTCGTCAAGCATGAACTCCCATTTATAAATCCATGCCCACTCTCCTTAATTAACTCAAACCTCTCCAAAGGACTTGATTTTTTTCCCAGACCTGTTGGTCTCGTGCTGATAGCAAGCTCACCATAGAGCATGTATTTGGCAATGTGACCGTCATCCATTTGGCCCAGTCAACAGAGTCACCGCTGACTCAAGAAGGCAAACATGCTGCGGATCGCTGCACGCTGGTGCACTTCCACATTCGGCACTCTGTCCTGCCAGGAGATGCCCAGTATCCATCTGAGGCAGTGGAGGTGGAAGCTGTTCAGCCGCTTTTTTTGGTTTGTATAAGTTGTTGATGCTTCTCTACGATAAAGGAATGTGCTGAGAACACAAGCCGAGTACACGTGGAGCTTTGTATTTTCGGTCAGTTTGCTGTCGGTTCACACTTGTCTTCTCAACTTTGACATGACAGCTGCAGCATTGGCAATCCTGGTGCTGATTTCAGTATCAAGGGACAGATTGCTGGTGATTGTTGATCGAAGGTATGGGAAGCTGTTGACAACCTCCACAGTGATGTCAATGTTGATGGAAAGTGGAGTCTCTACGTCCAAGACTCTACGTCCAAGTGGAGTCTTGCCAAGATGAACTGCTTGTCGTCAGCTCTGATATACAGATGAACACCCCCATCTGAGTCACTGAAAGTGTTCCATAGCAGCATGGAGAAGAATACACCAATTATAAAGGATGTGATAGCTAGACAGTTAGAAAATAATGATATGATTGGGCAGAGTCAACATAGATTTATTAAAAGTAAACAGGTTTGAAAAAACCTGTTGAGTTTTTTGAGGATGTTACCTGCAGAACAGATAAAGGAGAACCAGTGGATGCTTTGGTAATGTCCCACACAGGAGGTGAGTAAACAAAATTAGAGCACATAGGATTGGGGATAATATACTGGGATGGATTGAGAATTGTTTAACAGACTGAAAACAGAGAACAGGAATAACGGGTCCTTCTCAGGATGGCAGGCTGTTACTATTGGGGTACTGCATGGATCAGTGTTGGAGCCACAGCTGTTAATAACCGAAATAAATGATTTGGATGTAGGGATTAAATGTAATATTTCCAAGTTTGCAGATGACACAAAGCTAGGTGAAGTGTGAGCTGTGAGAAGGGTGCAGAGAGGCTTCCAGGGAACCTGGAGAGGCTAAGTGAATGGCAAAGAACATGGCAGATGGAATATAATGTGAATAAGTGTGAAGTTATCCACTTTGGTGGAATAAACAGAAAGACAGAGTATTTCTTAAATGGTGAGAGTTTGGGAAGTGTTGATGTCCAAAGGGAGCTGGGTGTCATTGTTCCTGAGACACTAAAAGCTCTTGTGCAGGTGCAGCAATCAATTAGGAAGGCAAATAGTATGTTGGCCTTCACACGAGGGTCGAGGGGTCTTGAGTACGGGAGTAAAGATGTCTTGTTGCAATTGTATAGAGCCTTGGTGAAACCGCGCTGGAGTATTGTGTATAGTTTGGTCTCCTCATCTAAGGAAGTGTTGGAGAAAATCCAGCTTGTGCCCAATTGTTGAACAAATTCTCCGGACTCAGACGTTGAGAACAAACACTTTATTGCATGATATCAAAGGAAATAACACCTTACCTAAATGCGGTCCAGCACTACTCCCAAAGAGCGACAGATCGCCGTGGACTTATATAGTATAAAAAAGTTAGAGCTAACAATTTCACAATTAGATAAGCACCCACAAGACTTCCTACGTAACGGTGCACCATGCAGGGTCCGAGGTCAGCAAAACATCAGTTTCAACAATAACAAGCTAGTTCCTTAATTCAATGCCCACTCCAGACACCATATCTGACCGTAACGTCTGATTGTGGTTAGCTGCTCTGTCTACAATTTATGACCGTTGGTTGTGGTTAGATTAGCTACAAGCTGTGTCCTGCTCTACTGCTTCTACAAAGTAAGTAATAATTAGCAAAGCTAAGAAAATTTCTCCAACAGGAAGGATATGCTTGCCATAGAGAGAGTGAAACAAAGGGTCAGCAGACTAATCCCTGGGATGGTGGGATTGTCCTATGAGGAAACTGGGCCTATATTCCTTCAAGTTTCGAAGAATGGGAGGTGATCGCATTGAAACTGATAAAATTCTTACAGGGCGTGACAGTGTGGACGTAGATAGGATGTTTGCCCTGGTTGGTGAGTCTAAAATCAGGGGACCAAGTATCAGAATAAGGAGTAGGCCATTTAAAACTGAGATAGAGTTGAATTTCTACACTCAGACGGTGGTGAATCATTGGAATTCTGTATCCCAGAGAGCTGTGGCAGTTCAATCATTGAGCATGTTCAAGACAGAAATTGTTAGAAATCTTGATACTCATGACATCAAGGGATATGGGGATAGCACGGGAAAGGGGCGTGGAGGTAGATGACCAGCCATGATCGAATTAATTGGCAGAACAGGCTCGATGGGCTGAATGGCCTTCTCCTATGTTCCTCTGTTCCTAAGAGAGTTGACGCCAGCGTGCAGCCCTGCTTTACCCCACTGCTGATCTTGAAAGTGTCTGATGTTGCTCCATTGGAACGGATGGAACTGTGCATGTTCTCGTGGAACAAGAGTTAAGGAGGGCAGCCGAGCTTCCATCGCAGTTTGAAGAGTCCATCTCTGCTGACAAGATCAAAGGCCTTGGTGATGTTCATCGAAGTTGGTGTGGTTCTGTGGCGCAATGGATAGCGTGTTGGAATTCTGAGCAATGATAAAGTAAAGCATTCAAAGGTTGTGGGTTCAAATCCCTCCAGAGTCAGATTTTGGACCAGAGACAGAAGAGCATGACGGAACAGAGAGTTAACAAGTGTGTCAAAAGCACCGACTCAGAGACAGAGCAAGAGAGAGAGGAGCACAGCAGGAGTGACATCACAATGGAGAGTGAGAGCAGGGAAACAGAGAGCCGCTGGGGTGAGCTGACAGGATTTGGTTCTTGCTTCGGTGCAGTGGAAGGAGCTGTTTGGTGAGGATCTGTTAAACTATGACATCACAGGCAAGCAGGTCGTTGATTGGTTTGGAAGAAGCTGCATGTTTGATGAGTATCTGGCAAGTGATTAAGGTCCATTTTCGTCCTAATGTTTAAAATAGTAAACAAACTAGTAGTAAGCTTAATAAAATAAACAATTGAATAAAATAATTAAGTAGTTAATTGAAACACGTTCAGGATGACAGGACAGGTGATGTGTCACAGTTGCAGCATGTGGGAGCTCCTGGATGCCAGTGTGATCCAGGGCAAGCACATCTGCAGTAAGTGTTATTCTCAATTGCTGTGAATGTAAAACTGTAATTGACATGACAATGGTGAAACGGAAGGGTTGGGAAGAAACTCATGACAGTATTGAAGGAAACTGATCTCCCTTGCAATGTTTGTATTTTTGGTGCTGTTTGGAAACTGTTTGGCAATGTAATTTTTACAGATTTTTATGAATGAAGTATATTTTGGAAATAAAAAAAAGTGTTTAAGGCTCAAAGAGCCTGCATGAAAAAATCAGGAGGGGTTTCTGAGCCCAACCAACGTGATACTGCTTGCGCACACGATGTGTATGCAGGAACATCCCGAAGGACTGGGACTAACGAGGACAAATGTATGGGAAGCAACAACTAATTTTTAGAAAAAAATGGGTGTAAGAATTGCTTCCATTAATGTGCGGAGCATTAAATCTACTACGCGATGTGTTTCAACCTTGGATTACCTTGCCAAGGTCAAAGCTGACCTACTGTTTCTGCAGGAGTGTGGAATACCACACCTCAGCACCTACAGGCAGTGGTCGCGGTGGTGGTCCCACGGGCCATCGATCTGGTTGGGGGGTAATGATTGCCGTTCCGCCGGCCTGGGTATTCTGCTGCGGGGAGGTAACTTCACTATCTCCGAAGTTAAGGAGGTGGTGGGCGGTCGCCTCCTCGTAGCAGACGTGATGTACAACAACGCTCCGCTCCGGTTGATCAACGTGTACGCCCCGGTACAACGCAGCGAGCGGCTGACCGTCTTCCAGCAGCTCCCACTGTTGCTGGCGACGTCCAGGCCGGTCATCCTAGGCGGTGACTTCAACTGCATCATCGATGCGGCTGGACGATCCGGCAGTGACGACAGCAAACTGGACGCTACGTCCAGATTACTAATAGAAACAGTTAAAGATGCCAAACTGCACGACGTCTTCAGTAAGCCTGCAGACGGAGCGCAGCGCAGATACACATGGTCAAGATCGGACGGGTCTGCCCGTTCCAGGTTTGACTTCCTGTTTGTGTCCCGTGCTGTCACAGTGGGATCCACCGACGTCAAGCCGTCCTCTCACTGGCCGACTGTCACTTACAGGACGACCAGCGGGTTGGCAGACGGACGTGGAAGCTCAATGCTACACTGCTGACCCCAGAGAACGTTGAGGAACTCAAAAGGGATTACAAAGGTTGGAGGACCGTGAAACCCCTCTTTGAGTCTCCAGTTCACTGGTGGGAAGCGATCAAGGAGAACATCAAGAGGTTCTTCATCCACAAAGGTGTTCAGAGGGCGAGAGAGAGACAGAGGGAAATGTCCCGACTCCTGAAAATTATGCAAAATCTACTCCGGTTGCAGTCTATGGGGGTCGAGGTCAAAGAGGGCCTCCAAGAGCTGAAGAGCCAGCAGGCCTCGCTCTTTGCCAAGGAGGCTTCCAAGATCATCTTCCGGTCCAGAGTCCACTCCATCGAGCAGGATGAGACGTGCTCGCGTTACTTCTTCCAAAAGGTACACAGAAAGAGCTCTGTTATCAGCAGCCTGAAGGAAGAAGATGGCTTGGTAACGTCTTCGCAGTCCGACATACTAAGGATCAGCAGATCCTTTTATGCTGGGCTGTATGACGCGAAGCCCACAGACAGCAGAAGATCCCAGTCCTTCCTGTCATCTATCACAGAGGTCTTAGACGACAGCAGGAGGGAGAGATTGGACAAGCCGCTAACTCTGGACGAGCTGACAAAGGCCGTCGAGTCCTTCGAGACGAGTAAAATACCCGGGAGCGACGGCTTACCGGTCGAGTTGTACTCGGCCCTGTGGGACTGGGTCGGCCCGGACCTGCTGGAAGTATACGAGACTATGCTCCTGGCCGGCAGCATGTCAGAATCCATGAGGAAAGGCATCATCACCCTCATTTACAAGCAGAAGGGGGAGAGGGCAGAAATCAGAAATTGGCGGCCCATCTCACTGCTTAATGTTGACTACAAGATTCTGTCCAAAGTCATAGCCAGTCGAGTCAAGTCTGCTCTGGAGTTGGTGATTCACCCCGATCAGACCTGTACTGTACCCGGCAGGAAGATCTCTGATAGTCTCGCGCTACTCAGGGGTTCGATCGCCTACGTACGGGACAGGAGGGTGGACACCTACCTCGTCAGCCTGGACCAGGAGAAGGCTTTTGACAGGATATCGCACACCTATATCATGGACGTGCTTTCCAAAATGGGGTTTTGGGAGGGAATCTGCAATTGGATCCAACTACTCTGCACAAACATCAGTAGCGCAGTTTCAATCAACGGGTGGGAATCGGAAAGTTTCCCGATCAAATCTGGAGTCAGACAGGGCTGTCCTCTCTCCCCGGTCTTGTTTGTCTGCTGTATTGAACCCTTTGCTGAGTCTATTCGGAAGGATGCGAGCATCGGAGGGGTGACAACCCAGGCAGCAGAGGCACTCAGGTTAAAACCTCCCTGTACATGGATGACGTCGCCGTCTTCTGCGCGAATCCGCTGTGGTGCGCAGACTGATGAGCATCTGCGACCAGCTCGAACTGACCTCGGGAGCCAAAGTTAACCACGGCAAGAGCGAGGCCATGTTCTTTGGGAACTGGGCTGACCGATCCTTTGTCCCCTTCATCGTCAGGTCAGATTACCTGAAGGTGCTGGGGATATGGTTCAGAAGGGCCGGGGCGTGCACCAAAACATGGGAGGAGCGAGTAGCCAAGGTACGACAAAAGTTGGGCATGTGGGGGCAGCGATCTCTCTCCATTGTGGGTAAGAACCTGGTCATCAGGTGCGAGGCGCTCACGTTGTTGCTCTACGTGGCGCAGGTCAGGCCCATACCCCACTCCTGCGCCGTGGCAGTCATCCGAGCCATTTTCCGCTTCATCTGGGGATCTAAAATGGACAGGGTCCGGAGGGACACGATGTTCAAATCTCTGGACAAGGGCGGGAAAAATGTACCCAACGTGGCCCTCATCCTGATGACCACCTTCGTGTGCGGCTGCATCAAGCTGTGTGTAGACCTCCAGTACGCAAACTCCAAGTGTCACTCCGTGCTGAGGTTCTATCTGTCCCCGGTGTTGCGAAGGATGGGCTTGGCCACATTGCCGCGGAACGCTTCATGCAGTTGGGCCGTGCCGTACCACCTATCCTTCGTGGAGCAGTGTCTGCGGGAAAACACCTTTGACCACTGGTCCGTCAGGCAGTGGTCTGCACGGAATGTCCTCAAGGCCCTACGGGAAAAGGAGATGGTGGATCCTGTCGGATGGTTCCCCGAGCAGACCGTCAAAGTCATTTGGCGTAATGCCTCATCAGCAGAACTTTCAAACAAGCACCAAGATGTAGCTTGGCTGGTGGTGAGAAGGGCCCTTCTGTTCAGATCCTTCATGCACACCCGAAGTCTCGCCCCCTCCGCACAGTGCCCCCGCGTTCGCTGTGGTGGGGAAGAAACTGTCGCCCACCTCCTCCTGGAATGTGTCTTTGCAAAGCAGGTGTTGAAAGAGATGCAGTGTTTTTTGTCGAGGTTCATCCCAAGCAGCTCTGTAACATAGGAGTCTGTGCTCTACGGGCAGTTCCCAGGGACGCACACCGAGACAAACATCAACTGCTGCTGGAGGACTATCAATTCGGTGAAAGACGCCCTTTGGTCTGCCCGAAACTTGCTGGTCGTCCAGTGCAAAGACTTGTCCACAACCGAATGTTGCAAACTGGCACATTCCAAGGTCCAGGACACCGTGCTGAGGCACGCACTAAAGCTTGGGGCAGCCGCAGCAAAGGCTCAATGGGGAAAGACTACAGTGTAAGGTCCCCCCACCAAGCTGAACTGAGGTTCTGGATAAATGGGAAACCCCTCGAACTGTATCGTTGATATTTTCATTTACTGTAAATATGAAACTGTAATTGGCATTACAAGAGTGAAATGGAAGGGTTGTGAAGAAACTCATGATAGTATTGAAGGAAACTGATCTCCCGAGCAATGTTTGTATTTTTTGGTGCTGTTTGAAACTGTCTGGCAATGTAATTTTTGCAGATTTTTATGAATAAAGTATATTTTGGAAATAAAAATAAAAGATATCTGTTCTTATCAGTTTAATATCTGATATGTCCCCTATCTGGGGCCCAAATATTAAATTGATTTTTGGGACAGGGAAATGGAACAGGGGCTTGCCCCGTCCACTCCATGCATCCACCTGGTGAAAAAAAAAATTAACAAAAAAGTTTGCGGCTCAAAGAGTGAGAAAAAAGGAATGTAGTGGTAGTAGGAGACAGCATAGTGAGGTGGATTGACTCTGTTCTCTGCAGCAAAGAGCAAGAGGCCAGACGGCTGTGTTGCCTGCCGGTGCCAGGATTCAGGACGTCTGCTCAGGGCTGGAGAGAAACATAAAATGGGAGGGGGAGGAGCAAGTTGTCGTGGTCCATGTCGGTACCAACGACATAGGCAGGACAAGGATAGAGGTTCTGCATAGTCTGTATGAGGAACGAGGCGGCAAATTAAGTAGGAGAACCTCAAAGGTCATCATCTCTGGATTATTACCTGAGCCATGTGCAAATTGGCATAGGACAAATAAGATTAGAAAAATTAATGCGTGGCTCAAAGACTGGTGTGGTAGTAGTGGGTTCTGGTTCGTGGGGCATTGGCACCAGTACTGGGGAAAGAGGTGGCTGTCCCATTGGGACGGTCTGCACCTGAACCGTGCTGGGAGCGGTGTTCCAGCGAGCCACATAACTCGGGAAGTAGAGACAGTTTTAAACTGAATAGCGGGGGCATGGGATCAAAATTGGGTAGATCTGGTGAATCAAGGAGGAGAGACAAGGCAAGAGAGAACGGAATAAATATGGGAAATGATAATCAGACTGTGACAGGAAGGGACAGAGCATACAAATCAAAGAGTAAATCAACAGATAAGGCTAGAGGTTACAAAAATAATAAAAGGACAAAACTAAATGTTCTGTATCTGAATGCATGGAGCATTCGAAACAAAACAGATGAACTGAGAGCACAAATAGAATAAATAAGGACGATCTGATAGTCATTCCAGAGACATGGCTGCAGGGCGACATAGATTGGGATGTGAATATTGGAGGTTACATGGGATTTAGGAAGGACAGGAAGCTTGGAAAAGGTGGCGGTGTAGCTCTGTTAATTAATGATGGTATTAGCGCAATGGAGAGGGATGACCTGAGTTCTGGAGATCAGGATGTCGAAGCAGTTTGGGTTGAGATGAGAAATAATACGGGCAAGAAGTCACTTGTGGGAATGGTGTACAGGACACCTAACATTAACCACACTGCAGGATGGGGTATAAAAAAGAAATAATGGTAGCTTGTCAGAAAGGTACAGCAATAATTATGGGGGATTTTGATCTCCATATAGACTGGAAAATTCTGATGGGCAGAGGTAGCCTAGATGAGGAGTACATAGAATGTTTTTGGGATAATTTCTTGGAAAAATAAGTTCTGGAGCCAACCAGAGAGCAGGCTCTACTAGACCTGGCATTGTGCAACGAGATAGGATTAAGTAATGACCTCATAGTGAAGGTGCCCCAAAGTAGTAGCGATCATAATATGATTGAATTTTACATTCTGCTTGAGGGAGAGGAGAGTGGGTCCCAGACTGGTATTTTAAACTTAAATAAGGGTAATTATAGGGACATGAAAGCAGAGCTAGCTAAAGTGAACTGGCAAATTAGGTTAAGGGATAAGTTAATAGAGATTCAGTGGCAGACATATAAGGAAAATTTCAGAATACACAGAATAGATACATTTCAACGAGAAAGAAAAATTCCAAAGGTGGGACTCACCATCCGTGGTGAACAAAAACAGTTAAAGATACTATCAAACTTAAAGAAAAAGCCTATAATTGTGCAAAGATGGGAGGCAGGTCAGAAGACTGGACAGAATATAAAAAACAGCAAGAATGACTAAAAGATTGAGAAGGAAAGTAAAATTAGAGTACGAGAGAAAGCGAGCGAGAAATATAAAGACAGCTAGTAAGAGTTTCGATAGATATATTAAAAAGAAAAGTGTGAACAAAGTGAGTGTTGGTCCGATGGAAAGTGTGTCTGGGGAATTAATAATGGATAATTAAGAGATGGCAGATGAATTGAACAGATACTTTGGATTGGTCTTCACTATTGAGGATACAAATAACATCCCAGTATTCGCTGTAAGTCAGGAAATGGCAGGGAGGGAGGAACTCAAGAAAATTACAATCACCAGGGAAGTGGTACTAAACAAATTGTTGGAGCTGCGGGCTGACAAGTCGCCAGGTCCTGAAGTGGCTAGTGAGATAGTTGATGCGCTGGTTTTAATTTTCCAAACTTCCCTCGCTTCGGGAAGGTTCTGTTAGATTGGAAAGTAGCGAATGTAATTCATTTATTCAAAAAGAAGAACAAAGAACAAAGAACAAAGATAATTACAGCACAGGAACAGGCCCTTCGGCCCTCCAAGCCTGCGCCGATCCAGATCCTCTCTCTAAACATGTCGCCTATTTTCTAAGGTTCTGTATCTCTTTTCTTCCTGCCCATTCATGTATCTGTCTAGATACATCTTAAAAGACTCCATCGTGCCCGCGTCTACCACCTCCGCTGGCAACGTGTTCCAGGTGCCCACCACCCTCTGCGTAAAGAACTTTCCACGCATATCCCCCTAAACATTTCCCCTTTCACTTTGAACTCGTGTCCTCTCGTAATTGAAACCCCCACTCTGGGAAAAAGCCTCTTGCTGTCCCCCCTGTCTATACCTCTCATGATTTTGTACACCTCAATCAGGTCCCCCCTCAACCTCCGTCTTTCCAATGAAAATAATCCTAATCTACTCAACCTCTCTTCATAGCTAGCGCCCTCCATACCAGGCAACATCCTGGTGAACCTCCTCTGCACCCTCTCCAAAGCATCCAGATAATGTGGCGACCAGAACTGTACGCAGTATTCCAAATGTGGCCGAACCAAAGTCCTATACAACTGTAACATGACCTGCCAACTCTTGTACTCAATGCCCCGTCCGATGAAGGAAAGCATGCCGTATGCCTTCTTGACCACTCTATTTACCTGCGTTGCCACCTTCAGGGAACAGTGGACCTGAACACCCAAATCTCTCTGGACATCAATTTTCCCCAGGACTTTTCCATTTACTGTATAGTTCACTCTTGAACTAGGGAAAAAGGGAGGGAGACAGAAAGGAGGAAACGACAGGCCAGTTAGCTTTACATCTGTCTTAGGGAAAATGTTAGGAGCGATTACTGAAGATGTTATAGCAGGGCATTTAGAAAAAAATAAGGTAACCAGGCAGAGTCACATGGTTTTGTGAAAGGGAAACCATGTTTAACCAATTTATTGGAGTTCTTTGAGGGAGTTATATGTGCTGCAGATAAAGGGGTACCGGTGGATGTATTGTACTTCGATTTCCAGAAGGATAAGGTGCCATATCAAAGGTTATTGCAGAAAATAAAAGCTCATGGTGTCAGGGGTAACATATTGGCATGGATAGAAGATTGGCTAGCTGACAGGAAACAGAGAGTCAGCATAAATGGGTCATTTTCTGGTTGGCAAGAAGTAACGAGTGGTGTGTCACAAGGATCTGAGCTGGGGCCTCAATATTCTACAATTCTCGAAATGACTTTGATGAAGGGACCAAAAGTATGGTTGCTAAATTTTCTGATGACAAAGATAGGGAGGAAAGTAGGTTGTGAAGAGGACATAAGGGGGCGACAAAGGGATATAGATAGGTTAAGTGAATGGGCAAAGACCTGGCAAATGGAGTGTAATGTGGGAAAGTGGGAAATTGTCCACTATGGCCGGAAGAATAAAAAAGCATATTATCTAAATGGTGAGAGATTGCAGAGATCTGAGATGCAGAGGGATCTGGGTGTCCTAGTGCACAAATCGCAAAAGATTAGTCTGCAGGTACAGCACGTAATTAGGAAAGCCAGTAGAATGTTATCATTTATCGCCAGGGGAATTGAATACAATATTAGCGAGGTTATGCTTCAGCTAGACAGGACATTGGTGAGACCACTTCTGCAGTACTGAGTACAGTACTGGTCTCCTTATTTATGGAAGGATGTAAATACATTGAGGTAGTACAGAGAAGGTTTACTAGACTAATACATGGAATGGGCGGGCTGTCTTACGAGGAAAGATTGGACAGGCTAGGTTTGTATCCACTAGAGTTTAGAAGAGAAAGAGGCGACATGATTGAAACATACAAGATCCTGAGGGGTTTTGACAGGGTGGATGTGGAAAGGATGTTTCCCCTTGTGGGAGAATCTAGAGCTAGGGGGTCACTGTTTAAAAATAAGGGGTCACCCATTAAAGACAGAGATGAGGAGCAATTTTCCCCCTCAGAGGGTCGTGAGTCTTTGGAATTTTCTTCCTCAAAAGGCGGTGGAAGCAGAGTCTTTGAATATTTTTAAGGGAGAGATGGATAGAGTCTTTATCTGCAAGGGGGTGAAAGGTTATCGGAGGGAGATGGAAATGTGGAGTAATCAGTTCAGCCATGAGCTTATTGAATGGTGAAGCAGGCTCGAAGGGACGAGCGGCCCACTCCTTCTCCTAATTCGTATGTTCATATGTAAAGACAATGTAGAGTGGTCTGTACTGTTCACAGTACTTCTCCTGTAACTGCCGAAGTGAGCAAATCATGTCGACTGTCGATCTACCAGCTCTGAAGCTGCACTGAGACTCAGGATAGATGTGTGATGCCAGGGTCTGCAATCTGGTCAGAGCAATGTGAGCAAAGACCTTCCCCACAATACTTAGCAAGGAGATGCCTCGGTAATTGCTGCAGTCCCTGCAATTCCCCCTTATTGTTGTACAAGGTGACAATGTTTGCATCATGCATGTTTTGAGGTGCAGATCTTTCCTTCCAACAGAGACACAGAAGTTCATGGTGATGCTGCAGCAGAGCCGCTTTTCCACTTTTGGTGATTCCAGGTGGAATACCATCATTTCCCGGGACTTTACCACTGGCAAGACGGTCAATGGCCTTATTGAGCTCTACTATGGTGGGGTCATTGTCCAGCTCCTCCATGACAGGGAAGTCTGGAATGGCGCTGAGAGCCACTTCAATGACAATATTCTCTGTTATGTAGAGTTTAAGGTAATGCTCCACTCACCTTTCCATCTGCTTGATAACAGATGATTCCACTTTGACATTGCACTGAGGCCTTGAGCATTGTTGTCGGAAAGAGCCTGCTTGAGGATGTTGAGGAACTCCTGGGTCCTTTCTGGATCAGTGGTTCGTCAAGTGTTGATCAGAGGACGACCTTTCTTCATGGATAGATGAAGCTTCCTTGGCTGAAGCCTGACCTTGTTACACACCAGGGAGTGGTCAGTGTCACAGTCAGCGCTGTAATGGCTGCGAGTGATGAGGACACTGCTGAGGGTGGTATGTCTGGTGATGATAAGGTCTAGCCGGTGCCAGTGGCGTGATCTTGGATGGCTCCAGGACACCCTGTGGCACAGCTTGACCTGGAAGTAGCTGTTTATCACACAGAGTCCATGGTGACAGCATAGCTCCAGCAACCTCTGTCCATTTTCATTCATCTTGGAAATCCCCTGGTGCCCTATGCTCGTTGGCCTAGCTGTAGTCAGTACCCAAGCTTGCGTTGAAGTCTCCAAGAAGGTACAGTCCCTCCGTGCTGGGAATTCTACTGATGGCAGTGTCAAGTGTCACATAGAATTGATCCTTGACATCTGGGGTGGAGGTGAGTGTCAGGACATAGATGCACATGAGATTAACTGGGCCCACGCTTATTGACACGTGAAGAGTAAGAAGTCTCTCTGAGCCTACTGTGGGTGGTTCACTCATCTCAAGTGGCGTGTATTTTCCTGTGAAACCCACTCCATGCTCACGAGTTGCCTCTTGGGCTTTCCCCTGCCAGAATAAAGTGTAGTGTTTCTCTTTGAGGGATCCACTTTGAATGAGTCTAGTTTCTTGCAGCACAGCAATGTCCACATTGAGCCTTGTGAGTTCTTTGTCTATCACAGCTGTCTTGTGTGTGTCATCAACCTGCAGAAGGGTGTCAGTAAGGCCAGGACACATGGCCCTCACATTCCAGCTTGCGATGCGAAGGACTGGTGTCTTCTTTGTTGAGCTTGCTTTTCTTGGTGCATTGATTATCGATCCGCCTGTTGAGAGATGACTCTCTAAGCTCCAAGCACCCATTGAAGCAAGCAGGTCGTGGCAGGACAGCACCTAACTGATTGGGGGCTACCCAGCTTGGAGTGGGTGGTAGCTATCCAATGAGATGCCATGTTATCTTCCACTGTCATAAGTAACCCCTGGTGCTCATACTCTGCACCAAGTGAGTGAGAGCTTATAATCGGTAACCGTTTCTTCCCGCGTTGTGTTAATGTTTAAGCACAAATAGTGTCCTCCACACGGCACATTAGTACTGAACACAAAATGGCTCCTTTGGTCATGTGTTAATTATAAAATAGCTTTCTTGACCTTGTTAGTCATTACAATGGATTGAAAGATTGTGGTTCGAGTCTCAGCAACCCAGCAACTTCCCTCAGCAACCCAGGATGCAGCCCATTCAAACTGGGTGACTTTTCTACTGTGAGTGCTGCCAACCTTGAAATTGTCTCCTCTTTATCTATTTTCATCCTGTCCAATTTCTTCACTTCCTCCTCCTTTACTGTGACATTTGCTGCATCCGCTTATTTTGTGATACTTAATTAGTATCTCAGCCACACCCTCTGCCTCCACAGGATCTCCGAAATGACCCACCCTTTCATTGACTGTCCATATGTTGGTAAAAGAATTCAGTGTTCCCAGTTATGTGACTCGCTAATCTTTTCTCATACATTCTCTTGCTGATCTCATTTCCTTTTTCCACTCTCCTCTGTACTTTCTTTATTCTGCTTGTTTCTCTACTGCATATAAATCCTCACATGATTTCGATATTAATGATTTTTGAACTATTTTGTTGAAGGATTGAGTTTTGCAAATTTCTCCCTAGCTCCCCTCATGGTCAGGCAGAAAGTTTACCTGCTGTGTTTTCAAACAGCAACAGCTTTATTTGAAAAGCCATTATGACAGGATTCCGGGTTTTAATCCAGTCACAAATCTGGTTCTGATGTCTTGTGGCTCCAGCTGTCACATGACCTGTCAGAGGATGACCTCATAATTGACCCAGTCATGGAGCTGTGGGTTGATGTTTAAATTGTTTCAAAATAATTTTCCAGAAGGACAATTAAAATTAATCGATATATTAAAGGGAGATTTTGTGCATTTGTGCTCCCAGTGGAAATTCCTGCAGAGTTTGCTGGTTTTCAGAACCCCAATTCCCCATGGGAAGCTCTGTGTCGGTAATATGTATTCATTATATCAATATTATACAGAATCATTTCATGGGAGACCCCAGTGTGAATTGTAGACAGGTGGGTCAGTTTTAACTTTCAAATTAACACAGAAGCAAAATACTGCAGATGCTGGAAATCTGAAGTAAAAACAGAAAATGCTGGAAATACTCAGCAGGTCTGGCAGCATCTGTGGAGAGAGAAACAGAGTTAACGTTTCAGATCTGTGACCTTTCATCAGAACAGGGCTGAAATTGTTTGTGGAACAGACACGATGGGCCAAGTGGCCTCTTTCTGTGCCTTAAACTTTCTATGAGTCTAAGATTCTATGAGATTCTGGAATCAATTTCAGGGTCGACGACATTACACTCTGTAAGGATAGGAAGATGGAGATTATTAACTACAGTGCAAGAATATAGATGCTTTTACATTATTTTAATCGAAATTGATTTAAATTTTGTGTTCACGAATCCGATATTTTGATCACAATGACACTGATAACAATGGAAAAAGCAAGACTTGCATTTCACGACCACAGGACGTTGCAAAGCCTTTTACAGCCAATGAAGGACTTTCCAAGTGTAGTCACTGGAGTCATGTAGGATACATGGTGGCCAATGTGTGCACAGCAAGCTCCCAGAAACAACAATGTGATAAAATCCAGATAATCTATTTTTAAGTGATGTTGATTCAGGGTTAAACAATGACCAGCATCCCAGAAATAATTCCCCTTCTATTCTCTGAAATAGTGCCATGGTACCTTTAACATCCACCTGAGAGGGCAGAGGGATCCTCAGTTTTCTGTCTCACCTGAAAAACAGCATTTCTGATAGTGCAGCACTGCCTTCGTACTGTACTGGAGTGTCAGCCATTTTTAAAGGCTGTTAGTCCCACTGGAAAATATTTAAAGGAAGATTAAATGAAATGAAATAAATACATTGCTTTTGCGTCTCTCCTATCCCCCCAATAACAGTTAAATTAATTATTTGCCCTTTCCCTCCCAAAACCTACCTTTACCATCTGACCTTCAGCCCAAAACTGCACAAACTGTAAGCTATAACCCTTCCCACCATCCCCTACACCCATGACATTAATTTGACTCCGGCCCCCCATCCCCACACTGAGAAATTCAACTTCTCCCCCCTCCCCACCAGTGTTGCACCTCATTTCCCCGGATGGGGCTCCGAAGGCACGGCAGTGCCGGCCACTGGGCTGAAGATCGCAGCTGGATATCAGGAAGTGATGGGATAATAATTAATGCAGGTTTGTGGTCCCGTTGCCGAGCGGTGGGGGTCCCCCACAAGGCCTCGCCGTCGCCGGCAATATCGAGCCAGGCCCTGCCGGCGTTGAGGTCCGTGGCGGGCCTCATCCGGGGCCATCTTCAGGCGGCTCCCACCCCACCCCCACCACAGATCTCGACGTCGAGGGCTCTATAGAATCCAGCCCATTGTTTCTGTCAATCTCAACTCCACAAGGATTTGCCTGTTAATTGTAGAAAAATTAAAGCTCTATAACCTTTTGATAAAAGGGGGTTTAAATCCATTTCCAAACAAATGATAGTTCTCATTGTATCGAGAACATGTTTTCTTACATACAAACATACCAATTAGGAGCAGGAGTAGACCACTTGGCCCCTCGAGCCTGCTCCACCATTCAATAAGATCATGGCTGATCTGATTGTAACCTCAACTCCACATTCCCACCTGCCACCGATAACCTTTCACCCCCTTGTTTCTCAAGAATCTATCTACCAAAGCCTTAAAATATTTCAGAATTTCTGCCGTCCAGCAACTCTCACTTTATTTCCTGGATTTCACCTAAAAAATGTATTTCCACACTTTAGATATCCTTTACTTTATTAATGTTTTTGCTCCCTGGGGATTTCCCTTTAATTATATTCAGCGCTGGTATTTTACTGCCACACACTGACTGAAAGTGTCCCATATTTCTGCAGGAAAAACACTCAGCTTCTTTGGCGAGGCAGTTTTCCCACTTGTGCCTCTCTCGGCCACACCTACTGCAATTTGTTGCAGCTACCACGAGATGCTCTTCCCGTCTTTCTTGTCTTTTACCCCTAATTTTTCCTTTTGTTTTCTGAACAAATTCAATTGAGTCTGCAACTCTCGAGATCAGACTCTCCCTGTCCCCTCGAACAACGGATTGGTTAAACTTTCTAACCTCTGTTTGTCTGCTCAGTTGAAACTCTTTCGTTAATGTGAGATCAGCCCTGGACTGTAGATGATCTGAAAGGGTGTTGTCTAATACCCCGAACACAATCCTGTCTCCCTTCAGCTCTTCCCTTAAGTTGCGGTATTCACAATCCTCCGTGAGATTGTACAAGTCATTGATAAATGAATGAATGCTCTCCCCTTTCTGTTTTGTACGCTTATTAAATTCAAAGTGATTCCTGACAATGCAGCAGCCAGCCGACGTCATCAGAGTGCTCCAAGCTGCGCACATGCACAAACAGTCTCCTGCGCTCTGAGATGCTGCGCATGCTCAGCCTACGTCTTCCAGGACGAAGTGGCGCATGCGCGGGAAAACTCTCTACCCCCTCTCAGCCACTCACTCCAGGCCGCTCACTGCCCGCTCCTCGCTGCCCCGCTCCCCCGCCCTCCAGCCGCTTGCTATACCCCCACCCCCGCACTGCCCTCTCTCCATCCACTCACGCCCCGCTTCCCCCCCACGTCCCTCCAGACACTTGCTCTAAGCCATGCTGCTTCCCTCCTCTCGGCCTCTCGCTCCAACATTCGATCATTCTTCACCGCACCACCCGATAAAGCAAGGCGAGCCTCGCGGGGTGATGGGGCAATGTTGGCTCGAGTGGCCGAGAGGAGGGAAGCGGCAGAGCCCATGGCCTGGAGTGTGAGCGGCCAGAGAGCAGGATGGGGGTGGTGGTGGGCGAAGCGGGGAGTGAGCAGTCAGAGAGTGGGATGGGGGAAGCGGGGAATGATCGACCGGAGAATGGGATGGCGCTGTTTAGAGGGGATTTGAGGAAGAAATGTTTCACCTCGAGGGTGGTTGGAATCTGGAACACATTGCCTGAAGGAGTGGTAGAGGCAGGAACCCTCACAACATTTAAGAAGAATCTAGATGAGCACTCAAAACGCCACAAAATACAAGGCTACGGCCACGTGCTGGAAAATGGAATTAGAATAGATAGGTACTTGATGGCCGGCACGGACATGATGGCCGAAGGGCCTGTTTCTGTGCTGTATAACTCTATGACTCTATGAAACCTCACTGAATTACAGAGGGTGTGCAGCACTGTCAGAGGTGCTGTCCTTCCGATGAGACTTCAAACAGCGCAACGTTCTCCGAGTATCAACCAAAACATGTCCATTGTGTAGATATGTGCCATATTTGCTTATGAAATGACAGTCACTGCTCCGAAAGTAATTCACTTTAGGTGAATTAAGATGACTTGGTTCTATATAACTGGTGAATGCACAAGAAGGAGCGGGGGACTGTTGGGGGTGGGACGGAGGCGGCGATGTCAACCTTTGAGGGGATTTTTGGGTCGAAGTTGTTTTCTGTGATAAATTGAGTAGCTCCATCTTTAATCCTGGCAGCTGCCTGAATGTCACAGACAGTGACATTTCAGTGGAAGAGGCTGCATTTGCGCATGTGCTAGTACAGCGTCACCTGGTGGTTGCGTTGTCAGCAAACGCAGCGTTTTAACTTTGGCTCCACGATGACATATTTTTCCTCAATTAAAATAGGTCTTGAGTGCCTTAATAACTTCTTCACACATAGCCTTCTGTTCTTCATGAGGATGTTGCATACACACTCCCTCCATTTCAGACAATAGTGTACTGACCTGCTCCATGTCTGGCTTCTGCACGAGACCCGATGCAGTAGATACCTTGCAAACCTCTGGAACCATCTCGGCCACTCCTCGGCTTGGTTCAGTCCAGTGACCTTTTCAAAGGTACAGGCAAAGATTTCTCCATCTTCACTTTGGTTTACTGCGGCCCCCATATAATATTCTGATATCTGTCAACAATTTATAAGAGTCTGACGGTTAAAATAACCTGAGTTTACTCTGCACACCTTGCATTGAATGTTTCATCCACAACTCTCCATGAGGTGCCGTCCAGATTATATTACAACACTTCCTGTGATGGTGCACATAGTCTATTTATATAATCTGCCCAGTTACAACACAATGTCCACTCTTATATGATTGTACAGATGTGAGAAAAGCTGAGGATGGGAATGGAACGTCTGAATGAAGATTTCATGATGCTGATGATGTAAATGAGGCTGATCTGTTACCCATTCCACAATCCCTCTTCATTTCTGTGCATGTTTCTCGATGTTGTTTCAACCAAATTGAAAAAGAATCACAAATCCTCCTCTGGAGCCTCAGATATTCATTGGCAGAAGGCATGGTGGCCAAGCGGTAAGACGTCAGTCTCGTAAACTGAAGATCACTGGTTCAATCCCTGTTCATGCCTTATGATTAGTTTCTCACTTTAAATGTGATGTTTTCCTGAAGGATGCCCATTGCGTTTGCTTTCCCCTGATTCTTTTGACCATCTGGAAATACGTGTCATGTCGCACTTCATCCTGGACACTGGGAAGAACATGAGGAGTAGCCACATGGTCCCTCGAACCTTCTCTGCCAGTTCACAATGCTTCCAATTTTTGCATCATCCATAAACTTTGAAATTCTGCCCTGTGCACCAAGGTATTAATATACATCAGGAAAGGCAAGCGTCCCAACACTGACTCCTGGGGAACTCCACTACAAACCTTCCTCTAGCCCGAAGAACATCCATTGCTCACTACTCTTTGTTTCCTGTCACTCAGCCAATTCCATATCCATGTTACGACTGTCCTTTTTATTCCATGAGTTATAACTTTGCTCACAAGTCTGTTGTGTTGCATTGTATCAAACTCCTTTTGAAAGTCAATAAAAGCAAAATACTGCAGATGCTATAAATCTGAAATATAAATAAAAAGTGCTGGAAATACTCAGCAGATCTGGCAGCATCTGTGGAGAGAGAAACAGAGTTAATGATTCAGGTCAGTGAACTTTCAGATGCTGCCAGACCTTTTGAAAGTCCATGTGCACCACATCAACAGCATTGCCCTCATCATCCCTCTCTGTTACCTCATCAGAAAACTCCAGCAGGACAGTTAAACATGATTTTCCCTTAAGAAATCCATGCTGGCTTTCTTGAATTAACCCACATTTGTCCATGGGACTATTAATTTTGTCCCGAATTATTCTTTCGAGAAGTTTTCCCACCTCCGAAATTGAACTGACTGGGGAGTGAGACGAGGTGAGTTGCTCTAACAGAGAGCCAGCATGGGTTCGACAGGCTGAATGGCCTCCTTCTGTGCTGCAGCCATTCTATGATTGTATGATTCCAGCAACAACTGTTGGTGGAGAGGCAGTGATGCAGGAATGGGTTGACAGAAAGGGGAAAGTCTGGGCTGGTGTGTGTTCGGGTTTGTGAATAAAGGTGATTTGGAAGCTGTGTTCCAAATTGAAGTGTTTATTGGAAGCAAGAAGTTGATGTAAAAATAAAGAGTAAAACGTTTTAAGATGAAGCGTGGTGTGATTGAGGATAGCAGTAAATATTGTGTTGGTGAATTATTTGTGTTCATAAACTTCCACTGCGCCCTTTGCTGCAGGCTGCTGTTTATATCCAGCTGTGTATTAGTGCTGTGTATTAGCAAGAAAAATGTTTGTTTCAACGCTGTTTATAAAACAATAGCATTGCACTCAAACCGTCCCAGACATCGCAACACACGTACAAAAGCAAAATACTGCAGATGCTGCAAATCTGAAACATAAACAGAAAATGCTTGAAATAGTCAGCACGTCTGGCGGCATCTGTGCAGAAAGAAACCAAGTTAATGTGAGCTAACGAAACAGACCTGAACTGTTAACTGTTTCTTTCTCCACAGATGCTGCCAGACCAACTGAGCATTTCCAGCATTTTCTGTTTTTATTACAGCAACACATTTGTTGGGAGGCTCAGCCTGGCTACACAATGTTACAAGGACGCTGAGTAACACAATCGACAACGGGACAGAGAGAAAAACACACAGAAAACCAATAGACTGTGAAGAAGCAAAAGTGAGGGACAGACAGAGAGAGATAGACAACGAGACTGAGATGGAGAAACAAGGCATTTGTATAATTGTATTCTCCCTGTTGTCTAAAGGTATTTCCTGTTGTGTAAATATGTTTTCTGTTGTGTAAAGATGTACCCTGTTGTTGTGCAAAGGTTTCCCCTGTTATTGTTTTATTTTCTGTTCCTGACCGTCTCCTCACTGTGACCATTTGTCCTGGTTTTATTGTGGCCAACATCACCATCTGGTGGTGGAAAGGAGGCTCTGCAGGAAGGGGTTGACAAAGTGGTGGAGACTCAGCTGGTCCATGTTTGCAGCTTGTGTTCGTGTGAGCAAAAGTGATTTGTTACTGATTGATGTGTTCACTGGAAGGAAAAAGCTCATCGCAATAGAGTGCCTTTGGAAGCATCTTGTTATTATGGGTAAACACTTGATGTTTTGAAAGTGAACGGTTTGTATTATTACCAAGCATAAATAGCAGAGAATGGTTTCAATCCATCGACATCTGGGTTATGGGCCCAGCACGCTTCTGCTGCGCCACTCTGCGAACTGCTGTTTTAAATTTTAGCTGCCCATTAGTGAAATATGTTCATTTCCCCAATGTTTTTATGAAAATAGGATTGCAGTCGGATTTCTCAAGAATCCCGGACTCAGCAACACACGTGCTGACGGACTCACCCTCACTGCACAATGACACAAGGACACTGAGCAACAGCACCGACAATGAGACAGGCAGAGAAAGACACACAGAAAACCAGGAAGATATTATCAGGATCCAAAAAGGAACAGACAGAGAAAGGTACTGAGCAAACCAGCAAGAGACAGCGAAAGACCAATGATTTATGTAATCATGTTCTCTGTTGTGTAAAGATGTCCCCTGTGTTCTTTTAAAGATATTTCCTGCTGTGTAAAATGTGCTGACGGACACACCCTCACCGCGCAATGACACAATCTTTGGCCTCCTTGTCTCGAGAGACAATGGGTAAGCGCCTGGAGGTGGTCAGTGGTTTGTGAAGCAGCACCTGGAGTGGTGATAAAGGTCAATTCTAGAGTGACAGACTCTTCCAGGTGCTGCAGATACAATTGGTTGTCGGGGCTGTTACACAGTTGGCTCTCTCCTTGCGCTTCTGTCTTTTTTCCTCCCAACTGCTAAGTCTCTTCGATTCACCACACTTTAGCCCCGCCTTTCTGGTCGCCCGCCAGCTCTGGCGATCGCTGGTAACTGACTCCCACGACTTGAGATCAATGTCACAGGACTTCATGTCGTGTTTGCAGACGTCTTCAAAGCGGAGCCATGGACGGCCGGTGGGTCTGGTACCAGTGACGAGCTCGCTGTACAATGTGTCCTTGGGGATCCTGCCATCTTCCATGCGGCTCACATGGTCAAGCCATCTCAGGCGCCGCTGGCTTAGTAGTGTGTATATGCTGGGGATGTTGGCCGCCTCGAGGACTTCTGTGTTGGAGATACGGTCCTGCCACCTGATGACACACAAGGACAGTGAGTAACAGCACCGCAAATGAGGCAGGCAGAGAAAGACACACAGAAAACCAGGCAGAGATCATTAGGACCCAAAAAGGAACAGACAGAGAAAGACACACAGAAAACCAGGAAGAGATTATCAGGATCCAGAAAGGAACAGGCAGAGAAAGGTACTGAGCAAACCAGCAAGAGACAGTGAAAGACCAATGATTGATGGAATCATGTTCTCTGTTGTGTAAAGATGTCCCCTGTATTCTTTTAAAGATATTTCCTGCTGTGTAATATGTTCTCTGTTGTGTAAATATGTTCTCTGTTATTGTGTAAAATGGTTCCCTGTTGTGTAAAAATCTTCTCAGTTGTGTAAATATGATCCGTCTTGTGTAAAAGTGTTCCCGGTTGTTTAAATAATGTAATGTAGAGCTGAGTCTGCACTAATGGAATTGCTACAGTATCTTCTAGTCTGATACTGTATGAGGGCTGGAATGTGATCCAAAGCACAGTCTATACAAATTAAATTGCTATTGTATCTTTCAGTTTCACAATCCGGGGGAGTTTTAAACTGAATTCTCAGTTTGTATCTCAGGTTATACTATCTTTCAGATTCTCTCAATCTGATATCGCACTTGAGATTTTGATTTAAGAAAGGATATACTGGCATTGGAGGCAACTCAAAAGAGATTCACTCAGCTGATTCCTGGGATGAAGGGGTTGACTTATCAAGAACGGCTAAACAGGTTATTCATTCATGCCTAGAAGAATGAGGGGTGATCTTATTGAAACGAACAAGATTCTGAGCGTGCTTAACAGGGTCAAGAAGGGTCTCTGACCTGAAACATTAACTCTGCTTCTCTCTTCACAGATACTGCCAGACCTGCTGAGTATTTCCAGCATTTCTTGTTTTTATTAACAGGGTAGATGTTGAGAAGATGTTTCCACTAGTGGGGGAATCTCAAACGAGGCGACATAGTTACAGAATAAGGGGACACTCATTTAAAACTGAGATGCAAAGGAATTTATTCTCTCAGAGGGTAGTGAATGTCTGGAATTATCTACCCCAGACAGTTGTGGAGACTAGATCACTGAAAGTATTTAAAGAGGAAGTAGATAGATTTTTGAAATATTGGAGAGTTGAGGGCTATGAAGAGCTGGCATGAAAGAGGAGTTGAGGTCTGGGGCAGATCAGCCATGATCTTACTGAATGACGGGGCAGGCTTGAGGGACCGAATGGCCTACTCCTGCTCCGATTTCTTATGTTATGTTATATCTAATGTATACGTCAGGATGCACTATGGGAATTAATACTGAAACTTATAAACTCATAACGTGTGTAAATATTGGGCTGATATTTAACTTGAATCTCAGAGTACATTATTGTGGTTAATTCTGTAACTTTGAAATGGGAACTATGTGCTATAATGAAAACAAGAAATGCTGGAATTACTCAGCAGGTCAGGCAGCATCTGTATAGAGAGAAGCAGAGTTAACTTTTCAGGTCAGTGAACTTTCATCAGATGAGAAACTGATCAATCCACTGTTACAATAACTCCATCTCTGACTCCCTCCTGAGAGTAACTAGTCCTTTCACAGAGACTGTGGGTGGTTCTGAAAAGAGCCTTTGGGTTATGAAATGACATTTTTCCACTTTACTTTTTCTGGGAGTTCTGAGCGCTGAGAATGATTCTCACTGACATGTACAGGGAAACAGACTGACTGATTTGGCATAACGGTGTAACTAATCCTGGGATTGCTGCAGTGTTCCAGTGAACATCAACGCAAGCTCGAGGAACAGCATCTCATCTACCGATTAGGCACACTACAGCCTGCCGGACTGAACATTGAGTTCAATAATTTCAGAGCATGACAGCCCCCCACTTTACTTTCATTTTTAGTCATTTTTAGTTATTTTTTCTTCCCTTTTTTTTGCATTCCTTTTTCCATTTTTTACAATCTTTTTTTGCATTTATTTCATTTCATCTTAGTTTGTTCAGTTTGCTTACCCACTGTTTTTTTCAGGTTGTTTTTCTCCAGGTTTGCACTTGCTGATGTTCAATATTCAGTATATTCACACCTAATCTGTACTAATGCTTTGTCTTTCAACACACCATTAACATATTGTTTGCCTTTGCTCCGTGACCTTTTGGTCAGCTATGTGGCCTGGTCCAATCTGCACCTTCTCCTTTGTTATCTCTTGCCCATCCCCCACCTCACTTGTTTATAATCTGTGACTTTTCTAATATTTGTCAGTTCCGAAGAAGGGTCACTGACCCGAAACGTTAACTCTGCTTCTCTTTCCACAGATGCTGCCAGACCTGCTGAGTGAATCCAGCATTTCTTGTTTTTGTTACGGTGTAACTAATGTTTGGGCTAACTCATGGCATCAGGTCAAACTTGGGCAAGGAAACCTCCTGCTGATTACCACCTACCACCCTGCCACCTCCCCCGCCCCCCGCACCCCCCCCCCAGCCCCTCAGCTCTATGTTGAACACCACTTGGAGGGAGCACTGAGTTGGAACAGGGCACAGAATGTACTCTGGCTGGGGGATTTCAATGTCCATCACCATGAGTGGCTCGGTAGCACCACTACTGACCATGCTGGCCGAGTCCTAAAGGACATAGCTGCTCGACTGGGTCTGCAGTATGTGATGAGGGAACTAACAAGAGGGAAAAATATACTTGACCTCATCCTCACCAATCTGCCTGCCGCAGATGCATCTGTCCATGACAGTATTGGTAGCAGTAACCACTGCACAGTCCTTGTGGAGATGAAGTCCCGTCTTCACATTGAGGATACCCTGCATTGTGTTGTGTGCCACTACCACTGTGCTGAATGGGATAGATTTTGAACAGATCTAGCAATGCGTATCTGGGCATCTTTGAAGCACTGTGGACCATCAGCAGCGGCAGAATTGTACTCAACCACAATATGTAACCTCATGGCCCGGCATATTCCCCACTCTAACATTACCAACAAGCTGGGGACCAACCCTAATTCAATGAAGATTGCAAGAGGGCATGCCAGGAGCAGTACCAGGCATACCTTGAAATGAGGCGTCAGCCTGATGAAGCTACAACACAGGACTACTTTCATGCCAAACAGCAGAAGCAGCATGTAATAGACAGGGCTAAGTGATCCCACAACCAACGGATCAGATCTACACGCTGCCACATCCAATGATGAATGGTGGTGGACAATTAAACAACGAACAGGAGAAGGTGTCTCCACAAATATCCCTATCCTCAATGATGGGGGAGCCCAGCACATCAGTGCAAAAGACAAGGATGAAGAATTTGAAACAATCTTCAGCCAGAAGTGCCGAGTGGATTATCCACCTCGGCCTCCTTCTGAACTCCCCAGCATCACAGATGCCAGTCTTCAGCCAATTCAATTCACTCCAGGTGATATCAAGAAATGAATGAAGGCATTGGATACAGCAAAGGCTACGGGCCCTGGCAATATTCTGGCAATGGTACTGAAGACCTGTGCTCCAGAACTTGCTGCACCCCTAGCCAAGCTGTTCCAGTACAGCTACAACACTGGCATCTACTCGGCAATGTGGAAAATTGCCCAGGTATGTCCTGTACACAAACAGCAGGACAATTCCAACCCAGCCAATTTCTGCCTCATCAGTCTACTCTCAATCATCAGTATAGTGATGGAAGATGTCATCGACGGGGCACTTGCTTTGCAATAACCTGTTCAGTGACGCTCAGTTGGGTTCCGCCAGGGCCATTCAGCTCCTGACGTCATTACAGCCTTGGTTCAAACAAGGACAAAAGAGCTGAACTCAAGAGGTGAGGTGAGAGTGTCTGCCCTTGACATCAAGGTAGCATTTGACTGAGTATGGCATCAAGGAGCCAGAGCAAAACTGGAGACAATGGGAATCAGGAGGAAAACTCTCCACTGGTTGGAATCGTACCTAGCACAAAGGAAGATGGTTGTGATTGTTGGAGGTCAATCATCTCAGCTCCAGGACATCACTGCTGGGGTTCCTCAGGGGAGTATCCTCGGCCCAACCTTCTTCAGCTACTTCATCAGTGACCTTCCTTCAGTCATAAAATCAGAAGTGGGGATGTTCACTGATGATTGCACAAAGTTCAGCACCATTCACAACTCCTCAGATACTGAAGCAGTTTGTGCAGAAATGCAGCAAGACCTGGACAATATCCAGGCTTGGGCTGATAAGTGGCAAGTAACATTCGCGCCACACAAGTGCCAGGCAATGACCATCTCGAACAAGAGAGAATCTAACGATCTCCCATTGACATTGAACGGCATTACGATCGCTGAATCCCCCACTATCAACTTCCTGGGGGTTCCCATTGACCAGAAACTGAACGGGAGTAGCCTTATAAATAGTGTGACTACAAGAACTGGTGAGAGGGTAGGAATCATGCGGTGAGTAGCTCACCTCCTGACTCCCCAAGCCTGTCCACCACAAGGCACAAGTCTGGAGTGTGATGGAATACTATCCACTTGCCCAGATGGGTGCAGTTCCAAAAACATTCAAGAAGCTCGACACCATCCAGGACAAAGCAACACGCTTGATTGGCACCCAGTCCATAACATTCACTCCCGCCACCACTGACGTACAGTAGCAGCAGTGTGTACCATCTACAAGATGCACTGCAACAATGCACCAAGGCTACTCAGGCAGCACCTTCCAAACCTGCATCCTCTACCGCCTAGAAGGATAAGGGCAGCAGATGCACGGGAACACCACCACCTGAAAGTTCTCCTCCAAGCTACACATCATCCTGACTTGGAACTATATCGCCATTCCTTCACTGGCGCTGGGTCAAAATCCTGGAACTCCCTTCCTAATAGCACTGTGGGTGTACCTACCCCACATGGACTGCAATGGTTCAAGAAGGAAGCTCACCACCACCTTCTCATGGGCAATTAGGGATGGGCAATAAATGCTGGCCTGGCTGGCGACGTCCACATCCCATGAAACAAATAATTAAATACAATAACAGCTCATCTCAATTCCTAGTATTTCTAAATCCCACCAGACCAACATAAGCTAAACAATTATTGCATGTTGTGATTGACGGTCTGGTCTGTAAACTGCACTGTGTCACAGATTGCTGACATTTGCTAACTGGAAGTGAGAACTGCAAAATCGGGACAGTAGTTCACAAAGTCTGTCAGTGTGAAAGAATCAGGCAATGTGAGGTAATAGAATTTGTCTGTAAATGTTACACTCATATTGCTTTATATTTTTATATTGAAAATAAAAGTAATCATTTCATGAAAATAGTGACATGTTGTCCAAACTTTGGTAGCCAGTTGTTTTCGTCTTGCACTCAGCAGGGCAATCCACAAGAATACCAATTTAAGGGAAAACAACAACTTTCTTCTGTATGAGAAGAGAGTGCTGATTGGTTGGCAAGTGAACTCTGATTGGTAGAGGCATTGCCATTCAGAATGCAACAGTTTATGGTGACTGACAGATAACTGCCCAGCTTTGTTTGAAATTTAAACCAGGCAGCTTGACTCTGATTGGTCAAGGCATTGCCCTGAGGAATGAGCCAGTGAATGGCTGTCACTTATTTTGTTTAGCTGAAACTGGCACAATGTGTGTGCATGTTCTTTCTGTCTGCAAAGAACAGGGCCCTGTGTATTAATATATGTTGCTTACAGTATACACCAATGCACCACACTGTGAGCCCTACTGACAGTCTTAAATCAGTTGTCAGTGTAATTCTTAGCACACTGAGAATTATTTAGCAAATGTTGTCCTATTGTGGAATCACATCTCATGTTGGATACTGTGTTTTGAGTTTTGCAAGCGCGGGTTGGTTGGGTAGGGCCCATTGCGAACAGCGGAAGGGACATGTTATTTGATACAATCCGCCAGTTTTGGGATGTACGGTCTAGAAACCTAGCATCACACTGGTATTGAAATTCATATATCACGTTACTTATTTATGTGATAGGCAGGACGTCTCTTTTGCTTGACAGCAGCATCCTGTTAGTGGCGAACACCACACTTGTTGCCCCTGCATAGTAACAGCAGGAAACAGCTCGCTTCACCTGTTACTCAAATGCTGGGGATATATTACCTTTCCAGGGTAATTTGAGGGAGACTGGGCACATTTCAGGGCTCAAAATGACGTCCTTCAGCCCTTTTATAGGTTTGTGTGATATACAGTGAGAAATGATCTGATCAGTGTAGCCATTGTAATGCAGGATGTCTTTGATTCGTCCTATTTCAGCATCAAGCTTGCATGGTGAGCAAATGGCTCAGCCCTATTTATGAGGTTGCCGATAAGACCAATCTTATAGCCCGTGGAACTGTAAGAATCCCAACGCGTGTATTGACCAGTGAAGGTAGGTTTGCGGTAGACCGTGGTAGAAAACCCCTTAGCAGATTTCTCAACTCGTACATCAAGGAAAGGGAGCTCTTTGACTGCTCCATTCCAAAGGTGAATTTGAGTGCAGGATGGAGCCCATGAAGTTGTGCAAGGAAATTATTTCATGCAGCTGCGGATTCAAATATAGCAAATGTATCATCTACATATTGGTAATATGCAAGAGGTCGGAGGTTAGGTGTCATTCCCTTAAAAAAAGGTTTGTCATGGAATCCAACAAAGATGTTTGTGAGAGCTGGGCCTGGAGGGGATCCCATGGCAACACCAGCGATACATGGTGTCAATAAAACTGAACTCAACTGTGCAAGTTGCCGAGTTCATAAGTTCAATGAATATGGATTTACACAATGGTGACTGGTCTAGATCACCATGATATAGCACTGCAGTGCAAATATCTATGGCTTCCTGAAGTGGTACATTGGTGAATAGGCTAGCAATGTCAAATGAGCACATGGACACGGCATTGCTATCGATATGCAAATCCTGTATGGTCTTCACAAATGTGAAGGAATCCTTTGCCGTGTATGTGGAGAACTTGCTCAAAAACTGGTTGTAACAATTTGCCCAACCATTTGGCAAATTCATTTCAGGATACTATTTGCATTACTTCAAATAAGGAAAACACAACGACACAAAGAATTGAGCACAACGCTGAAAGTTTCACAGCAAATAGTCAAATGGGAAAAGGATGAAATACAGAAAGAAAAAGCCTAAAATACTGAAAACACTCAGCCAGTCCGGAAACAACTGTGGAGAAGAGAAGCTCGGGTTAGTGGTCCAGTTATGTGACCCTTCACTAGACCTGAACCATTGCTCCTACCTTCCTCTCTCCACAGATACTGCTGGAACTGCTGAGTGTTTCCAGAATCTTCTGTTATTATTCAGATTTCCAGTGTGTGCAGTATTTCTCTTTTTGAAAATAAAATATTCCCTAAGAGGAATGGAACTTAACATAAAAAAAATAGGAGTAGGCCATTCGGCCCATCGAAATAGCTCTGCCATTCAATAAGATCACAGCTGATCTCCTACATCAACTCCATCTTACCACACTAGCACAGATCCCTTGATTCCCTTAGTATCCAAAAACCTATCGATCTCTCTCTTGGATATACCAAATGATTGAGCATCCACAGCTCTAGAGTCATAGAGAGATACAGCACTGAGACAGGCCCTTCAGCCCACCGAGTCTGTGCCGACCAACAATCACCCATTTATACTAATGCTACATTCATCCCATATTCCCTACCACATCCCCACCATTCTCCTACCACCTGTCTACACTCAGGGTAATTTACAATGGCCAATTTACCTATCAACCTGCAAGTCTTTGGCTGTGGGAGGAAACCGGAGCACCCGGCGGAAACCCACGCGGTCACAGAGAGAACTTGCAAACTCCGCACAGGCAATACCCTGAGCGGAACCGAGGTCACTGGAGCTGTGAGGCTGCGGTGATAACCACTGTGCACAGAGAAATTCCAAAGATTCACAATGCTTTGAGTGTAAAAAAAATTCTCCTCTTCTCAGTCCTAAATCATTGAGCCATTTGTACTGAGACTGTGATCCCGAGTTCCAGATTCCCCAGCCAGAGGAAACATCCTCCCAGCATTTACCCTGTTAAATCCCTTAAGATTTTTTAGGTGCCAGTAAGATTACCTCTCAGTCTTCTAAATTCTGAGGAATATTTTTTTTTATTTCCAAAATATACTTTATTCATAAAAATCTGTAAAAATTACATTGCCAAACAGTTTCAAAACAGCACCAAAAATACAAACATTTCAAGGGAGATCAGTTTCCTTCTATACTATCATGAGTTTCTTCACAACCCTTCCATTTAACAACTGTCATGCCAATTACAGTTTTACATTTACAGCAATTGAAAATATTAACGATACAGTTCGAGGGGTTTCCCATGGATCCAGCCTCTCAGTTGAACTTGGTGGGGGAGACCTTACACTGTGGTCTTTCCCCATTGCGCCTTTGCTGCGGCTGCCCCAAGCTTTAGTGCGTCCCGAAGCACGTAGTCCTGGACCTTGGAATGTGCCAGTCTGCAACATTCGGTGGTGGACAACTCTTTGCGCTGGAAGACCAGCAAGTTTCGGGCAGACCAAAGGGCGTCTTTCACCGAATTGATAGTCGTCCAGCAGCAGTTGATGTTTGTCTCGGTGTGCGTCCCTGGGAACAGCCCGTAGAGCACAGACTCCTGTGTTACAGAGCTGCTTGGGATGAACCTCGACAAAAACCACTGCATCTCTTTCCACACCTGCTTTGCGAAAACACATTCCAGGAGGAGGTGGGCGACCGTCTCTTCCCCACCACAGCCACCGCGGGGGCACTGTGCGGAGGGGGCGAGACGTCGGGTGTGCATGAGCGATCTGATGGGGAGGGCCCTTCTCACCACCAGCCAAGCTGCATCTTGGGGCTTGTTTGAAAGTTCTGCTGATGAGGCATTCCGCCAAATGACTTTGACGGTCTGCTCGTGGACCCATCCGACAGGATCCACCGTCTCCTTTTCCCGTAGGGCCTTGAGGACATTCCGTGCAGACCACCGCCTGATGGACCGGTGGTCAAAGGTGTTTTCCGGCAGAAACTGCTCTGCGAAGGATAGGTGGTACGGCACGGTCCAACTGCATGGAGCGTTCCGCGGCAATGTGGCCAAGCCCATCCTTCACAACACCGGGGACAGATAGAACCTCAGCACGTAGTGACACTTGGAGTTTGCGTACTGGGGATCTACACACAGATTGATGCAGCCGCACATGAAGGTGGTCATCAGGATGAGGGCCACGTTGGGTACATTTTTCCCGCCCTTGTCCAGAGATTTGAACATCGTGTCCCTCCGGACCCGGTCCATTTTAGATCCCCAGATGAAGCAGGAAATGGCTCGGGTGACTGCCACAGCGCAGGAGTGGGGTATGGGCCAGGCCTGCGCCACGCAGAGCAACAACGTGAGCGCCTCGCACCTGATGACCAGGTTCTTACCCACAATGGAGAGAGATCGCTGCCCCCACATGCCCAACTTTTTTCGTACCTTGGCTACCCGCTCCTCCCATGTTTTGGTGCACGCCCCGGCCTTTCCGAACCATATCCCCAGCACCTTCAGGTAGTCTGACCTGACGGTGAAGGGGACAAAGGATCGTTCAGCCCAGTTCCCAAAGAACATGGCCTCGCTCTTGCCGTGGTTAACTTTGGCTCCCGAGGCCAGTTCGAGCTGGTCGCAGATGCTCATCAGTCTGTGCACAGACAACGGATCCGAGCAGAAGACGGCGACGTCATCCATGTACAGGGAGGTTTTAACCTGAGTGCCTCCACTACCTGGGATTGTCACCCCTCTTATGCTCGCATCCTTCCTAATAGACTCAGCAAAGGGTTCAATACAACAAACACTCATTCCCACCCGTTGATTGAGACTGCGCTGCTGATGTTTGTGTAGAGCAGTTGGTTCCAATTGCAGATTCCCTCCCCAAACCCCATTTTGGAAAGCACGTCCACCATGTTGGTGTGCAATATCCTGTCAAAAGCCTTCTCCTTTTCCAGGCTGATAAGGCAGGTGTCCACCCTCCTGTCCCGTACGTAGGCGATCATATCCCTGAGTAGCACGAGACTATCAGAGATCTTCCTGACAGGTACAGTACAGGTCTGATCAGGGTGAATCACCAACTCCAGAGCAGACTTGACTCGACTGGCTATGACTTTGGACAGAATCTTGTAGTCAACATTAAGCAGTGAGATGGGCCGCCAATTTCTCATTTCTGCCCTCTACCCCTTTCGCTTGTCAATGAGGGTGATGATGCCTTTCCTCATGGATTCTGACATGCTGCCGGCCAGGAGCGTACTCTCGTATACTTCCAGCAGGTCCGGGCCGACCCAGACTCACAGGGCCGAGTACGAGGAATATCGGCCTTGTCGACTCAATCTCTTCTCATAGGACAATTCCCTCATCCCAGGAAGCAATCGAGTGACACTTTGTTACACTTCCTTTAAGGCAAGAATGTCCTTCGTTAGGTCAGGGGAACCAAAACTGTACACAGTGCTCCAGGTGTGATCTCACCAAGGCTCTGTCTAATTGTAGTCAAACTTCTTTATTCTTATAAAAACTCTTCACAATGTTGAACACAACTATTAACTGCCTCATTAACACCTCTGCTCTAAGAAGAAGGACCCCAGCTTCACACACCCCAGACCCCTATTCTTTCCACATTAGCTGAATTCCTGCATCTCTGATACCATTCCAGTAAATCTCCTCTGCACTCTCTCTGAGGCCTTGACATTCCTGCTAAAGTGTGGAACATGGAATTAGACACAATGCTCTAGCTGAGGCCTATAACCAGTGAGATTTATAAAGGTTCTGCCTCAATTCCTTGTCTGTGTCCCGTACTCCCATTTCTGGTTTCTGACTCAATGTCGGCTCTGAGCTGTTGAAACTGCCTGAATAAATAGTTCCACCCAACAAAGCGCTCGGAATGTGAGAAGGGACAAAGTGAGTGACCAAGTACATCAACTCCAAGTAAAACTCCACCATGAAGTGAAAACACTCAAAACACAACGGCTCTTTTAAGAGCCACCCACAATCTCTCTGAAAAAGCTGCACCAACATCTCTCTAGAATTGGTTTATTTAATTGGTTTTAATGCTCAGTAACTCTCTGGAACTTTCTCACTGTCTTTGTGTTTTCTGTTTCAATCTGGTATGGAGATTCTGGGAAGGTGAGTTTCACTGCCTGGGAGGATCTTTGTGGTTTTCCTGCAGAAACACAAAACAAAGTCTCTTTTCAGAGTCACCCACCGCCTCATAGGGACAGCAGTGACATGGGAACGGGAGCTGGGGTGTGTTTTATGCCGGAAATATCAGTTAATGATTTATGTTGTGCTCTCTTTATATTCCAATCTCTGAATTGAGCCTTTCCACCGCACCAGGGTTATGGGGAGAGTTTTCATCGTTTCTTTTCCAAACGTACAGACGATGTTATAAAGTTGCTGATTTATCCAGATGGCGGATTCTCCCCTCACAGTGAAAAGTAACATCGCACCTTCACATCTGCCCATTGTTTTATAATTGAATAATTAGTCAAATGGAATTATTTGTGATGTTATTTCCCCCGAGACGGTGCTTCCTGCAGTGAAACTGACAGGGTTTGTGAAACTGATCAGTTTCAGCTCAGTCATTCAGGGACCTGGAATTGCAGCAGTTTGAACCTGCTGTAACCCCAGCCCACTTGTGATTGGTCACCCTCTTCTCATAAAGTCAGTGACAGCACTTTTTTTTAATTTCCAAAATATACTTTATTCATAAAAATCTGCAAAAATTACATTGCCAAACAGTTTCAAACAGCACCAAAAAATACAAACATTGCAAGGGAGATCAGTTTCCTTCTATACTATCATGACTTTCTTCACAATCCTTCCATTTCACTATTGTCATGCCAATTACAGTTTCACATTTACAGCAAATGAAAATATCAACAATACAGTTCGAGGGGTTTCCCATGGATCCAGCCCCTCAGTTCAACTTGGTGGGGGGTCCTTACACTGTGGTCTTTCCCCATTGAGCCTTTGCTGCGGCTGCCCCAAGCTTTAGTGCGTCCCTAAGCACGTAGTCCTGGACCTTGGAATGTGCCAGTCTGCAACATTCGGTGGTGGACAACTCTTTGCGCTGGAAGACCAGCAAGTTTCGGGCAGACCAAAGGGCGTCTTTCACCGAATTGATAGTCCTCCAACAGCAGTTGATGTTTAACTCGGTGTGCGTCCCTGGGAACAGCCCGTAGAGCACAGACTCCTGTGTTACAGAGCTGCTTGGGATGAACCTCGACAAAAACCACTGCATCTCTTTCCACATGAAGAGGCCATTCGCCCCATCAATTCCATGTCGGGTTTCCAATCTGTTCTGTCCCCGACTCGATCCCCAAAGCCCTGCATAACCCCTTTGGGTCAAAATGACCGTGGCAGAACTCGAACCGACAATCTTCCAATAACTTCATAAAACACACTGAAGTCAAACGCCTTATCCATTCGGCCACACGGCCATTAGATAAAATGAATGATCCAATCGGAGAACCTCAAAGTACAAAATACAGCAAATCATTGGCTGAACCTGTCAACCTGGCAGAATATTTGAATTCGTGAATGCCGCCAATTTCACTGTGGAAAAGAAGTGATCGTCTGGAAAAGTACATAAAAATCTATTTTCCCATCACAATTAAAAAAAAAAGCTTTTAAAACACAATTTTGCTTTTACCGACTCAAATTGCTGGCGCTATTTTATGAACAGCTTTATTTTGCCCATTTTTGTCAACTTCTCATCGGTAACTGACAGTAAAAGACTCCGTTCAGCAATCTTTCACACGACAAATAACTCAAACTCGGTGTGGAAGTAATAAATTACAGACTATTGCTAATTCCCCTTCACACAGGCTTCAGGGGGACAGTGAGAAGCCACTGAAATAGTGGCTTCATCCTTTTAAAAGGTTCCCATTCTGTCCTGTTACTGACATGTTGGAATCAGATTTGTATTTAGCAAGTTATTTCTGTGAAAACAAAATCCTCAACGGACCAGCTGGGAATCTGGGAATCACTATAGTAAAATAAAAGGCTTTTGATTGAGAAGACGGGACCTTCTCACCAGCAGCCGGGTTACATTCCCCTCACATCCTTGCACAGTGAGCAGCTCTTTCCCTCGAGAAATAGACAGCAGCAGTTGGAAGTTCAGTAAAAGGATCGGTTCATTGAGACAAGTTTCTGAGTGACAGGTGGTGCTGAATATTAATACAAGAAGGTCCTGGAAAGGGAAACAAGTGTCCAGAGTGGGGTCTGAAATCAGGACAGGGAAATGGCCAGCACTGACACAGATCATTTCATTATTGCATTGATGTCTGACTGTCTATCAGGAGAAGCGAGTTAAACACATGATGGTGAAAGGAATGGAAGATGACGCTGGTTGTTCTAGATGAAGAGGGATAGACAGAGGTGTGGGTGCAGCAGACTTCAGACAGTAATCAGCCCTTTCAGATACTGTGGGTGGATCTGAAAAGAGCCTTTGGGTATTTGATAAAATCCTGGCAGATTGACTTGGTTTTGGTGCCCAGAGCGGTGGTTTTCTTGGGCAGCAGCACGGCCTGGATATTCGGCAGCACCCTGCCCTCAGCGTCCTGGATAGGAGGTTTCAGGAGGTTCTCACCCCGGAGCTGAAGAGAGCACAGGCAGAGAGGGATTGGGAGTTTGCCAGACAGACAAGAAGGTCAAGGCAGGTAGTGCAGGAGTCCCTGGAGGGCATCCCACTTTCCAACTGGTATTCAGTTCTGTGTACTGATGGGAGAGAGGGTTCCTCTGGAGAGTGCAGTGAGAGTCATGACCAGAACTCCATGGATGGCTCAGCTGTGCAGGGAGGGAGTAGAAAATGCAAGCGAGCAATACTGGTAGGGGATTGTATAGTTAGAGGAACAGATAGGTATTTCAGTGCTCGCAAACCAAGTTTCCTCCTTGGTGCAAGGATCATGGATATCACTGAGTGGCGACAGAGCATTCTGGAGGGCAAGGATGCACAGCCAGAGGTCGTGGTCCACATTGGTACCAACGACATAGGAAGAAAGATGGATGAGATCCTTCAGGCTGAGTTTAGGGAGTTAGGAAAGAGATTAGCAAGCAGGACCTCAAAGGTAGTGATCTCCAAATTACTCCCAAGGCCACATGCTAGTGAGCATAGAAATAGGAGAATACACCAGATGAATGCATGGCTGAAGAGATGGTGCAGGAAGGAGGGCTTCCGATTTCTGGGGCATTGGGACCAGTTCGGGGGAAGGTTGGACCTATATAAGTCGAACGGTCGACATCTGAACAGGACCAGGATGAATATCCTTGCAGGTGCTGTTGGGGATTGTTTAAACTAATTTGGCAGCTTGATGGGAACCTGAGGGCAGTTTCAGAAAGGGCAATTTCAGGGCAGGGAAAGGGAGGCAGAACATTAGCGAATGACTCTGAAAGACAGAAGAAGCAAAGTTTAAAAAGTGTGCAGCAGAGGAATTTGGCAGTGTTAAAGGATATTTATTTATTTAAAGAGGCAACTTGATTGAAACATATCTGATCCTGAGGAGTCTTGATAGGGTGGATGTGGAAAGGATGTTTCCCCTTGTGGGAGAATCTGGAATTAGCGGTAACTGTTAAAGAATAAGGGGTCACCCATTTCTGACAGAGATGAGGAGAATTGTTTTCCCTCAGAGGGTCGTGAGTTTTTGGAACTCTCTTCCTCAATAAGCGGTGGAAGCAGAGACTTTGAATATTTTTAAGGCAGAGGGACATCGATTCTTGATAAGCAAAGGGGTGAAAGGTTATCGGGGGTAGGCGGGAATATGGAGTAATCAGTTCAGCCGTGAACTTATTGAATGGGGAAGCAGGGTCTCGGGGTTGAATGGCCTACTCCTGTTCCTAATTTTTATACTTGTATGTATATTCATATAGTAAATAAAGCTGATGAGCTGAGGGCACAGACAGACACATAGAATAATACAGCACAGGAACAGGCCATTCGGCCCTCCAAGCCTGTGCTGATAAAGTAACATCACACTTTTTCTTTTTATTTAGAGATACAGCACTGAAACAGGCCCTTTGGCCCACTGAGTCTGTGCTGACCAACAACCACCCATTTAGACTAACCGTACAGTAATCCCATATTACCTACCACCTACTTCCACTAGGTGCAATTTACAATGGCCAATTTACCTCTCAACCTGCAAGTCTTTGGCTGTGGGAGGAAACCCGAGCACCCGGCGAAAATCCACAGGGAGAACTTGCAAACTCCACACAGGCAGTACCCAGAATCGAACCCGGGCTCCTGGAGCTGTGGTGCTAACCACTGCGCCATTGTGCCCACACATGGTAACACAATATCATTGCAATAAGGGAAACTTGGCTTCAAGAGGGCAAGAATGGCAGCTCAACATCTCTGGATATAGAGTTTTCATGTGGCAGAGGGATAAAGAGGTGGGAGTGTAGCATTATTAGTCCAGGAAGGCATACAGCTTTGAGGAGGGATTAAATGCTAAATGAATCATCAAATGAGGCCATATGGGTGGAGCTCAGAAATAAAAAAGGGGCAGCCACACTACTAGGAGTGTACTGTAGACCCCCAAATAGTGAGAGAGAGAGATAGAAGAACAAATATGTAGGCAAATTGCTGAGTGCAAAACTATAGGGAAATAATAGTTGGGGATTTCAACTATCCCAATATCAACTGGGATACAAACAGAGTGAAGGGCACAGAGGGCACAAAATTCTTGAACTGCATTCAAGAGAACTTTAATAGCCAGCACATCACAAGCCCAATGAGAGGGGGCACAATTCGAGAGCGAGTCTTCAGTAATGAAGCTGGGCAAATAGCAGTGGGTGACCATTTTGGAGATAGCTTTTTTTTATTCATTCATGGGATTTTGGGCGTCGCTGGCCAGGTCAGCATTTATTACTCATCCCTAATTGCCCTTGGGAAGGTGGTGGTGAGCTGCCTTCTTGAACCGCTGCAGTCCATTTGGGGTAGGTGCACCCACAGTGCTATTCAGAATGGAGTTCCAGGATTTTGACCCAGTGACAGTGAAGGATCAGCGAAATAGTTCCAAGTCAGGATGGTGTGTGTCCTGGTGGGGAACTTGCAGGTGGTGGTGTTCCCATGCATTTTATGCCCTTGTACTTCTAGTTGGTAGAGGTCACAGGTTTGGAAGGTGCTGTTCAAGGAGCCTTGGTGCATTGCTGCAGTGCATCTTGTAGATGGTACACACTGCTGCCACTGTGCGTCGGTGGTGGAGTGAGTGAATGTTTGTAGATGGGGTGCCAATCAAGTGGGCTGCTTTGTCCTGGATGGTGTTGAGCTTCTTGAGTGTTGTTGGAGCTGCACCTATCCAGGCAAGTGGAGACTATTCCAACACACTCCTGACTTTTGCCTTGTAGATGGTGGACAGGCTTTGGGGAGTCAGGAGGTGAGTTACTCGCCTCAGGATCCCTAGCCTCTGACCTGCTCTTGTAGCCACGGCATTTATATGGCTACTCCAGTTCAGCTTCTGGTCAATGGTGCCCCTAGGATGTTGATAGTGGGGGATTCAGCAATGGTAATGCCATTGAATGTCAAGGGGAGTTAGTTCGATTCTCTCTTGTTGGTGATGGTCATTGCCTGGCACTTGTGCGGCCCGAATGTTACTTGCCACTTATCAGCCCAAGCCTGGATATTGTCCATGTGTTGCTGCATTACTACACGGACTGCTTCCGTATCTGAGGAGTCATGAATGGTGCTGAACATTGTGCAATCATCAGCGAACATCCCCACTTCTGACCTTATGATTGTAAGAAGGTCATTGATGAAGCAGCTGAAGATGGTTGGGCTGAGGACATTACCCTGAGGAGCGCCTGCAGTGATGTCCTGGAGCTCAGATGATTGACCTCCAACAAACATAACCATCTTCCTTTGCGCTAGGTATGACTCCAGCCAGTGGAGGGTTTTCCCATTGACCTCAGTTTTGCTCGGGCTCCTTGATGCCATACTCGGTCAAATACTGCCTTGATGTCAAAGGCAATCACTCACACCTCACCTCTTTTGTCCATGTTTGAACCAAGGCTGTCATGAGGTCAGGAGCTGAATGGCCCTGGCAGAACCCAAACTGAGTGCCACTGAGGCAGGTTATTGCTAAGCGAGTGCCGCTTGATGGCACCTTCCATCATTTTACTGATGATTGAGAGTAGACTGATGGGGCCTGAAGTGATGGAAGGTGTCATCAACATTGCCATCAAGCAGCACTAGCAGATATGTCCTTTAGGATTCGGCCAGCAGAGATGCTCCCGAGGCACTGTTGGTGATGGACATTGAAGTCCCCCACCCAGAGTACATTCTGTGCTCTTGCCACCCTCAGTGCTTCCTCCAAGTGCTTTTCAACATGGAGGGGTACTGACTCATCAGCTGAGGGAGGGCAGTAGGTGGTAATCAGCAGGAGGTTAACTTGTCCATTGTTTGATCTGATGCCATGAGACCTCATGGGGTCCAGAGTCGATGTTGAGGACTTCCAGGGCAATTCCCTTTCTACTGTACCGATACCTCTGGTGAGTCTGTCCTGCCCGTGGGACAGGACATACCCAGGGATGGTGATGGCAGTGTCTGCGACATTGCCTGTAAGGTATGATTCTGTGAGTATGACGACGTCAGGCTGTTGCTCTCCCAACTTAACACAAGCCACCAGATGTTACTAAGGAGGACTTTGCAGGATCGACAGCGCTGGGTTTGCCATTGTCATTTCTGGTGCCCAGGTCGACGCCGGGTGGTCCGTCTGGTTTCATTCCTTTTTATTGACTTCGTAGTGTTTAGTTTCAACTGAGTGGCTCGCTCGGCCATTTCAGAGGGCATGTAAGAGTCAACCACATTGCTGTGGGTCTGCAGTCGCATGCAGGCCAGACAAGAACAGCAGATTTCCTTCCCTAAAGGGCATTAGTAAACCAGATGTGTTTTTACAACCATCAACAATGGTTTCATGGCCATCATTAGACTTGCTTTTTAATTGCAGATTTATTATTTGGATTTAAATTTCAATGGTGGGATTTGAACCCACGTCCCCTGAGCAATACCCTAGGTGTCTGGGGTACTAATCCACTGACAAGTCCACTGACAAGACCACTACGCCACCACCACCCCTAGTGACCATACTGCAATTAGTTTTGGCATAATCATGTCAAAGGACAAAGTTACAACAGAAGTAAAAGTTCTAAATTGGGGGAAGGCAAATTTTACAAAACTGAGAGGCGACTTGGTGGATGTGGACTGGATACAACTACTTGAAGGAAACCCCAAAAATGTTCTATCAGTACATTAAGAGCAAGAGGATAACTAAGGAAAGGGTACGGCATAAAAGAGATGTACAAGGGAACGTATGAGTGGATGCAGAAGATGTGTGTGGGGTTCTTAATGAGTTTTTGTCTCTGCCTTCACAAAGGAGAGGGATGATGCAGACAAAGAAGAGGAGTGTGAAATATTAGATACGATAAGCATAATGAGAGTGGAAGTACTGGAGGGTCTGACATCCTTCAAAATGAATAAATCACCAGGGCCAGATGGTTTGCATCTGAGGTTGTTAAAGGAAGCCAGGGAGGAAATAGTGGATGCGCTGAGGATCATCTTCAAATGCTCACTGGATATGGGGGAGGTGCCGGAGGATTGGAGGTCTGCGAATGTTGTACTATTATTTAAAAAGGATGTGAGGGATAGGCCCAATAATTATAGGCCGGTCAGTCTGACCTCGGTGGTGGGTAAATTATTAGAATCAATTCTGAGGGACAGGATAAACTGCCACTTCGAAAGGCACGGATTAATCAGGGATAGTCAGCATGGATTTGTTAAGGGAAGGTCATGTCTCACGAACTTGATTTAGTTTTTTGAATAAGTAACAAGGAACATTGATGAGGATAGTGTGGTGGATGTGGTCTACATGGATTTTAGTAAAGTCCCACATGGCAGACTGGTCAGTAAAATGAAAGCCCATGGAATACAGGGGAATGTGGCAGGTTGGATCCAAAATTGACTCAGTGACAGGAAACAAAGGATAGTTATCGACGGATGTTTTTGCGAATGGAAAGCAGTTTTCAGTGGCATTCCACAGGGCTCAGTGTTGGGTCCCTTGCTGTTTGTGATATATATTAATGATTTGGAATTAAATGTGGGAGGTATGATTGGGAAATTTGCCTATGACACAAAAATTGGCCGTGTAATTGATAGTGAGGAGGATAGCTGTAGACTTCAGAATGAGATGAATGGATTGATTGAGTGGGCGGAAAAACGGCAAATGGAATTCAATCTGGAGAAGTGTGAGGGAATGCATTTTGGGAGGGCAAACAAAGCAAGGGAGTACACAATAAACAGGAAGATATTGAGAGGTGTAGAAGAAGTGAGAGACTTTGGAGTGCATGTCCACAGGTCCCTGAAAGTGGCAGGACAGGTAGATAGAGTGGTGAATAAGGCATATAGAATGCTTTCCTTTATTGGCCAAGGGATAGAATAGAAAAGCAGGGATGTAGCGCTAGAACTGTATAAAACGGCGGTTCGGCCACAGCTGGAGCATTGCGTAGAGTCTGGTCATCACATTACAGAAAGGACATAATTGCTCTGGAGAGAGTACAGAGGAGATTTACAAGAACGTTGCCAGGGCTTGAAAGTTGCAGCCATGAGCAAATATTGGAGCGGCTCGGGTTGTTTTCCTTAGAACAGAGGAGTCTGAGGGGTGACTTGAATGAGGTGTACAAAATTATGAGGCGCCTAGACAAGTGGACAGTAAGGACCTGTTTCCCCTGGTGGGCAGGTCAGTTACCAGGGTGCACAGATTTAAGGTGATTGGTAGAAGGGTTAGAGGGGACATGAGGGGAAACGTTTTTACCCAGAGGGTGGAGGGTGTCTGGAATTCGCTGCCAGGAATGGTGGTGGAGGCAGAAACCCTCAACCCATTTAAAAATACCTGGACATGCACCTGAAGTGCTCAAATCTGCAAGTCTACGGATCAGGTGCTGGAAGGTGGGAATAGATTGGGTGGCTAGATTTTTCGGCCAGAGCAAACGCGATGTGCTGAATGGGCTCCTTCTGTGCCCTAGTTTTTCTATAATTCTATGGAAATTGCCAGCACTGACACAGATCATTTCATTATTACATTGATATTGGACTGACTGATAGGAGAAGCAAGCGAAACACATAATGGTGAAAGGAATGGAAGATGACGCTGGTTGTTCCAGATGAAGAGGGATAGACAGAGGTGTGGGTGCAGCAGACTTCAGACAGTAATCAGCCCTTTCAGATACTGTGGGTGGCTCTGAAAAGAGCCTTTGAGTATTTGAAAAAATCCTGGCAGATTGACTTGGTTTTGGTGCCCGGAGCGCTGGTTTTCTTGGGCAGCAACACAGCCTGGATATTCGGCAGCACCCTACCCTGAACGATGGTCACCCCTCCCAGCAGCTTGTTGAGCTCCTCGTCATTGAGGACGGCCAGCTGTAGGTGTCTGGGGATGCTGCGGGTCTTCTTGTTGTCCCGGGCCGCGTTACCGCCAAGCTCGAGGATTTCAGCGGTCGGATACTCGAGCACAGCAGCCAGATAGACCTGGCCTCTGGCCCCCACACGCTCAGCATAGTTACCCTTTCTCAGGAGCCTGTGAACACGGCCCACCGGGAACTGCAGTCCAGCCCGGGAGGAGCGAGACTTGGCCTTGGACCGACCTTTCCCGTTGGTCTTTCCTCTTCCAGACATTTACACAATCTCACAAATACTTTCACAATGAATGGATAATTTCGTCAGCATTAAACATACACATGGGGTAGTCAGGATGGTCGAGCAGTCTGAGACGGTTCATTCAGATCACAATTCTCTCTGCAGGGGTGGGTTCAAATTCCCCTTCTGATAAGTTGTGTATGGACATGACTAGAGGTATTTGGGAGCAGCAATGAAGAACAAACAGAGATCATGAAAGAATATTGACAAGCAAAATCAAAACAAATCCAAAGATGTTTCATCAATACATTGCAGTCAGAGGCAACTGAGGAAAGAGTAGGGCCCATCAAAGACCTAAAAATGTAGCCTATGTGTCAGGGTGGAAGATGTTGGTATGTTTATTAATGAATATTTTACTGTCTTCACAAATGAGGGGGGTGATGCAGATTTTGTAATTAAGGAGAAGGAGTGTGAAGTATTGGACATGATAAACTGAGGGAGAGAAGAAGTATAAATGGGATTAGCATCCTTGAAAGTGGATAAATCATCAGGGCCCGATGAAATGTACCCCAGGCTGCTAAAAGAAGTCAGGGAGGAAATAGTGGAAGGTCTGACCATCAGTTTCCAATCCCTCACTGGATACAGGTGTGATGTCAGAGGATTGGAGGTCTCGTAACACTGCAATAAAAGCAAAATTCTGCAGATGCTGCAAATCTGAAATAAAAACTAGTTGCATTGGAAATACACAGCAGATCTGGCAGCAACAATGGAGAGAGAAGCAAAGTTAACGTTTCTGTTCTGATGAAAGGTCACTGACCTGAAATGTTAACTTTGCTTCTCTCTCCACAGATGCTGCCAGACCTGCTGTGTATGTCCAGCACTTTTTGTTTTTATTGCTAACATTGCACCATTCTTGAAAAAATAAGCGAGTGATCGACCAGATAATTAAAGGCCAGTCAGCCTAACCTCAATAGTGGGCGAATTATTGGATATAATTCTGAGAGACAGGATAAACTGTCACTTAGAAAGGCACAGATTAATCAAGTATCGTCAGCATGGATTTGTTAAGGGAAGCTCCTGTCTGACTATCTTGATTGAATGTTTTTGAAGAAGTAACAAGGAGGATTGATGAGGATAGTGCAGTTGATCTGATCTACATGGATTTTAGCAAGACTTTTGACAAGGTCCCACATGGCAAACTGGTTAAAAAAAAAGAAAAGCACATGGGATCCAGGGGAATGTAGCAAGCTGGACACAAAATTGGTTCAGTGGCAGGAAACAAGAAGGAATTGGTTACAGGTGTTTTTGCAACTGGAGGACTGTTTCCAGTGGTGTTCCACAGGGCTCAGAACTAGGTCCCCTGCTTTTTGTGGCATATATTAATGATATGGACAAAAATGTAGAGGGCACAATCAAGATGTTTGCAGATAACACAAAAATTGTCCGTGTTGTTGATAGGGAGGAGAATAGCTGTGCACTGCATGAAGATATCGATTGACTGGTCAGGTGGGCAGAGAAGTGGTAAATGGAATTCATATTGGACAAGGGTGAGGTGATGCATTTGGGAGGTCAAAAAAGGCAAAGGAATACACAATTAATGGTAGAACACTGAACGGTGCAGAGGAAGTGAGAGACGTTGGAGTGAATGTCCACAGATCCCTGAAGGTAGCAGGACAGGTCAATAAGGTGGTTCAGCAGGTATATGGAATCCTTTCCTTTATTAGCTGAGGTATAGAATATAAGGGTGATCTGGGTATCCATGTCAATAAGTCACTGACAGCTAACATGCAGGTGCAGCAGGCAATTAGGAAGGCGAATAGTATGTTAGCCTTTATCACAAGAGGATTTGAGTACAGGAAAAGTGAATTCTTGCTTCAATTGTATAGAACCTTGGTTCGACCGCACTTGGAGTACTGTGTGCAGTTTTGGTATCCTTACCTTAGGAAGGATATTATTGCCATGGAGGGAGTTCAACGAAGGTTCATCAGACTTGTTCCTGGGATGGTGGGACTGTTCTATGAAGAGAGATTGGGAAACTGGGGCTGTATTCTCTAGAGTTTCAAAGAATGAGAGGTGATCTCATTGAAACCTACAAAATACTTAAAGGACAGTCAGGGTAGATGCAGCTAAGATGTTTCATCTGGATGGGGAGTCGAGAACCAGGGGCTCAATTTCAAAATAAGGGGGAAGCTCCTTGGGACAGAGAAGAGGAGAAATTTCTTTACTCGGAGGGTTGTGAATCTTAGGAATTCTGTACCCCAGAGGGCTGTGGAAGCTCAGTCGTTGAGTATGTTTAAAGCAGGGATTGACAGATTTCTAAATACAAATGACATAAGGGAATATGAGGAAAGTGTGGGGAAAAGGGCATTGAAGCGGATGATCAGCCATGATCATATTGAATGGTGGGGAAGGCTCGATGGGCTGAATGGCCGACTCCTGCTCCGATGTTGCTATGTTCCTAACTCCACATGATCGGCGAGGCAAAGCCTCAGGCCGACTTGTCGGGTGGTGTAAACAGATATCACTGCTTCTGATCTTCACCAGAACAGAGAGTGAGATGCAACATTGATCATCAAACAGACTGTGAGAGAATACAACAGAATAAAACACATGGAGAGACACTGTGGAATAACAAATAGATTTGATTGGAACTTTGACTTTGATTGGAATGGATAAAACGCCAGAAACAGCAGATTAAATTGGGATTCTCATCATTGTATTGATCTGAGACAGAAAAGAGAAACTGATGGAAAGAAGGGAAGAAGGAAGAAAAGAAAGGATGGAACTGTTCAGTTTTTAAAGTTTTTTCACTTGCCCATCAAAGCTGGATAAAAAAAAAGTTGCAAATAACAGAGAATTTCACCAAAAAGGGAGATGAAATGCTGCCGAAACCTTGGATCGAAGGATGCCCCAACAGATCACCTGTTTAACTGTCTCCTCACTGGGGGATTTCAATCAGTGAGCAATATTATTCTCTACCTTTTTTTGTCAAATGAACCCAGAAGTGTCACTTGGAATTAATATCTGTGTTGCGACTCCTGAATAATAAAATTGTGAGTTTCTCGATATTTTCGGGACACATTTCCTGCTGAAAGAACTAAGAACTCTTTTCTAATTTGCACAATACTATATACACATTCATGAAGCCTCCTAAACTAGCATCCTTGGTGCTCTCTCCTCGCAAACCTCATCTCATGTGACTGTTACATCATCACTTTGACAGTGGGAGTGATTGATCCCAATGTCTTCAGCATTAACACTTTACATCTTTATACTACACTGTCTGTCCAAAAAAATGGGTGGAGGGAACTTGATTTATCGAAACACCAACAGCTGCCAGTTGAAAATAAACTCAAACCCATCAGCGAGAGTGAGAGAGAGACTGTCAGAGAACTTCCTGCATCCAGTCCTCACCCTGTCACACTCAGCAGAGGCTCACCCAGACCCCACTCTCATCAACACTGAACATTGATACCGAGACACTTCAAATACTGTTTATAAAAGGCAGGAAAGGTCAAAGTTCACACAGCTTTATTGAACAGAACAAGGTTTAATATCTTCTGACTGTTTCTCGGTAACCACATGAGACACAGGTTTTCTTATTTGGTTCCTTTGATTTTTCTTGTTCCTGACTGACAAATGTTCCAAACATCAGATCAACCCTCCCACTTGCATCATGTCCCAGTCTCAGTCACAAGCAACAGATAACAACACAAACACTCTGAAACATACAACGCAGTCACACTTTCCTTTGTGACATTAATGTCGAGCTGTTTTCCTGGTTGAATGCAACTGTGAACAAATTTGGATCAAAGAAGTTGCCTTTGAAATATCAGCACTGAATTTCTGTGCAAGGAGGAACAGCCATTCCAAACTCACATCCGACACAAAGGCTGTTTTCTCCTGTGATGAAAATTCATCATGTAATTTGAATTCTCACTTCAAGTTGAGAAGACACAGATGGAAGTGATTGACAAGGTAACTTCTACATCACAAATGAGAAGCAAGGCTCCACTGGAAATTGAACCCAGGCTCTCCTGTTTACAAGGCAGGTGCTTTAACCAACTTAGCTACAGAGCCAGATGTTGATACAATTAAAATTAGAGGAGTACACTATTTATTCTCATATAATATCAATATCAAAGCAAAATGCAGCAGATGCTGGAAATCTCAAATAAAAACAAGAAATGCTGGAAATACTCATCAGGTCTGGCAGCATATGTGGAGAAGGAAGCAGAGTTAACGTTTCAGGTCAATGACTCTTCTTCAGACCCTTCTATATATTCTCATCCCACTTCTCCACAGGTCACCACATATATTTTATCTTTTCCCACTTCCTGAAACAGTCAATCATATACTCTATTCTTCCCAGAATAGAAGACACTGACCAGGTTTCTTTAATGAACAGCAAAATTATGAGTTTATTGCAGAACTAGTCATGAAATAAAGCATAAATACACAGGTAGAAATTTTAAAAGTTCCCTTTTTTCCTTAACCAACATTTAAAGTCCCTTTCTTCCCACAGCCCCACACACGCACACACACATACACCGGTTAACTGAAAAAAAAGAATTATTTTTTACAATTCTGAGTTCTGTTAAAGACAAAAACAACACTTGGGCTGATTACTTGTTCATTCCTGAAGAAAACAGCAGCTGAGATATGTTGTTCCAAAACTGGCATACAGTCGATCTTCTGAGTATGCGTAGACAGGTCACTAGGGTCTTTTCGAACAGTTTTTTAGAGGCAGTGTTGAGAATTAATTTTAGCAGGCTTTCTTCAAAGACAGGAGAAGAGATGAATTGACACAGTGAAGTTCTCAGGGTCTTTTAAAGATTTGCTGCAAAACAACGTGGGTTGTGATCTTCTCTCCTTTCTTGACACTTCTTCAGGCTAACTTTATCAGCTGCTCACTCCAGAAGGTAAAACACAATGACTGCTACAAATAAAAGCTTGTTAGTTTTCTGCCCTCTTCGGTGTTTGCTGCTGCTGCCGGGTTTGTCCAATCAAGAGGCGCAACTGACTTCTCCGTCCACATTTCCCCCTGTTACCAGGGTTTCTGTTCTACATTTAACTTGAGTCATGTGACAACCAGTAAACATAGCTGCCAAATTAGTACTTTCAGTACCCTCTTGAAAAAGAACTGGTCTGACATTTATTAAGTTTGACGATGAATTCCTCAAAAAAAATTTCACAAAAAAAAAATTCAAAATCACTTCCATTACATCATGTACATTCCCTGAGCTACAGGTTATTGCAAGTCTCCCTGGCTGTGTTTATTTTTGTTGATTTTGCACTCAGGTTCTTTCTGAATCCATGTGTTTGCAGAACTTTGTCAGTGAGAAACATAGAGATATGCTTAAAGATTTCCCTGCAAATTATTCATATCTCCATCTTTCTCCGAACTTTGTAGAAACACATTAATGTGTTAAACATTGAAAGGTGACAGTGTTTATTGTGACGGGGTTCCATTTATTCAGACACATCTGGTATAAAAGTGCTCAAGAAATGATTCACACATGTAATGTATTTGTATATTATGTGCATGACATAATGACGCAAATAAACAATTCCTTGCACTTGCCACGCTTGGTGTATATTTTCTCTGCTGATGCCCCCTGAATATATTTGAGAAAATGGTGATGAGGATGAGATAAAAGTCTGTAAATATAGGCAGCAAACAGCAGCAGGGACAGCAGTGTACAGGATCAGCTAGCTCCTGGCGACCTACCTACTCGGATGGTGGAGATTTTAGGTGGATTGTGTGAAGCCTGGGCCACAGAATGTCTCTTCAGTTGAATGAGATTCCTCAGGGTCTTCCTGTGCATCTGATTCAAATTGCTTATTTGGGACAATATGGCTGCACACATATGGGATACATCAGAAGGTGAGGAACTTATGAGAGGGCTTGAGAACCATTCAGTTCATATATTGAAAGAATGGACATGTTTTTCAGAGCGAATAACATTTTGGAATTTGAAGGTGAAAGTGCAGAGGTCAAGACTCAGAATAAGGCAATTCTTGAGGGCAAGAAAGCAATTTTGCCAATTGGAATTAGCCTGGAAGTGTATGACCAGCTAACAAAGCTTCCTGCTCCCATCAAGGCAAAAGATGTGCCATTCAAAACAATCATGACCAAGTTGGAGGAACATTTCAACCCGAAGCCACTAGAGATCACGGCAAGCTAGAAATTTGGAAGCAGAAATCAGAAAAGTAGTGAAACAGTTGGTGAGTACATTGTGGCATGAAGAATTTTTCACTACATTGCAACTTTGGCATATTCTTAGACCGTGCATTAGGAGACAGATTTGTGCTTCTATTGGTGGATGAGAAAAGATACCAAACACACAAAATCTCACATTCGAGCTCGCATGTAAGATTGCTCTTTCCATGGAGATTGCATCAAAGAATGCTCGAGAATTTCAGCCTGTGCCAGTGATTGTAACACACTTCAGGGGAGCTTAAAACAACTGGTAAAATGCGCTTTCTCATGGCAGATAAAATTTACATAGAGAATTGTGAAGAGGTACAATTTGGGAGGAAGAATAAGGAGAGGCCATATAAATGAAATGTTACAATTCTAAAGTGGGTACCGGAACAGAGATACAATGTGCACCCATCTTAGAGTGTTTGAAAAGGCTTCAAAGAGCAAACACGACACTTGGCTTTATTAATAGAGACATATAGTAAAAGCAAATAAGTTATGATAAACCTTTATAAAATACTGGGTCTGAATGGCCTACTCCTGTACCTCCACATAAAGCTTCCATTCCAGGTTTGCACACACTCGTCAGGATCACTCTCCACAGATCCCGCCACTCCAGGCTCGGACACCCTCTTCAGGATCACTTTCCATAGATCCCACCACTCCACGCATGGATATCTCCCTCATGATCAGATCATCGGTCCTTAGTCCTGCCACATCCAGTCATGAATGATGGTGAACAATTAAATAACTAACCAGATGAAGAGGCTCCAAACAATCCCCATCCTCAATGATGGTGGAGCCAAAGCTGAATCATTTACAACCATCTTCCATCAGAAATTGCTCAGTGGATGATTCATCTCGGCCTCCTGAGGTCCCCAGCATCACAGTTTCCAGTCTTCAGCCAATTCGATTCACTCCACATGATCGCAAGAAACAACTGAAGTCACTCGATACAGCAACGACAATACGCCCCAACAACATCCCGGCTCTAGTACTGAAGACTTGTGCTCCAGAACTAGCTGCGCCCTCAGCCACACTGTTCCAGTAGAGCTGCAACACTGGCATCTACCCGACAATGTGGAAAATTACCCAAGTGTGCCCACTCCATTAAAAAAAGCAGGACAAATCCAATCTGACCAATTACCGCCCCATCAGTCAACTATCAATCATCAGCAAAGTGATGGAAGATGTCATCAACAGTGCTATCAAGCACCAGACACTTAGCAATAATCTGCTCATCGATGCTCAGTTTAGGTTCTGCCAGGGTTCCTCGACTCCAGGCAAATACTTGGCAGGTAGAGTATAATGTGGGAAAATGTGAGGTTATCCACTTTGGTAAGAAGAATGGAAAAGCAAAACATTATTTAAATTGTGAGAGATTACAGAATGCTGCGGTATAGAAGGATCCGGGTGTCCTCGCACATGAATCACAAAAAGTTACCATGCAGGTAGGGCAAATAATTAGGAAGGTAAATGGAATATTGCCCTTTATTTCAACGGGGATGGAGTATAAAAGAAGAGAAGTCTTGCTGCAAATGTACAGGGTATTGGTGAAACCACACCTGGAGTACAGTGTACAGTTTTGGTCTCCTTATTTAAGGAGGGATATGCTTGCATTGGAGGCAGTTCAGAGAAGGTTCACTGGATTGATTCCTGTGATGAAGTGGTTGTCTTATGTGGAGAGTTGATCAGGTTGGACCTATACTCATTGGAGTTAAGTAAAATGATAGGTGATCGTACTGAGACATTTAAGATGTTAAGGGGGCTTGACAGGGAGGATGCTGAGAGGATGTTTCCCCTCATGGTGGAATTTAGAACTAGGGGACACAGTTTCAGAATAATGGTCTTCCATTTAAGAAGGAAATGAGGAGGAATTTCTTCTCTCAGAGTGTCATTAATCTTTGGAATTATCTTCCACAGAGAGGAGTGGAGGCTGGGTCATTGAATGTCTTCAAGACTGAGTTTGACAGAATTTTATCTACAAGGAAGTCAAGGGTTATGGGTGGCAGGCAAGAAAGTGGGGTTGAGGCCATGATCAGGTCAGCCATGATCCTATTGAATGGTGGAGCAGGCTCGAGGGGCCAAATGGCCTGCTCCTGCTAATATTTCTTCTTTTCTTATTTTTTATTGCAGCTTGGTTCAAACAGACACAAAAGAGTGGAGTTCTAGAGGAGAGGTGAGAGTGATTGCCCTTGAGAGAGTGTAGCATCAAGGATCCCGAGCAAAATTGAAGTCAATGGGAATCAGGGGGAACACTCTCCACTTGGTGGAGTCATACTTCGCACAAAGCAAGATGTTGTGGTTAGTGGAGGCCAATCATCTCAGCCCAGGACATTGCCTCAGGAGTTTCTCAGGGAAGTGTCCTCGGCCCAAACATCCTCAGCTGTTTCATTGATCACTTTCCCTTCAACATAAGTCAGAAATGGGAATGTTCGCTGATGACTCACAACTCTTCAGATACTGAAGCAGTCTGTGCCCACAAGCTGCGAGACCTGTACAAACTTCAGGCTTGAGCTGATAAGTGACAAGCAACTTTCTGGCCACACAAGTACGAAGAAGTGAACATCTCCATTGAGAGAGAATCAAACCATCTACCTTTTGATATTCATCAGCATAATCATCGCTGAATCCCCCACCATCAACATCTTGGGTGTTACCATTGACCAGAAACTAAACTGGACCAGTCACATCTATGCTGCAGCTATAAGTGCAGGTCAGAGATTAGGAATTCTGCAGCAAGTATCTAGCCTCCTGCCACCTCAAATCCTGTCCACCATGTACAAGGCACAAGTCAGGAGTGGGATGGAATACATCCCACTCAACAACACTCAAGAAGCTCAACACCATCCAGGAGAAAGCAGCCCACTTGATCGTCACCTAACCCACCACCTTAAACATTCACTTCCTCCACCACCAGTACACAGTGGCTGCAGTGTGTACCATCTCCATAAGCACTGCAGCAATTCGCCAAGTATCCTTCAACAGCACCTTCCAAATCCGTGACCACTACCACCTCGAAGGACAAGGGCAGCAGATGCATGGGAACTCACTACCTGCAGGTTCCCCTCCAAGTCACTCACCATCCTGACATGGAACTGTATCGCCATTTCTTCACTGTTGTTGGGTCACAATCCTGGAACTCCCTCCCCAATAGCACTCTGCGTGTTCCTGCACCACATTGACTGCAGCAGTTCAAGAAGGCAGCTCAGCACCATATTCCCAAGGGCAATTAAGGATGGGTAATAAATGCCAGCCTTATCAGCGATACTCGCGCCCATTAATGAATAAAAACCAAATCACTCTCCACAGATTCCCACAATCTGGGCTTGGACATTTACTTCAGGAGCACAGAGCTTTATATAACTGCAACATGAGTTCCAATCTTCATATTCCGTTCACTTTTCACATTATTTTCTACCAGTCCACTCGCTTTTAGTGATTCAGTACTCGGGTCTCTGCACCTCCGCAGTTTCTATCATCTCACCACTTAACAAAAAACACTCTGCTCTATCTTTCTTAGGTACCAGATGACCCCTCATTTTAAACTCCATCTGCCAAAACATTGCTCACTCACTTAATCTATCAAGAAGATTTGAAAATAAATTTCTTGCCAAAGGATAATGTTCTGCTTCTGCTCCCTCGCCGTTTGCTTTTCCCGTTAGTCTTTCACTTGGTGTAAATCCAGAGAAAGTATAGATGGAAGGAAGGGAGGGAGGGAAAATCTTGCTCCATTTCGTGATCCCTATTTGATCTTCATTCCAGTCCAATTTGGGTGAAGAATTCCAATTGTCTGTCTCAATTTTAATATAGTATAAACAACTCTGGAATCACAGTCAAGATACTGACAAGAACAGGTTTCCAGGCCGACTACACATCGAAGCTGTAAACAAGAATGCAACAGGCAGCTGATAAACTAACGACAAGGATGGGATTCGAACCCACGCGTGCACATCACGATAGATTAATAATCCATTGTCTTAACCTCTCAGCCTTTCGCCACCCAGCAAACAAGTAAAGCACAATCATCACCTTCAGCTCAGATCCTGGCTGTGCAGCCAGATGTGCAATGATGGAAATGTGGCTTCTGTAAGTAAATGAAATTTCCATCACATCAGGTCATGGCCTGTTGGGAATGGAGCGGTGTGAAACATTTCCAGACCATGTCCAACACGTTTCGACTCAGTGTGAAAATCCACCACGGAAACACTGGAACATACAATCATTTGATCACATCATGATTAACATCACTCAGACACCAGAACCATTAGGTCACTGACGAAGTCATGGTGACTTCGAATTTCTCATGAAATGACAACTGAGAAAACTGACTGGAAGAATTGCTTCAACTCCACGTGATCAGCGAGGCACAGCCTCAGCCGACTTGTCAGCTGGTGGAAACAAATATTACTGCTTCTGATCTTCACCAGAACAGAGAGTGAGATGTAACATCGATCATCAAACAGACTGTGAGAGAATACAACAGAATAAAACACATGGAGAGACACTGTGGAATAACAAATAGATTTGATTGGAATGTTGAATTTTGATTGGAATCGATAAAACACCAGAAACAGCAGATTAAATTGGGATTCTCATCATGATATTGATCTGGGACAGAAAAGAGAAACTGATAGAAAGAAGGGAAGAAGGAAGAATGGAACTGTTCAGTTTTTTCACTCGTCCATCAAAGCTGGAGAAAAAAAAGTTGCAAAAATTGCAAATGCTGCCAAAACCTTGGATCGAAGGATGTCCCAACTGTTTAACTGTCTCCTCAATGGGGGATTTCAATCAGTAAGCAATATTATTCTCTATTTTTTTTGTTGAATGAACCCAGAACTGTCACTTGGAGTTAATATCTGTGTTCCGAATCCTGAATAATAAAATTGTGAGTTTCTAGATATTATCTGGACACATTTCCTGCTGAAAGAACTAAGAACTCTTTTCGAATTTACACAGTACGACATGCACACTCATCACGCCTCCTAAGCTGGCATCCTTGGTGCTGCTCTCTCTTCTCCCAAACCTCATCCCATGTGACTGTTACATCATCACTATGACAGTGGGAGAGGTTGATCCCACTGTCTTCAGCATTAACCCTTTACATCCTTATACTACACTGTTAATCATAAAAAATGGTTAGAGGGAACTTCCTTCATTTATCGAAACACCAAACAGCTGCCAGTTGTCAACCAACTCAAACCCATCAGAGAGAGAGAGAGAGTGTCAGAGAACTTCCTGCATCCAGTCCTGACCCTGTCACGCTCAGCAGTTGCTCACCCAGACCCCACTCTCATCAATATTGAACATTGTCACTGAGACCCTTCAAATAATGTTTATAAAAGGCAGAAAAATTCAAAGTTCATCGCAGCTGGATTGATTGAAACTAAGTTTAATATCTTCTCACCACTCGGAACCACACGAGAAAGTCCTTCAATCGTTAGCATAAATTATCGGCTGTAAGAATGTTTGTCATTGGGTTGAATAATTTCTGTGTGAGGAATGTTCCAGCATCATAAACCAGGGGAACGTGCTGACTGAGTTGTGTCTTCATCTCTTCTGGGCAGTCGGACAGTTCACCCCTCATTCTGCTGTGATTCACTTTCCCAAAGCGGATCTACAGATTCTCAATTCTGGGGACTGGGTTTTCTTATTTGGTTCCTTTTGATTTTTCTTGCTCCTGATTGATAATATATTCTAAACCTCGGATCAACATTGCCCTGTGTCCCAGTCTCGGTTAAAGGCGACACATAATGGCACCAACACTCTGAAACATACAACATGGTCACACTCTGCTTCAGTGAGATTAATGTTGAGGCGGTTTCACGTCAAATGCAATTGTGAACAAATTTCTCTCGTGGAAATTGTGGGTGATTTGAGTATTTGCACTGAATTTCTGTGCAAGGAGGGACAGTTTCAAACAGCCATTCCCGAATCACTTCTTTCACAAAGACAAAGACTGTGCTGTCTTAACGTGTCCCTCAACTTCACAAACAAATTTAAACTCGAAGTTCAGGGGAAGACAGAGATGTGAATGATTGACAGAGTAATCTTTCAATCATAACTTTCCGTTTCTTTACTGCAGTAAGGCTTTGTTGGGGTTTGAAGTTAGGTTTTTCTGTTTATTAGACAGAGGCTTTAACCAACTAAGCTACAGGGCAAAACCTCAAACACATCCTTTGCTGGAGTTACAGGTTATTGCAGGACTATCTGTCTCTGGGTTCTTTCTGAATCCATAAGTTTGCAGATCTTTGTGAGTGAGAGACATGGAGATATGCTTCAAAGATTTCCCTGTAAATTATTCATATCTCCATCATTTCCTGAACTTTGAACAAACACATTACTGTGGGAATCACACACATCTGGCCCTCACACTCGTCCACTGAACATTGAAAGGTTACAGTGTTTGGGGATCCATTTATTCAGATACATCTTGATCAGGACATGATTCACACATGTAATGTTTTTGTATATTACGTTTATGATGTAATATTGCAAATAAACATTTCCTTGCACTTGTCACATTTGGTCTCCATTTTCTCTGCTGATGCCCCCTGAATATATTGGAGAAAATGGTGATGAGGATGAGATAAAAGTCTGTAAATATAGGCAGCAAACAGCAGCAGCGACTGCAGTGAACAAGAACAGCCAGCTCCTGGTGACCTACCTGCTCGGATGGTGGAGATTTTGGGTGGATTGTGTGAAGCCTTTACTACAGACTGTCTCCTCAGTTGAATGAGATGCCCTAGGGTAAAGCATGGCTACCCGACCCGACTCCGACCAGACCCGATGACATGTCAGGTTCGGGTCGGGTCTCTCTTCCATGTCCGGCATTCGGGTTCGTGATGGGTCAGGCTGGAGGCGGACACAGTGCTGCCTTGCTCAGGGAGGGAACTTCTGCATGATTCCGCAGGAATAGCCAACTTTCGGAATGGAGGATCACAACATTTGGACAAGGTATGTTTGATATAATTAACTTTATTATGGTAGTCGGGTCGGGTCGGGTCGGGTCGGGTGCGGGAAAAAAATCAAAGGACTCGGGCCCGGGTTGAGTTCACGTTGGATGTGGTCAGGTCGGGCCGGGTTGGGTTTCAATTTCATGAATGAGCAGGCCTTTACCACATGGTCTTAGTGTGCATCTGATTGAAAGTGATTATTTGGGACAATATGGCTGCACCCAAGGGATACATTGGAAGGCGATGAACATATGAGAGGGCGCGAGACCCATTCAGTTCATATATTGAAAGAATGGACATGTTTTTCAGAGATAATAACTTTTTGGAACTTGAAGGTCAAAGTGAAGAGGTCGAGACTCAGAATAAGGCAATTCTTGAGGGCAAGAAAGTAATTTTGCGAATGGAAATTATCCTGGAAGTGTATGACATGCTAACAAATCTTCCTGCTCCCATCAAGGCAAAAGATGTGAATTCAAAACAATCATCACCAAGTTGTAGGAACATTTCAACCCGAAGCCACTAGAGATCGGAGAAAGCGAGAGATTTGGAACCAGAAAGCAGAAAAGTAGTGAAACAGTTGGTGAGTACATTATGGCACTGAAGAATTTATTACTACATTGCAACTTTGGCACATTCTTAGACCGTGCATTATGAGACAGATTTGTGCTTTTATTGGTGGATGAGAAAAGATACTAAACACGCAAAATCCTACATTTCAGCTAGCGTGTAAGATTGCTCTTTCCATGGAGATAGCATCAAAGAATGCTGGGGAATTTCGTCTTATGCCAGTGACAGTAACACACTTCAGGAGAAGATTAAAAAACTGTCAAAATGGGCTTTCACATGGCAGATAACATTTTCCACAGAGAAGTGTAAAGTGATAAGGTTTGGGAGGAAGAATGAGACAATGTGCATGAATCTTAGAAGGTTTGAAAATGTTGCTAAAAGCAAACAGGACACTTGGCTTTGTTACTAGAGACATAGAGTAAAAGCAAATAACTTATACTAAACCTTTATAAAACACTGGGGTTGAATGGCCTACTCCTGCACCTCCACGGAAAGCTTCCACTCCAGGCTCGGACACCCTCTTCAAGATCACTGTCCATACATCCCGCCACTCCACGCACGGATATCTCCCTCAGGATGAGATCACAGCTCCACAGTCCTGCCACATCCAGTCGTGACTGGTGGTGGATAATTTAATAACTAACAAGATGAGGAGGCTCCAAAAACATCCCCAACCTCAATGATGGTGGAGCCGAGCACGTCAGTGCAAAAGGCAAAACTGAATCATTTGCAACCATCTTCAGTCAGAAATATTAAGTGGTTTCGATCTGTGCTAATTTCAGCTCCTCATGCTCGCTGGTGCCTTGGTTCTCTGGTGCTAATTTCAGAGTAAATCATGCAGCTTGACAATTGGAGTCAAAGAAAAAGGCAGGAGAGGTTGAAAGTACCAAACCTGGTATTGAACCAAGAACTGTGATTTTTAGTACTATGCAAATCCAGCTGAACTATTTCAGCCACACACCAAAACCAGCCTTCGCTCATTGCTTTGGAAGACAATGTTTACATTCAAGTGTTTGTCAAAATTTACAGAACACAACATGAGTGATATTTCCCATTGTTTTCTCAGCACTGATGGATTGTGAAGCGGGAGACAGCCAGGAGTCCCACTGAGCTGCACTGACCCCGAGTTGTGAGTGAAATGAGATAAAGTTCAATCTTTAGCAGTGAGACGCTGGAGAGACGGAAGAGTCCTGAATCAAGGAGAGACTTTCTGATATAGTAAAAGCAAAATACTGCATATGCTGGAAATCTGAAATAAAAACAAAGGTGCTGGAAATATTCAGCAGGTCTGGCAGCATCTGTGGAGAGAGAAACAGAGTTAACGTTTCAAGTCTGTGACCTTTCATCAGAACTGGCAAAGGTTAGAAAAGAATTAGGTTTTAAACAAGTGAAGGAGAGGGGCGTGTGGGAGAGAACAAAGGAGAAGGTGTTTGATGGGGCAGAGGGCAGGAAAGATTAAATAACAAAGTTGTCCTGGGACAAAGGCAAAGAGTCCGTTAATGCTTGTGGTCAAAGACAAAGCATTTGTCCAGAGAGAGTGTTAATAGCAGAATAATGAGCAGCTCCGACGACATGAAAAACAGGCACATGGTTTCAAACACACTGTGTTTTGTGCTCCCCCTTTTGCGAATCCTTGTTCACAGCTTTCCAATTATAATGCAAAGAAATGAACAGAAACAGGCTTTCTTTGGTTTAAAGAAGAAAAGGGAAACTTATGAAACTTGCTTAAACTTTAATACGGTTCATGCCTACAGATATACAATGCACCCATGCTAGCATGCACACGTGATATACAGATGCAGCTAGGGACAGAAAAAAGAAGAAAAGATAAAGTGGAACAGTTTGAGGCAATATCTTGTTCCTGTGCTTCGAGCTCACGGTATAGCACTTTTGTAGGTAATTCTTGCATTTCGTGGGGCCCAGTATTCTACTTAAACTTTGTACATGTTGGAGATTTTTGTCTATTTGAGATTCACATGTTTTCACAAGGTTCAGTTCTGTGGGAAAGAGATGGAGGCAGGCAGGACTGGAGAGGGTCTGCCCCATCCGGGAGCACACGGTGTTCTGAGTTCAAATCTGTGGCAAGTTCAAAAAACCAACAGCCAATTAGTCATGTGACTAAAACTGGTCTGACCACTTCTGCTGTGTATTGGGGAAGCAAAAGACTGCGTCCCTTTGTTTCAATGCTGTTTGCTACTATGCGAATTTCTTTCCAGTCAGGCGCTTGCAATTTTAAGTTTTAATGTTCATGTGGCAAAATTCATGTGTGCCTCAGTCTTGGCAGGTGGGGTGGGGGGGTTTGCCTGACACCAGTCATGTTCTGAAGTTATTGAACTCAAGGTTAAGTCCACAAGGCTGTAGAGTGCCGAATGGAAAGATCAGGTGCTGTTCCTCGAGCTTGCGTTGATGTTCACTGGAACACTGGAGCAGGCCAAAGGCAGAAATGTTGACATGAGAGCAGGGGGGAATGTTGAAATGGCAAGCAACCAGAATCTCAGGGCCATGATTTCGGACTGAGTGGAGGTGTTCTACAAAGCGGTCAGCAAATCTGCGTTTGGTCTCCCCAGTTTAGAGAAGACCGCATTGTGAACAGAAAATACAGTCCGCTAAATTGAAAGAAGTACAAGTAAATCACTGCTTCACCTGAAAGGGGTGTTTGGGGCATTGGATAGTGAGGACAGAGGAGGTAAAAGGGAACCTATTACACTTCCTGCGATTGAATTGGAAGGTGCCGTGGGAAGAGGTATTGGGGATAATGGAGGAGTGGACCAGAGTGTTGCGGAGGAAACGATCCTTTCGGAATGCTGACAGGTGAGGGGAAGATGCATTTGGTGGTGGCATCACGCTGGAGGTGGTGGAAATGGCGGAGGATAATCCTTTGGATGTGGAGACAGGTGGGGTGGAAAGGAAGGACAAGGGGAAACCTGTGGCGTTTCTGGGAGGGAGGGGAAGAGGGGAGGGCAGATGTGTGGGAAATGGACCAGACACACTCCTTGAACTCTCTGCTGACGAAGTCTGAAAAAGGGAAGAACAACCACACAACATGGGTCTCAAATCCAAGACCCTGAGATTAAAAGTCTCCTGCTCTACCAACTGAGCTAACAAGGCCTGATACAGTACTTCTACTCTGTCTGTTATTGGACGGATGCAGCTGTTGGCTCCACCCCAAGGGCGGGCGTTTGTTCCACCAACCATGAAGCAGCTTCCTATCAATTCCCAAAATTATCATCTCCAACAAGAGAGAATCTAACTATCTCCCCTTGACATTCAATGGCATTGTCATTGCTGAATCCCTCACTATCAACATCCTGGGGGTTACCAATGAGCAGAAACTGAATTGGAACAGCCATATAAATACCATAGCTTCAAGAGCAGGTCAGAGGCTGGGAATTCCACTGTGAATCACTCACCTCCTGTCCACCATCTCCAAGGCACAAGTCAGGAGTGTGATGAAAGGCTCCTCACTTGCCTGGATGAGTGCAGCTCCAACAACACCAAAGAAGCTCAACACCATCCAGGGCGGCACAGTGGCACAGTGGTTAGCACCGCAGCCTCACAGCTCCAGTGACCCGGGTTCAATTCTGGGTACTGCCTGTGTGGAGTTTGCAAGTTCTCCCTGTGTCTGCGTGGGTTTTCTCCGGGTGCTCCGGTTTCCTCCCACAAGCCAAAAGACTTGCAGGTTGTTAGGTAAATTGGCCATTATAAATTGTCCCTAGTATAGGTAGGGAAATATAGGGTCAGGTGGGGATGTGGTAGAAATATGGGATTAGTGTAGGATTAGTAGAAATGGGTGGTTGATGGTCGGCACAGACTCGGTGGGCCGAAGGGCCTGTTTCAGTGCTGTATCTCTAAACTAAACTAAAAAACTAAACTAAAGGACAAAGCAGCTCACTTGATCAGCACTTTATTGACCACCACCTCGACCACCTAGAAGGACATTGGATGAATGGCAACACCACCACCTGCAAGTTCCCCTCCAAGCTACACACCATCCTGACTTGGAACTATATCATGGTTCCTTCACTGTCACTGGATCAACATCCTGGAACTCCCTTCCTAACAGCACATATTACAACGGCTCAAAAAGGCGGCTCACCACCACCTTCCCAATGGCAATTAGGGATGTGCAATAAATGCTGGCTTTGCCAGCAATGCCCACATCCCATGAAAGAATAAAAAAGAGATTTGCCGCAATGGTAGCAGGGTGTGGGACTTCAGTTATGTGGAGAGATTGGAGAAGCTGGGGTTGTTCTCCTTGCAGCAGAGAAAGTTCAGAAGAGATTTGACACATTTGTTCAAAATCATGAAGGTTTTCAATAGTTTAAATAAGGATAAACTGTTTCCAGTGGTAAAAGGGCCAGTAAGAAGAGGACACAGATATCAGGTGATTGGCAGAAGAACCAGAGGTGACATGAAGAACAATGTTTTACACAGCCATGTGTTGTGATAAAGAAAGAAAAGACTTGCATTTATATAGCACCTTTCAAGACCACTGGACATATCAAAGCACTTTGTAGACAATGAAATACTTTTGAAGTGCAATCACTGTTGCAATGTCAGAAATGCAGCAGCTAATACCCACGAACAGCAATGTGATAATGTCTAACTGATCTGATTGAGGGGCAAATATTGATCACAACACCAGGGAAAATTGCTCTTCACTTGTTTGAAATTGCAGCATGGGATCTTTTACATTCACCCAAACATGCAGACCGGGTCTTGGTTTAATGGCACAGTGGTGCAGTGGTTGGCACCGCAGCCTCACAGCTCCAGCGACCCAGGTTCAATTCTGGGGACTGCCTGTGTGGAGTTTGCAAGTTCTCCCTGTGTCTGCGTGGGTTTTCTCCGGGTGCTCCGGTTTCCTCCCACATGCCAAAGACTTGCAGGTTGATAGGTAAATTGGACATTAGACATTGCCCCTAGTCTTGGGAGGTGGTTGGGAAAATATAGGGACAGGTGGGGATGTGGTAGGAATATGGGATTCGTGTCGGATTAGTATAAATGGGTGGTTGATGGTCGGCACAGACTCGGTGGGCCGAAGGGCCTGTTTCAGTGCTGTATCTCTAAACTAAACTATCACACCTGAAAGGCAGCACCTTCAACACCCTCAGTGCTGCACTGGAGTGTCAGCTGTGAAATCTGAACCCAGAAGCTTGTGATTTCGAGGTGAGTGTGACCAACTGAGCTACATCTTTTACCTGAGTCTCAATCCTTCTACCAACAGTTTCTCTCTATCGGGTCTGTCACTACCCCTCATGATTGTGAACACCTCTATCAAATCTCCTCTCTAAGGAGAACAACCCCAGCTTCTCCAATCTATCCACATAACTGAAATCCTAACTGAAAGGAATTTTTCCTCAAGTTCCTTCTGGTTTTGTGAGTCACCTTAAATCTGTAACCTTCGGTTATTGACCGTTCAGCAGTTAGAAACAGTTCCTCAGTATTTACTCTACCTCAAACCTTCAAGGAATCTCTGCAAAGTAACTGAAAATCAAGTTGTCAGAAGTGGGATTTAAACACATGCCTCCAGTGAAAGCTGCAACCTGAACAGAGAAGCTGAAACCGCTCAGTCACCTCAACTGTTCAGACCTTTTTGACCTCGTCATCACTTCTGTACTTTGAAAGGTTCACTCAGTTCAGGAACTTGTTCAATGTTGCTGGAATGCTTAGTGATTGGGATATTAACTCCCCCGGGTTTTCCTGAGCTTGTTCTCGGTGTATGGGGATGTTTGTCCTGGGCCGTGGAATCTTGCATCCCTGTAATGGACATTAACCCACTGATAGAATCTGTTTTCACTGCTTTCCGCTGGTGCTGGGTAATTTCAGAGCGTGGGGCTGGAATGTTGCTACTTGTCCCGGCCTCACTCACTCTGGGAAAGAGTGAATAATTGATGCATCTGTTTCTGTATCTGAAATGTGACTTAGATCTGCTGTTATTAACCGAGGCAGCGCTGCAGAAGGATACGTTAATAATATCTCACTAATCAACTGCAAACAGTCAGAATGTGAAACTTTGAGCAGCGCTTTCTGCACCGTCAGGGCTGGAAAGTTGAGGGAGGGAGAGACACTGTCAGTATCTGAGTGTATCCAGCACTGCACAGAGAAAGAGCCAATATACCGGGGCTGAGACACAGTGCATCGTTTCACATTTAATCACAACAATATCCACAGTCAGGAGCTGAAACGGATGAAAAACGAATAGCAAGAGCAAAAGTAAGAAAACTAAGCAATTGTAGATTAGCTGATCAGCTCTCTCTGTGTTACCTGGTAGTCTACTGTTTTATATTCAATGCTCTCTCCACTTTGGCCAGGGAATGATTTCTTCTCAAGGGCTGAATATTAACAAAACTTCTTAGAATTTAAATCTTTTAAAAGTAATTCCATGGAGCTAATGGGGAAAAGTCAAATAACTGCATCAATTATCGGAGAGCAAGTTGGTGATGACGTGGATGTGTCTGCAGTGTGCAGGACCAGACTGTTTCTATAGATTCACAATGAATGTTCCACCTTTTATCTGCAACAGTAAAACTGATAGTGGACAATGGCTATTCTGGTTGCAGCAACCTAAAGATTTAACTCATTGACACCCTGCTTTCGGGCAATCTAGAAAGAACAACACCCAGCTCTGTCAGTTAGTGTGCTTGTTTGTTAACCCACAATTTGTTGGTTTAAGCACATAAAAGGATGAGGCTTTATTAACTTAAACTCTTCTACATCTGCTGTATTACTCTTGCTGTTGATTCTTCAAAGTTAAGGTTAATCTAGTCTTTCTTTGTGAAATCCATGCTGACTGTGCTTTATTATGTTTTCATTTTCATATGTATTTTCTACTTTTGGGGATTAGAGGATATTGTCATTTTTTGTTGATTTTATTTTTATTTATTGCATTTATTGCCCATCCCTAATTCCCTCGAGAAGGTGGTGGCGAGCTGCCTTCTTGAACCACTGCAGTCGATGTGGTGCTGTTAGGAAGGGAGTTCCAGGATTTTGACCCAGCAACAGTAAGGGAACAGTGATATATTTCCAATTCAGGATGTTGTCTGGCTTAGAGGGGAACTTGCAGGTGGTGGTGTTCCCATGCATCTGCTGCCCTTGTCCTTCTAGGTAGTAGAAGTCACGGGTTTGGAAGGTGCTGTCGAAGGAGGCTTGCTGCAGTGCATCTTGTGGATGGTGCACACTGCTACCACAGTGCATCGGTGATGGAGAGCCAATCAAGTGGGCTGCTTTGTCCTAGATGGCATCGAGCTTCTTAAGTGTTGTTGGAGCTGCTCCTATCCAGGCAAGTGGAGAGTATTGCATCATACTCCTGACTTGTGCCTTGTAGATAGTGGACAGGCTTTGCGGAGCTGGGGAGAAATTTAGAAAACTCAATCCTTCAACAAAATAGTTCGAAAACCATTAATATAGAAATCATGTGAGGATTCATATTCAGGAGAAACAAGCAAAATACAGAAAGTACAGAGGACAGCAGAAAAGGGAAATTAGATCAGCAAGAGAGTGTGTGAGAAAAGATTAGTGGGTCACATAACTGCGAACACTGAAGTCTTTTACCAACATATGGACAGTCAATGAAAGGGGGGATCAATTAGGAGATTCTGTGGAGGCAGAGGGCGTGGCTGAGGTACTAATTAAGTACATTGCATCTATCACAAAACAAGCAGATTGTGCAAATGTCACAGTAAAGGAGGAGGTTGTGGAGAAATTGGAGGGGATGAAAATAGATTAAGAGGAGATAATTACAAGGTTAGTAGTGCTCACAGTAGAAAAGTCACCCGGTCTGGATGGGCTGCATCCTGGGTTGCTGAGGGAAGTAAGGGTGGAAATAGCGGAGACTTGATCCACAATCTTCAATCCTCCTTGAATATCTTTAAAATCTTTGTCTTTTGCGAGGAGCAGCCTTGATAGAACGGGGTGCGGAGCGGACTTTCAGCTGAGCGGTCAATTTCAGTAAGTTACAAGTTAATCCCTTTTTTGTTTCGGAGGACCGGGGACTGCTGGGTAGGGGAAAACTATTTATTTGGGCAGTTTTAAAATTTTTGTCTTTTGCGAGGAGCAGCCTTGATAGAACGGGGTGCGGAGCGGACTTTCAGCTGAGCGGTCAATTTCAGTGAGTTACAAGTTAATCCCTTTTTTGTTTCGGAGGACCGGGGACTGCTGGGTAGGGGAAAACTATTTATTTGGGCAGTGGCAGTACCCGAGACACTACACGTGTAGTGTCTCCCAACCACCCTCCTCCTCTAACCAAAAAAAAAGGACTCTAGGGTGTTGATAAGGTAAGCTTTTTATTTAAAACTTCAGTCCGTCGGATTGCTAAGCGAACAAGTTTTGACTTTTTTTTTTTCGTTTGGTTTTTCAGTAGATTTATTGGGAATCTAGAATAGTGGGAATGGAGGTAAAGGCAGTTGTATGTTCCTCCTGCAGAATGTGGGAGGTAGGGGTCGCCAAGAGTGTCCCTGCTGACTGCATCTGCGGGAAGTGCACCCAACTCAAGCTCCTCGCAGACCGTGTTAGGGAACTGGAGCTGGAGCTGGATGAACTTCGGATCATTCAGGAGGCGGAGGGGATTATTGACAGGAGTTATAGGGAGGCAGTCACACCTCAGGTAAAAGAAGTAGGTAGATGGGTTACCGTCAGGGGAAGGAAAGGGAACCAGCAGGCAGTGCAGGGATCCCCTGTGGCCGTTTCCCTCAACAACAGGTATACCGTTTTGGATACTGTTGGGGGGGACGACTTACCAGGGGTAAGCAATGGGGTGCAGGTCTCTGGCACAGAGTCTGTCCCTGTTGCTCAGAAGGGAAAAGGGAAGAGGAGCAGAGCATTAGTCATTGGGGACTCCATAGTTAGGGGAACAGATAGGAGGTTCTGTGGGAACGAGAGAGACTCACGGTTGGTGTGTTGCCTCCCAGGCGCCAGGGTACGTGATGTCTCCGATCGTGTTTTTGGGATCCTTAATGGGGAGGGGGAGCACCCCCAAGTCGTGGTCCACATAGGCACCAACGACATAGGTAGGAAGAGAGATGGGGATTTAAGGCAGAAATTCAGGGAGCTAGGGTGGAAGCTTAGAGCGAGAACAACCAGAGTTGTTATCTCTGGGTTGTTGCCTGTGCCACGTGCTAGCGAAGAGAGGAATAGGGAGAGAGAGGAGTTGAACACGTGGCTGCAGGGATGGTGTAGGAGGGAGGGTTTTGGTTTCCTGGATAATTGGGGCTCTTTCTGGGGTAGGTGGGACCTCTACAAACAGGATGGTCTTCACCTGAACCAGAGGGGTACCAATATCCTGGGGGGGAGATTTGTTAGTGCTCTTCGGGGGGGTTTAAACTAAATCAGCAGGGGAATGGGAACCTAAATTGCAGTGCCAGTGTACAGGCTGTTGAGAGTAGTGAGGTAGGGGATAAGGTTACAGGGACGCAAGAGGGCACTGGCAAGCAAGAACTTGGTTTAAAGTGTGTCTACTTCAACGCCAGGAGCATCCGGAATAAGGTGGGTGAGCTTGCAGCATGGGTTGGTACCTGGGATCCTGATGTTGTGGCCATTTCGGAGACATGGGTAGAGCAGGGGCAGGAATGGATGTTGCAGGTTCCGGGATTTAGATGTTTCAGAAAGAACAGAGAAGAGGGTAAAAGAGGGGGGGGGGGGTGTGGCATTGTTAATCAAGGAAAGTATTACAGCGGCAGAAAGGACGTTTGAGGACTCGTCTACTGAGGTAGTATGGGCCGAGGTTAGAAACAGGAGAGGAGAGGTCACCCTGTTGGGAGTTTTCTATAGACCTCCGAATAGTTCCAGAGATGTAGAGGAAAGGATAGCGAAGATGATTCTCGACAGGAGCGAGAGTAACAGGGTAGTTGTTATGGGGGACTTTAACTTTCCAAATATTGACTGGAAATACTATAGTTCGAGTACTTTAGATGGGTCTGTTTTTGTCCAGTGTGTGCAGGAGGGTTTTCTGACACAGTATGTGGACAGGCCAACCAGGGGCGATGCCACATTGGATTTGGTAAAGGGTAATGAACCCGGCCAGGTGTTCGATTTAGATGTAGGTGAGCACTTTGGCGATAGTGATCACAATTCGGTTAGGTTTACCTTAGCGATGGGCAGGGACAGGTATATACCGCAGGGCAAGAATTATAGCTGGGGGAAAGGAAATTATGACGCGATTAGGCAAGATTTAGGATGTGTAGGATGGGGAAGGAAACTGCAGGGGATGGGCACAAACGAAATGTGGAGCTTATTCAAGGAGCAGCTAATGCGTGTCCTTGATAAGTATGTACCTGTCAGGCAGGGAGGAAGTTGTCGAGCAAGGGAGCCGTGGTTTACTCAAGAAGTTGAAGCGCTTGTCAAGAGGAAGAGGGCGGCTTATGTTAGGATGAGACGTGAAGGCTCAGTTAGGGCGCTTGAGAGTTACAAGCTAGCCAGGAAGGATCTAAAGGGAGCGCTAAGAAGAGCAAGGAGAGGACACGAGAAGTCATTGGCGGATAGGATCAAAGAAAACCCTAAGGCTTTCTATAGGTATATCAGGAATAAACGAATGATAAGAGTTAGAACAGGGCCAATCAAGGATAGTAGTGGGAAGTTGTGTGCGGAATCAGAGGAGATAGGGGAAGCGTTAAATGAATATTTTTCGTCAGTATTTACAGTAGAGAAAGAAAATGTTGCCGAGGAGATTACTGAGATACAGCCTACTAGGCTAGATGGGATTGAGATTCACAAGGAGGAGGTGTTAGCAATTTTGGAAAGAGTGAAAATAGATAAGTCCCCTGGGCCAGATGGGATTTATCCTAGGATTCTCTGGGAAGCCAGGGAGGAGATTGCAGAGCCGTTGTTGTTGATCTTCAAGTCGTCATTGTCGACAGGAGTAGTGCCGGAGGACTGGAGGATAGCAAATGTTGTCCCCTTGTTCAAGAAGGGGAGTAGAGACAGCCCTGGTAATTATAGACCTGTGAGCCTTACTTCGGTTGTGGGTAAAATGTTGGAAAAGGTTATAAGAGACAGGATTTATAATCATCTTGAAAAGAATAAGTTCATTTGCGATAGTCAGCACGGTTTTGTGAAAGGTAGGTCGTGCCTCACAAACCTTATTGAGTTTTTCGAGAATGTGACCAAACAGGTGGATGAGGGTAAAGCCGTGGATGTGGTGCATATGGATTTCAGTAAGGCGTTTGATAAGGTTCCCCACGGTAGGCTATTGCAGAAAATACGCAAGTATGGGGCTAAAGGTGATTTAGAGCTTTGGATCAGAAATTGGCTAGCTGAAAGAAGACAGAGGGTGGTGGTTGATGGCAAATGTTCATCCTGGAGTTTAGTTACTAGTGGTGTACCGCAAGGTTCTGTTTTGGGGCCACTGCTGTTTGTCATTTTTATAAACGACCTGGATGAGGGTGCAGAAGGGTGGGTTAGTAAATTTGCGGATGACACGAAGGTCGGTGGAGTTGTGGATAGTGTCGAAGGGTGTTGTAGGGTACAGAGGGACATAGATAGGCTGCAGAGCTGGGCTGAGAGATGGCAAATGGAGTTTAATGCGGAGAAGTGTGAGGTGATTCACTTTGGAAGGAGTAACAGGAATGCAGAGTACTGGGCTAATGGGAAGATTCTTGGTAGTGTAGATGAGCAGAGAGATCTTGGTATCCAGGTACATAAATCCCTGAAAGTTGCTACCCAGGTTAATAGGGCTGTTAAGAAGGCATATGGTGTGTTAGCCTTTATTAGTAGGGGGATCGAGTTTCAGAGCCACGGGGTCATGATGCAGCTGTACAAAACTCTGGTGAGGCCGCACCTGGAGTATTGCGTGCAGTTCTGGTCACCGCATTATAGGAAGGATGTCGAGGCTTTGGAGAGGGTGCAGAGGAGATTTACTAGGATGTTGCCTGGTATGGAAGGAAGGTCTTACGAGGAAAGGCTGAGGGACTTGGGGTTGTTTTCGTTAGAGAGAAGGAGGAGGAGAGGTGACTTAATAGAGACATACAAGATAATCAGAGGGTTAGATCGGGTGGATAGTGAGAGTCTTTTTCCTCGGATGAGGATGGCAAACACGAGGGGACATAGCTTTAAGTTGAGGGGTGAAAGATATAGGACAGATGTCAGAGGTAGTTTCTTTACGCAGAGAGTAGTAGGGGCGTGGAACGCCCTGCCTGCAACAGTAGTAGACTCGCCAACTTTAAGGGCATTTAAGTGGTCATTGGATAGACATATGGATGTAAATGGAATAGTGTAGGTCAGATGATCGGCGCAACATCGAGGGCCGAAGGGCCTGTACTGCGCTGTAATATTCTAATTCTAATTCTAATTCTAATTCTAATATGGGAATGATGCCAAAGGACTGGAGGATGGAGGGAAGCTGACACAGTTCGATCTCAGTTTAACTTGACCATTTTTATAATGTATCCATTGTAATAACTAATAAGGTCAAGGAAGCCATTTTATAATTCACACATGACCAAAGGAGCCATTTTGTGTTCAGTACTAATGTTTATATCCTGTATAATTAATGAGTAGCTACCCATCATGAAACAGAGGATTGTAAAGGTAATGAACCCTGATTGAGTTATAATTAATGAATCAATAATAATTTTCGAGAGAATGGGTTTTCATTTAAAGTTTGTTCAATCTAATTACTTTGAGTTTCTGTGTCTGTGTGGGAAAGGGCAGTTTCAGCTAAATGTATAGAAACAATGGACCTTTCTAGGACCCCTGATAAAAACCAAGTTCTCCACCTGACGAGGGATCTAGACTGGACAAAGAGGACCGTGACACTCTGAGACCAAGCTCGACCAGTCCACAAACCTGCTAGAGCTGTAAAGTTACATTCCCCAAGTTTGTTAAAGATAATTTTACTTTCAATTATTAAGCACTATTTTACTCTCAATAAAAGTTCTGGACATATTAATCAAATATCCTGTTGCTTTAATTGCTTAAAGTCATGCCCAAAGAGATTGTCCACAATAGACTTTCCAGAACTAAAAGATAAGTCTGCAAGGACTGCTAATTTTACAGCCCTGTTTAAAAAGAGAGATAAACCCAGGTTCTAAAGACCAGTTAGTCTAATGTCGGTGGTGGGGAAACATTTAGAGACAAATATCCAGGAGGAAATTAACTGTCACTTGGTAGAACATGGCCGAATAAATGACAGCCAGTACAGATTGGTTAACAGAAGATTGTGTCTGAAATAATTAATTAATTTCTTTGATGAAGTCTCACAGAGAGTTGACCAGGGTGGTGAGGTTGATGGTGTGTGTCTGGACTTCAAAATTGCGTTTGAAAAAGTACCATAAAATAGACTTGTTAACAAAATTCGAGCAGATGGGATTAAAGGGGCAGTGGCAGCATAGACACAAAATTGGCTGAGGGACAGAAAGAATAAAGTAGGATGAATGCTTGTTTTTTCAGAATGGAGGAACTAATACAGTAATGTCACTGTTGTTGCAGTGTGTGCAGTGTCTGACCCTGAGCTGTCCGAGGGTGGGGGCTGTTTGTGATGTTCCTGTGGTGTGCATTATCGTCAGGGTATCTCTCTGAGCTGTCACAGGGATGGGGCAGAGTGTGATCTCCTTGTGCATGTCATGCAGGCCCACTGGCTTGTGGTTCCATCCTGATGCCATGAAACAGAGCCCCATCTATGGGCAAAAAGTCTCACTTCCCTGTGGGTGTCTTGAGAGAAAAGCAGGGTTAGGGAGTAAACCTGGACAGTAAATCCGGAATGGAGTCCCATAGGCGGTTACCTGTTACTTATCAGGTAGTTTTCCAGCAGCTCCTGTAGCAGAGCAGGTACCAAACAGGACTGTTTTTTTCCTTTCCTTTGGACAATACTAGCAATGCTGAGAGGGGGGTCCTGATGCTCAGGGTCTCCATACTATTTGCCCAGTCCTGTGCCCTGGAGAGGACACTCCAGCTTTGTGCTTAAACATTAGCACAACACGGGAATAAACAGTTACCGATTGTAAGCTCTCACTCAATTGGTGTAGAGTATGATCGCCAGGAGTTACTTCTGGCAGTGGGAGAGATCTTCATGTCTCATTGGATAGCGACCACCCACTCAGTTAACTGCTGTCCTGCCACGACCTACTTGCTTCAATGGGTACTTGGAGCTTAGAGAGATATCTCTCAACAGGTGGATCGATAATCTATGCACCAGGCAAGACAAACTTAACAAAGAAGACATCAGTCCTTTGCATCACAAGCTGGAATGTGAGGACCATGTGTCCTGGCCTTACTGACAACCTTCTGCAGGTTGATGACACACACAAGACAGCTGTGATGGACAAAGAACTCACAAGGCTCAATGTGGACATTGCTGTGCTGCAAGAAACTAGACTCGATCAAAGTGGATCCCTCAAAGAGAAACGCTGCACCTTCTTCTGGCAGGGGAAAGCCCAAGAGGCAACTCGTGAGCATGGAGTGGGTTTCACAGAAAAATACACGCTACTTGCGATGAGTGAACCACCCACAGTTGGCTCAGATAGACGTCTTACTCTTCACTTGTCAACAAGCGCAGGCCCAGTTAATCTCATGCGCATCTATGTCCCGACACTCACATCCACCCCAGATGTCAAGGATCAATTCTATGAAACACTTGACGCTGCCATCAGTAGAATTCCCAGCACCGAGGGACTGTATCTTCTAGGGGATTTCAACGCAAGTGTGGGTACTGACTACAGCTTGGCCAATGAGCATAGGGCACCAGGGGATTGGGAAGATGAACAAAAATGGGCAGAGGTTTCTGGAGCTATGCTGTCACCATGGACTCTGTGTCACAAACAGCTACTTCCAGTTCAAGCTGCGCCACAAGGTGCCCTGGAGCCATCCGAGATCACGCCACTGGCACCAGCTAGACCTTATCATCACCAGACGTACCACCCTCAGCATTGTCCTCATCACACGCAGCAATCATAGTGCTGACTGTGACACTGACCACTCCCTGGTGTGTAGCAAGCTCAGGCTTCAGCCAAGGAAGCTTCACCCATCCATGAAGAAAGGTCGTTCTCGGATCAACACTTGCCAAACCACGGATCCAGAAAGGAACCAGGAGTTGCTCAACATCCTTGATCAGGCTCTTTCAGAAAACACCCAAGGCCTCAGTGCGGTGTCAAAGTGGAATCATCTGCACGCCACCATCTGTAACTCTGCACGGGAAAAGAGATAAGAGGAATGCTGACTGGTTTGAGGCTTATTGGACTGAAATGGAGTCAGTTACTGTAACTAAGAAGAGAGGCCTCATGAACTACAAACCAGTCCCCAGCAAACAAACTCTAGACGCTCTCAGAACTGCCAGAAACAAGTCTCTGCAGAATGCTCGGCACTGCACCAATCAATACTGGTTAAAACACTGCAACAGTATTCAATCTGCCACTGAATCTGGGGAATGCTCGAGGGACATATGAAGGAATTCAACACACCAAGGTTCCTTAGACAGCACCTTCCATACCTGCAACCTTTACCAACTAGAAGGACAAGGGCAGCAAGTTCATGGGAACATCACCACCTGCAAGTTCCACTCCAAGCCACACACTATCGTGAATTGGAACTATATCGCCTTTCCTTCACTGTCGCTGGGTCAAAATCCTGCAACTCCCTTCCTAACAGCACTGTGGGTGTACCTACCTCACACAGACTGCAGCGGTTCAAGAAGGCAGCTCACCACCACCTTCTCATGGGAAATGAGGGATGGGCAATAAATGCTGGCTTCGCCAGTGATGACCACATCACATGAATGAATTAAAAAAAAAATTAAGAAAGCAATGGGCCCAGCAGTAACTAAATCAGCACCTTTGAAGACAAAGACAGGGGCGATCATGTTTAGTTTAGAGATACAGCACTGAAACTGGCCCTTCGGCCCACCGAGTCTGTACCGACCATCAACCACCATTTATACTCATCCTGCACTAATCCCATATTCCGACCACATCCTCACCTGTCCCTACATTTCCCTACCACCTACCTATACGAGGGGCAATTTATAATGGCCAATTTGCCTACCAACCTGCAAGTCTTTTGGCTTGTGGGAGGAAACCGGAGCACCCGGAGGAAACCCACGCAGACACAGAGAGAACCTGCAAACTCCACACAGGCATCACCCAGAATTGAACCCGGGTCGCTGGAGCTGTGAGGCTGCAGTGCTAACCACTGTGCCACTGTGCCGCATCACTGAACCGAACAAGCAGATGGAAAGGTGAGTGGAGCATTACCTTGAACTCGACATAACGGAGAACATTGTCACTGAAGTAGCTCTCAGCACCATTCCAGACTTCGCTGTCAAGCAGGAACTGGACAGCGACACCACCAAAGAGCTCAACAACGCCATTGACCGTCTTGCCAGTGATAAAGCCCCGGGAAATGAAGGTATTCCACCTGGAATCATCAAAAGTGGAAAAGCAGCACAGCTGCAGCATCTCCATGAACTTCTGTGTCTCTGTGGAAGGCGAGATCTGCGCCTCGAAACATGCGTGATGCAAACATTGTCACCTTGTACAAAAATATAGGGGATCACAGTGACTGCAGAAATTACTGAGGCATCTCCTTGCGAAGTATTGTGGGGAAGGTCTTTGCTCACGTTGCTCTGACCAGATTGCAGACACTGGCATCACACATCTATCCTGAGTCTCAGTGCAGCTTCAGAGCTGGTAGATCGACAGTCGACATGATTGTCTCACTTCGGCAGTTACAGGAGAAGTACTGTGAACAGTACAGACCACTCTACATTGTCTTTATAGACATCATCAAGGCCTTTGATCTGGTCAGCAGAGACGGACTCTTCAAACTGCGATGGAACATAGGCTGCCCTCCTGAACTCTTGGGCATCATCTCTTCTTTCCACGAGAACATGCACAGTTCCATCAGTTACCATGGAGCAACATCAGATGCTTTCAAGATCAGCAGTGGGGTAAAGCAGGGCTGTGTCCTGGTGACAGCTCTCTTAGAAACAGAGAAACATAGGAGGAGGCCATTTAGCCCGTCGAGCCTGTTCTGCCATTCAATTAGATCATGGATGATCATCTACCCCAACACCACTTGCCCGTGCTATCCCTATATCCCTTGATGTCATGAGTATCAAGGTTTCTATCAATTTCTGTCTTGAACATGCTCAATGATTAAACTTCCACAGACCCCTGGGGTAGAGAATTCCATTGATTCACCACCCTCTGAAAGAAGAAACTCCACCCTATCTCAGTTTCAAATGGCCTTTTAAATGAAACTTTAAGGAATACAAGCCCAGTTTCCTCATCCCAGGGATTAGTCTGGTGACCGTCCATTGCACTCCCTCTATGGCATGTATATCCTTCCTTAGATAAGGAAACCAAAACTGTACACAATACTCCAGCGCAGTCTCACCAAGGCTCTATACATTTGCAGCAAGATATCTTTACTCCTGTACTCAAGACCCTTTGTGTGAAGGCCAACATACCATTTGCCTTCCTAATTGATTGCTGCACCTGCATGCGAGCTTTTAGTGTCTCATGAACAAGGACACCCAGGTCCCTTTGGACATCAACACTTTGCAAACTCTCACATTTAAGAAATATTCTGCCTTTCTGTTTATTCTACCAAAGTGGATAACTTCACACTTATTCATATTATGTTCCATCTGTCATTTCATTCACTTATCCTATCCAAGTCCCCTGGAAGCCTCCTTATTAACTCCTCACAGCTCACATCCTTTACAATTAGCATACTCTTCTCCATGCTGCAATTGTAAACTTTCAGTGACTCAGATGGGGGTGTCCACCTGCATACCAGAGCTGATGACAAGCTGTTCATCTTGGCAAGACTGCGCGCCAAGACTAAAATGTGTCAGTTCCTAGTCTGTGAGATGCTGTTTGCTGATGACACTGTGCTGACATCCCATAATGAAATTCTCTTGCAGCAGTTAGTATATCGGTTCTCCCTGGCCTGCAAGGAGTTTGGACTGATGATCAGCATCAAGAAGATGAAAGTTATGGGCCAGGACGTCGAGACTCCACCTTCCATCAAAATCGACAACCTCACTTTGGAGGATCAACAATTACCAGCAATCTGTCCCTTGATACTGAAATCAGCACCAGGATTGTCAATGCTGCAGCTGTCATGTCAACGTTGAGAAGACCAATGTGAACCAACAGCAAACTGACCAAAAATATAAAGCTCTGCGTGTACCAGGCTTGTGTTCTCAGCACCCTCCTTTATAGTTGAGAAGCATCAACAACTTATGCAAGCCAGGAAAAGCAGCTGAACAGCTTCCACCTCCGCTGCCTCAGATGGATATTGGGCATGTCCTGGCAGGACAGAGTGCCGAATGCGGAAGTACACCAGCGTGCAGGGATCCGCAGCATGTTTGTCCTCTTGCGTCAGCAGTGACTCTGTTGACTGGGTCATGTGTGCCGAATGGATGACGGTCGGTTTGCCAAAGAAATGCTCTTTGGTGAGCTTGCTATCAGCATGAGACCAACAGGTCACCCACGTCTGTGATACAAGGACATCTGCAAACGAGATCTCCAGCAGACTGGGAGTGTAGTCGATGCCTGGGAAGTCCTTCCTGCTGACTGGAATTCCTGGAGAAAGGCATTCAGGAAGACCATGGGAAAAGCAGAGGACAAAAGAAATGACCAGTTGGGGGGAAAGAGAGCTCAGAGGAAGGAAAAATTATCAGTCGACCTCGGGCCAATGATATTCATCTGTACCAGCTGTGGAAGGGATTGTCACTCACGAGTCATCCTCTGCAGCCACAACAAACGATGTTTAATACAGAAGTGACCTACACGCCAGGCGTAGCCCATCGCCGTCCGAGACGGACAGTTGCCTATTACTATTACAGCTGCAGCTACAACCACAAGAGCGGATCAGAGGCTGGGAACTCTGCGGCGACGAACTCACCTCTTGATTCACCAAAGCCTGCCAACCATCTACAAGGCACAAGTCAGGAATATGATGGAATACTCATGCCTGGATGAGTGCAGCTCCAACAACACTCAAGAGATTGACACCATCAGGTCAAAGCAGCCCACTTGATTGGCGCCCCATCCACCACCTTAAACATTCATTCCCTCTAGCACCAGTGCAGAGTGGCAGCAGTGTGTCACATTTACAATACGTACTGCAGCAACTTACCAAGCCTCCTTCAACAGCACCTTCCAACCCACAAACGCAACCACCTAGAAGGACAAAGGTAGCAGACGCATGGGAACATCACCACCTTCAGGTTCCCCTCCAAGTCACACACCCTCCTGACTTGGCACTATACCGCCATTCCTTTACTGCTGCAGGGTCAAAAACCAGGAACACCCTCCCAAAAAGCACTGTGGTGGTGCCAGAGGACTGAACAGTGGCAAATGTGACTTCCTATTTCAACAAAGGGTGTAAGGACAATCCAGGTAACTACAGGCCAGTGTGATTAACAGCAGTGGTGAGTAAGGTTTTAGAAACAATATTAGGGAAAAAATCAACAGTCACTTGGAGAGATTTGAGTTAATTGAGAAGAGTGAGCATGGATTTATAAATGGGAGTTCATGCTTCACTAACTGCATTTTTTGATGAACTAACAGGAAGATGATGCAGCGAATGTTGGTGATATGGATTTTAAGAAAGGATGGATGGATGGATTCAGAATGAATGATAGGGTACCACATAAAAGGGTGGTTAACAAAATTGAGGTTCATGGAATAGGAGAGTCACTGTCCAATTGGATAGAAAATTGCTTTTAGGACAGAAAATAGCGAATCATAGTAAACGGTTCTTTGTCAGACTGGAGGATAGTCGACAGTGGGTGTTCTCCAGTGTTTACTGCGAGAACCACTGCTTTTTCTGCTATATGTAAATGACTCGGATCTTGGAATATCGAGTAGAATCTCAAAATATACCGATAACACCAAACCTGGAGGAGTGGTAAACAGTGAGGATGATATGACCTGCCTGCAACAGGACAGTGATAGGCTAGCAGAATGGGCAGACAGGTGGCAGATAGAATTTAATAGTGACTAGTGTGAGGTGATGCATTATAGCAGAAGGAATTGGGAGAGACAATATATACTTAATAGCACAGTTCTAAATAGAACTAAAAACAATGCACCCTGTAAGTGGCTTGTTGGTCCAGGGGTATGATTCCCACTTTGGGTGTCTGATTGCTTAATATGCAAGAGGTTAACAGACTAGCCCTTCTTCATTTGTGTTTTTAGTTGAAGGCCATCAATTGGTTGCAGCCTTACAGAAAGCGAAATTGACGTTCATACAGATCCTGTTTGAGGACCAGAGAACTGGATTCAAAGAGCCTGTTGACAAAATTGAAATGAAGAAAATGTACAGGTCGCCAATTGGGTGTCTGAAGGTGGTGCAGTAACTGAGAGCTGGATACAAAAACAACACGACCAGTAGCTAATATGGAATGGAATTCTTCTGTGTTTCTGTTGTTCGGTTTCGATTAGGGTGGCACAGTGGCGCAGTGGTTGGACCCACAAACTCACAGTTTCAGGGCCCTGGGCTCAATTCTGAGTACTGCCTGTGTGGAGTTTGCAACTTCTTCCTGTGTCTGTGTGGGTTTTTGCTGGGTGCTCCGGTTTCCTCCCCCCTCCAAAGACTTGCAGGTGATAGGCAAATTGCCCGCAGTGTAGGTTGGTGGTCGGGAATATGGGATTCCTGCAGGGTTAGTATAAATGGGTGGTTGTTGGTCGCCACAGACTTGGTGGGCCGAAGGGCCTGTTTCAGTGCTGTATCTCTACTAATCGATTTTCTTGTTTTTCTCTTTTTTGATGCGTTTGAATAATTGTGGATCCTTCTTCAGGGTGTTTCCATTCACCAGGAAGTTCTGACCTCTGATGATGTTGATCATCATAAGCTTCTGATAGTTTTGGAACTGAGCAAATTTCCTTTGCTTGAGTCTGCAAGATGTAACTCAGTCTGACATGTGGATCCAAGGGAGGATTTGAAAGCCACCCCTGCATTGGAGCAGACAGTTGTATCCATCCAATAAGACAGTGAGTAGAAGTGACAGTTCAGTCAGTCGAATATGAGACTTTTAATCTCAGGGTTGTGAGTTTGAGTGCCATTCTGTTTTTCCCTTTTTTGAGGCTTCATTAGCAGAGAGTACAAGGAGTGTTTGAAATGAAATTCAACAACAGTATGAGCAAGTCTCACTTTGATTCGGGACTCTTCACTCTGCAGCATATCACTGCAAAAGATTGAACTTTATCTCATTTCTTTCTCAGCTCGGTGTCAGTGCGGCTCGGTGGGACTTCTGGCTGTCTCCCGCTTCACAATCCATCAGTGCTGAGAAAGCAATGGGGAATATTACTCATATGTTGTGTTCTGTAACCTTTCGGAAAAATTGAATGTATGTATTTTCTTCCAAAACATTCATTCTCAGTGCAGAGAAAAATAGATTATAGGATTGACTGTATCAGTAAGTGGGAAATGTGTAAAATATGTTGTGACCAGTGGAGAAATGGGATGAGAATATAGTGCCCTCTTCTGATTTCAACTGTGGAAGCATTTGTTGTTTGGCTCTGTAGCTTAGTAGGCTCAAACATCTGTCTATTAAATAGAAGATCCTGGTTTCAACTCCCAACAGAGCCTTATGTCATTATTAGCAACATGCTTTAGAAGTTCACATCTGCGTCTTGTGAGCTTGAACTCTTAATTCAAGTTACATGATGAATTTCAGTCACAGGAGAGAACAACCTTTGTGAAGGATGTGAGTTTGGATTGGCTGTTCCTCCTTCTCCAGAAATTCAGTCCTGATATTTCAAAGGTAACTTCTTTGATAGAAATTTGTTCACCGTTCCATTCAACCTGGAAAACAGCTTGACATTAATCTCACTGAAGGAACGTGTGACCGCGTTCTGTGTTGCAGAGTGCTTGTGTCATTATGTGTTGCTTTTAACCGAGACTGGGACATGACGCAATTGGGTGGGTTTATCTGAGGTTTGGAATATTTGTCAGTCAGGAACAAGAAAAATCAAAGTAACCAAATAAGAAAACCTATGTCTCGTGGTTACCGAGAAAAGGTCAGAAGATAATAAACTTTTTTTGTTCTATTCAATACAACTGTGTGAACTTTGACCTTTCCTGCCTTTTAGAAGCAGTATTTGAAGTGTCTCAGTAAAAATGTTCAGTGTAGATGAGAGTGGGGTCTGGGTGAGCATCTGCTGAGTGTGACAGGGTCAGGACTGGATGCAGGAAGTTCTCTGACAGTCTCTCTCTCTCTCTCTGATGGGTTGAGTTGATTTTCAACCGGCAGCTGTTGGTGTTTCGATAAATCAAGTTCCCTCCACTGATTTGTTTGGACAGACAGTGCAGTATAAGGATGTAAAGGGTTAATGCTGAAGACAGTGGGATCAACCCCTCCCACTGTCAGAGTGATGATGTAACCGTCACATGAGATGAGGTTTGGGAGAAGAGAGAGCAGCACCAGGGTTGCCAGCTTAGGAGGCTTGTTGAGTGTGTATATAGTATTGAGTAAATTAGAAAAGATTTCTTAGTTATTTCAGCAGGAAATTTGTCCAGAAAATATCGAGAAACTCACAATTTTATTATTCAGGAGTCGGAACACAGATATTAACACCAAGTGACAGTTCTGGGTTCATTAACAAAAAAAAGGTAGCGAATAATATTTCTCACTGATTGAAATCCCCCAGTGAGGAGACAGTTAAACAGGTGATCTGTTGGGACATCCTTCGATCCAAGCTTTCTGCAGCGTTTAATCTCCGTTTTTGGTGAAATTCTCTGTTATTTGCAACTTTTTTAAATCCAGCTTTGATGGGCGAGTGAAAAAACTGAAAAAATTGAACAGTTCCATTTTTTCTTTTCTTCCTTCTTCCCTTCTTTCCATCAGTTTCGCTTTTATGTCTCAGATCAATATAGTGATGAGAATCCCAATTTAATCTGCTGTTTCTGGTGTTTTATCCATTCCAATCAGAATTCAACATTCCAATCTAATCTATTTGTTATTCCACAGTGTCTCTCCATGTGTTTTATTCTGTTGCATTCTCTCACAGTCTGTTTGATAATCAATGTTATATCTCACTCTCTGTTCTGGTGAAGATCAGAAGCAGTGATATCTGTTTGCACCACCCGAAAGTCGGTCTGAGGCTGTGCCTCGCTGATCATGTGGGGTTCGGAACATAGGAACATGAGTCGGCCATTCAGCCCATCGAGCCTGCCCTGCCATTCAATATGATCATGGCTGATCATCCACTTCAATGTCCTTTTCCCCACACTTTCCTCATATTCCCTTATGTCATTTGTATTTAGAAATCTGTCAATCTCTGCTTTAAACATACTCAATGACTGAGCTTCCACAGCCCTCTGGGGTACAGAATTCCAAAGATTTACAACCCTCTGAATAACAACATTTTTTCACATCTCTGACCTAAGTGGCTTCCCCCTTATTTTGAAAATGCATCCCCTGGTTCTCCACTCCCCAACCAGGGGAAACATCTTAGCTGCATCTACCCTGACTGTCCTTTAAGTATTTTGTTGGTTTCAATGAGTTCACCTCTCATTCTTCGAAACTCTAGAGAATACTGCCCCAGTTTCCCAATCTCTCTTGATAGAACAGTCCCACCATCCCAGGAACAAGTCTGATGAACCTTCGTTGAACTCCCTCCATGGCAATAATATCCGTCCTAAGGTAAGGAGACCAAAACTGCACACAGTACTCCAAGTACGGTCTAACCAAGGGTCTATACAATTGAAGCAAGACTTCACTACTCCTGTACTCAAATCCTCTTGTGATAAAGGCTAACATACTATTAGCCTTTCTAATTGCTTACTGCACCTGCATGTTAGCTGTCAGTGACTTATTGACATGGATACCAGGTCACCCTTCTACATTATACCTCAGTTAATAAAGGAAAGGATTCCATATACCAGCTGAACCACCTTATTGACCTGTACTGCTACTTCAGGGATCTGTGGACATTCACTCCAACGTCCCTCACTCCCTCTGCACCGTTCAGTGTTCTCCCATTAATTGTGTATTCCTTTGCCTTTTTTGACCTCCCAAATGCATCACCTCACACTTGTCCAATTTGAATTCCATTTACCACTTCTCTGCCCACCTGACCATTCTATTGATATCTTCCTGCAGTGTACAGCTATCCTCCTCCCTATCAACAACACGGACAATTTTCGTGTTATCTGCAAACATCTTGATTGTGCCCTCCACATTTATGTCCATATCATTAATATATGCCACAAAAAGCAGGGGACCAAGTTCTGAGCCCTGTGCAACACCACTCGAAACAGTCCTCCAGTTGCAAAAACACCTGTAACCAATTCCTTCTTGTTTCCTGCCACTGAGCCAATTTTGTATCCAGCTTGCTACATTCCCCTGGATCGCATGCGCTTTTATGTTTTTTTAACCTGTTTGCCATGTGGGATCTTGTCAAAAGCCTTGCTGAAATCCATGTAGACCACATCAACCGCACTATCCTCACGATCCTCATTGTTACTTCTTCAAAAAATTCAATCAAGTTCGTCAGACAGGAGCTTCCCTGAACAAATCCATGCTGATGATACTTGATTAATCTGTGCCTCTCTCAGTGACGGTTTATCCTGTCTCTCAGAATTAATTCCAATAATTCACCCACTATTGCGGTTAGGCTGACTGGCCTTTAATTGTTCCCTCACTTCCTTTTTCAACAATGGTGCAATGTTAGCAATAAAAACAAAAAGTGCTGGACATACACAGCAGGTCTGGCAGCATCTGTGGAGAGAGAAGCAAAGTTAACATTTCAGGTCAGTGACCTTTCATCAGAACAGAAACATTAACTTTGCTTCTCTCTCCACAGATGCTGCCTGACCTGCTGTGTATTTCCAGCGCGAATAGTTTTAATTTCAGATTTCCAGCATCTGCAGAATTTTGCTTTTATTGCAACGTTACGAGACCTCCCATCCTCTGGCATCACACCTGTATCCAGTGAGGGATTGGAAACTGATGGTCAGACCTTCCACTACTTCCTCCCTGGCTTCTTTTAACAGCCTGTGGTACATTTCATCCGGCCCTGATGATTTATCCACTTTCAAGGATGCTAATCCCATTTATACTTCTTCTCTCCCTCAGTTTATCATGTCCAATACTTCACACTCCTTCTCCTTAATTACAATATATGCATCACCCCCTCATTTGTGAAGACAGTAAAGTATACATTAACAAACATACCCACATCTTCCACCCTGATGGGCCCTACTCTTTCCTCAGTTGCCTCTTACTCCAATGTATTGATGAAACATCTTTGGATGCATTTTGATTTTGCTTGTCAATATTCTTTCATGCTCTCTGTTTGCTCTCCGTCGCTGCTCCCAAATGCCTCTAGTTAAGTCAAAAGACAACTTATCAGAAGTGGGATCACAAGGCCGAAAGTGGGGATGTTCACTGATGATTGCACAATGTTCAGCACCATTCATGACTCCTCAGATACTGAAGCAGCCCGTGTCCAGATGTATCAAGACCAGGACAACATCCAGGCTTGGGCTGATAAATGGTTAATAACATTTGCGTCACATAAATGCCAGGCAATGACCATCTCAAACAAGAGAGAATCTAATCATTTCCGCTTGATGTTCAATGGCATTACCATCACTGAAACCCCCACCATCAACATTGGGGGAGTTACCATTGACCATAAACTGAACTGGACCAGCCACATAAATGCATTTGCTACAAAAGCAGGTCAGAGGCTAGGAATTCTGCAGTGAGCAACTTACCTCCTGTCTCCCCACATCTTTACATCTTTCCACCATTTACGAGGCACCAGTCAGGAGTTTGATGGAATACTCTCCACTTGCCTGGATGAGTGCAGCTCCAACAACACTCAAGTAGCCTGCTTGATTGCCCCCATCCACCAGCTTCAACATTCACTCCATTCACCACTAATGCACAGTGGCAGCAGTGTGTACACTCTACATGATGCACTGCAGCAACAAACTAAGGCTCTTTCAACAGTACCTTCCAAACACTGAACCTCTACTACCGAGAAGGACAAGGGCAGCAGATGCAAGGGAGCACTACCACCAGCAAGTTCCTCTCCAAGCCACACACCATCCTGACTTGGTACTGTATCGCCATTCCTTCATTGTCGTTGGGTAAAAATCCTGGAACTCCCTTCCAAACAGCACTGTTGGTATTCCTGCATCTCAAGGACTGCAGCGGCTCAAGAAGGCAGCTCACCACCACTTTGTCAAGGGCAATTTGTAATGGGCAATAAATGCTGGCATAGCCAGCGATGCCTATGTCCCAGGAACAAAGGAAATAAAGTAAGGAAATAGTGAAGGGCTTTTATAGAATACACGGAGACACGTTTCCTCTTGTGGTGGTTTCTGAAATAAGAGCCAAAAATATAAAATCAACATTCATAAAACCAATGAGGAATTCATTAAAAATGTATTTATGCAGTGAATGGATAGAATCTGGAATTTGCTATCACAGGGAGCGGTTGGGGTGAATAGTATTGATGCACTTGAGGGGAGGTGGAACAAATGAACAAGTGTATGGGGAGGAATGAATTGAGGGATATACATATCGGGCTTCATTTTTTAAAATTTGTGCATTTGAAGCAGGATGGCTGGAAATATGTGAAGAGCATAGAGCAGTTGGGACGATCCCAATGCAGTGTTTTGTCTGGATGGATCTGCCCAAAACACTTGTGATGGAGTGGAGGCTGATACTGACACTGGTTTTCATTAGTGTGTGTTCTTAATGATTATTAATTGAGAAATTAAATTCACCTCTTTGATATTTTGCCCCTCACCTGTTCTTGAGTTATAAGATATTTTTTTTTCATACAGGCAAATATTTGAAGGTATGGTGATGAATGTGATGGTTGCTGCACTCGAGGCACAAGGAACAGTGCAGCCAACTCCTCTCACACACAGTAGGTACATTATCACTCAGAGTACAGAGCGATAGACAGTGCATCAGTTCCCTCGTCTCAGACTGCAGAAGTAGTCAGGCTCACATTGATTCCAAGCTCCAGAGACACATTTTCAAACAAACAAAGCAGGAGAAAAAGAAGTTGTTTCCATTTCGCCCCAATTCAGTCCCACTGACAGTCAGATGCATCAATCCCAGGTCAAAATCACACCCACTAGCAGATTGAAATGCAATGTGTCAATCTAAATATAATGCAGACTTAGCTAGCAATTAAATATCAGATAGATTTGGCACACACTACTGATTGAATGGCACAGAATCTAAGCTAATGATGTACCCTGAGATTTAAATTAAATATCATACCCAAAGCTCGCACCCATTCATTATAAAGGATGTTTAAACATCCCCATAATGTACCCTGAGATACAAGTTACATACAAGTCCAACATTCATTGCAGTGAAAGTTTCAAAAATGCCGAAAGATATTGTAAGCTGAGACACAAATTAGATACCAGTTTAGAACACACGCACGCTGTGAAATTGAAAGATACAGAATCAATTCTATTAGTGTAGATTGATCTAAACATTATATACCATTCTAAAAACTCATACAATATCAAACTGAAATACAGTATCAATTCCATTAGTGTAGATTGATCTAAACATTATATACCATTCAAAAAACTCATACAATATCAAACTGAAATACAGTATCAATTCCATTAGTGTAGATTGATCTAAACATTATATACCATTCTAAAAACTCATACAATATCAAATTGAAATACAGTATCAATTTTATTAGTGCACATTGACCTAAACATTACATACTATTCCAAAAACTCATACAGTATCAATTCCATTAGTGTAGATTGATCTAATCATTGCCAGTCCAAAAATCACATACAGTATCAGATTGAGCAATGCTGATATGAAGTGTAAACTGTGATGTAAATTAGATGCCTGGACAGAACTCACCCAGACTGCGGAAATAAAAAATACAGTTGTCTATGATACGCATTATTTTCCAGCCAAAAACATCTCGTACATGATCAGAGTGAAATAGATTATCAATTCCATTTGTGTAGACTGAACTCCACATTATGGCGGCACAGTGGCGCAGTGGTTAGCATTGCAGATTCAAAGCTCCACTGACCTGGGTTCAGTTCTGCGTACTTCCTGTGCGGAGTTTGCAAGTTCTCCCTGTGACCAGGTGGATTTCTGTTGTGTGCTCCAGTTTCCCCCCACAGCCCAAGAATTGCAGGTTGTTAGGTAAATTGCCCCGAGTGTGAAGATGTGGTAGGGAATATGGGATTGATGTGGGATTAGTGTATATGGGTGGTTGCTGGTTGGCACAGACTCGGTGGGTTGAAGGGCCTGTTTCAGTGCCGTATTTGAAAATAAAATTACAAACCTGTAAAAACTCTCATCCAGGCGTATGGTGATTTTGTGGTTACTTTACAGGACGAGTAATCCAAAAGTCTCCACTAATGGACCAGAGACATGAGTTCAAATTCCACTGCAGCAGCTGGGTAATTTATAGAATCAAAGTAAGTTTATGGCACAGGAAGAGGCCACTTGGCCCATTGTGTCTGTGCCAGATGAAAACGGTCCACCCATTCTAATCCCACCTTCCAGCATTTGCTGCATAACCCTGCAGATTACGTCATTTGAGGTGTATATCCAGACTCGTTTTGAATGAGTTGAGGGTTTCTGTCTCAACTCCCCTATCAGGCAGTGAGTTCCAGACCCCCTCCACCCTCTGGCTGAAAAAAAACTTTTCCTCATCTCCTCTGTAATCTTCATGCCAATCACTTTAAATCTATTCCCCTAGTCACTGACCTCTCTGCTAAGGTGAACAGGCCCTTCAGTTCAACTCTATACAGGCCCCGCAAAATTTTGTACATTTCAGTCGGATCTCCCCTCAGCCTCCTCTGTTCCAAGGAGAACAGCTCCATCCTCTCCAATCTTTCCCCAGAGCTGCATTTTTCCAGTCCCGGCAACATCCTCGTAAATCTCCTCTGTACCCTATCTCGGGCAATTACATCCTTTCTGTAATGAAGTGATCAGAACTGCACACAGTACTCAAGTTGTGGCCTGACTAATGATTTATACAGTTACAGTACAACCTCCCTGCTCATATATTCTATACCTCGGCTGATAAAAGAAAGGATTCCATGTGCCTTTTTACCACCTTATCGATCTGTCCTGCTACATTCAAGGATCTTTGGACATTTACTCCAAGGTCCCTCACTTTCTCTACACCTCTCAGCAGTTTCCTATTAATCATGTATTCCTTTGCCTTGTTTGACCTCCCCAAATGCATGACCTCACACTTCTCTGGATTGAATTCCATTTGCCATTTTTCTGCCCATCTGACCAGACCATCAAGATATTCCTGCAGCCTGCAGCTATCCTCCTTGCTATTTACCACACAGCCAATCCTTGTGTCATTTGCAAACTTCTTGATCATGCCCCCTACATTTACATCCATGTAGACTACATCATAAACTGCACTACCCTCATCTATTTTCCTTGTTAATTCTTCAAAATTTCGATCAAGTTGTTCAGACAAGATCTTCCCTTAACAAATCCATGCTGACTATCCTTGATTAATCTGTGCCTTTCTAAGTGACATTTTATCCTGTCTCTCTGAATAGATTCCAATAATTTTCCCACTATTGAGGTTCGACCGACTGGCCTGTAATTATTCGGTCTATCCCTCACTCCCTTTTTAAACAGAGGTACAATGTTAGCAGTCCTCCAATCCTCCAGCACAACACCTGTATCCAGTGAGGTCTGTTAAACGATGGTCAGACCTTCCGCTATTTCCTCTCTTGCTTCTTTTAACAGCCTGAGGTACATTTCATCCATCCCTGGTGATTTATCAACTTTCAAATAAGCTAATTCCATTAGTATGTCCTCTCTCCCTCTGTTGATCATATCTAATACTTCACACCCCTCTTCCTTATCTACAATATCTGCATCGTCCCCCTCTTTTGTGCAGACAGATGCAAAGTATTTATTAAGAACAATACCAACATCTTCTGCCCCGACATATAGGTTACCTTTATGGTCTTTTCTGTGCCCTGCGCTTTCCTTAGTTATCCTTTTACTTTTAATGTATTGATAAAACATCTTTGTGTTTACCTTGATTTTGATTGCCAATATTCTTTCATGCCTCTCTTAGTTTTCCTAATTTCAACGTTCATTTCCCCCCTCCACATTAGATTAGATTAGATTAGATTAGAGATACAGCACTGAAACAGGCCCTTCGGCCCACCGAGTCTGTGCCGACCATCAACCACCCATTTATACTAATCCTACACTAATCCCATTCTGCAGACCTCTTGGCCTTCTGTAGTATTGAGTTCTCTGTGTCGGGCATAATCTTTCCTTTACTGCCATATCATACCCATAAGCTCCTTGACATCCATGGGGCTCTAGATTTGGCCTTCCCACCCTTTTTCTTTGAGGGAACATGTTGACTCTGAACCCCTAGAATCTCCCCTTGAATTCTTCCCACTGATCTGACACTGATTTACCTTCAAGTAACTGTTTCCAGTCCACTTTCGCTAAATCACTCCTCAGCTTAGTAAAGTTGGCCTTGCCCCAATTGAGAACTCTAACTCTTGTTGTCTCCTTGTCCTTTCCATAAATATGTTAAAACTGACTGAATTATGATTACTACCACCAAAATGCTCTCCCACTGCCACTCCTTCCACCTGCCCATCTTCATTTCCTAAAACTGCACCCTCTCTTGTTGGACTTGCTACATATTCGCTAAAATATTTCTCCTGAATGCATCACAAGAATTCTGCTCCCTCAATTCCTTTCACACTAAAACTATCTCAGTTAATGTTTGGGTGGTTAAAATCCCTTTCTATTGCTGCCGTACTGTTGCTTTGACAAAAATTGCCACATTGTTGAGCTGCCATTCCTGTCCCTCCTTAAGCCATGTTTCTCTCAGAGCTATGATATCATGCTGCCACCTGTCTATCTGTCCTCAGCTCATCTGCTTTATTTGCTACACTCCTTGCATTGAAATAGATACACTTGAGCACTGCCAAACACATTTTTAATTTTCTAAACTTTGTTTCCTCAGTCTTCCAGACTCATCAATTAATTTTCTGCCTTCCATTTTCATTTCTGATTTTGTCCCATCTGACTCTACCTTCCAGTCCCCACCCCCCTGGAAAACTAGTTTAAACCCTCCCCAAAAGCACGAGCAAAATGCCCCGCAAGGAACTCCGTCCCAGCTCTGTTCAGGTGCAACCCGTCCGACCAGTCCCAAGAATCTAATGCCATTCCTCCTGGACCATCTTTCCAGCCACACATTCATCTGTCTTATCCTTCTATTCCTGAACTCACTTGCGCTTGGCACTGGGAGCAATCTGGAGATTATTACTTTTGATGTCCCGTTTGCAAATTTCTTACCTCACTCCCCAAATTCTGACTGCAGGACAACATCCTTATTTCTCCCTATGTTGTTGGTTCCAATGTGGACCACAACTGCTCACCCTCCCCTTTCAGGATGCTCTGTAACTGCTCAATGACATCCTTGATCCTGGCACCAGGGAGGCAACATACCATTCCTGGATTCATGTCTGCGACTACAGAAATGCCTGATTGTTCCCTTGACTATTGAATCACCTATCACTATGGCTTTTCCAGTCTTCCTTGTACCTCCCTTTGCAGCTGAGTCACCCATGGTGCCATGGACTTGGCTCTGGCTGCACTCCCCAGGGAAGCATCACTGTCCTCCATATTCAGAACTGAATACCCGTTGGAGAGTGTCATGCAGTCAGGGTGTCCTGTACTACCTACTCGATTCTTTTTGACTGCCTGGTGATCACCCATTCCCTCTCTCCCTGCATACTCTTAAGCTGTGGGGTGACCACATCTATAAACGTGCTATCCATGTAGCTCTCTTCTCAGGAATGCACTGCAGTGTCACCAGCTGCCACTCAAGTTCCAAAACCCAGAGCTCAAGCTGCCACAATTGAGAGCACTTCCTGGCACAAATGGTTCTCTAAGATAGTGGAAGCATCCTGGAGCTCCCACATATCACAGGAGGTGCACTCTCAAGGTTGAAACACCCCTGCCATTAGTTGAACCTTTGCTACTGCTAAAAAAAACCTTAACAGTACTACAACACCTTCGAATTATAAATAAAACTTTACTAGTACTGATAAATCCCACTAAAAATCAATACAGTTCACTAGTTAAGATAAACCTTACTCCAAAAAACTCACCAACGATTCACTTGTCCCTTATCATTAATACTTAATTTATACTCTTTTTATTCTGCCTGTTGTTGAAATGCTATAACCCAGCCATTTACACACCCACCCTAACAGTGGTGTACTAACTATTTACTGTTACTCCCGAACAGCCGTTAATCACAAACAGTCACCTTGCAGCTTTCCTGTGATGTCACTATTCACTTTGTTTCCAAACTCCAGCATGCTTGGACTCCTGTCCACTCCGCTTTCACCGTTTCCTGCTCTCTGAGTGAACCCTTGCTTGCTCTCTCTCTCTCCCCACCCCGGGCTCTTTATGCTCCACTCTGCTCTCACTGTTTCCCGCTCTCTTAATGTATCAATATTTGTTTGCGTTGTGGTTAATTCAAAATATGGATTAACTGTATTTTACAGTTGTAGGTTTTATTTGGTAGTCCTGTACAAGTTGTGGATTGGTATTCAATATTTAGCTCTGTGAAAACGATTGTGAATGAAAACGTAACTTTCAATCTTATACATGGGCTTGTCTGCAATCTCCAAGTCCTTCACTTTGTAGTAATGGAATTGAAACTGTATCTTTCAGTCTTAATCTCTGTGGGATTTTTGAACTGGTATGTAATGCATAGCTCGGTCTAACGTCTGATGTACATTATTGGGATTCATAGGATCAAAGGAAATAGGGGCATTAGGCCAATCAGCCCATTGAGCCTGCTCTGCCATTCAAACAGATCGTGGCTGATCATATCCCTCTTTGCCATTTTTCCCTGCTATCGCCATATCCCTTGATCCCGGTAGTATTTAGAAATCTATTGATTTCTGTCTTGAATATGTTCAGTGATTGAGCCTGCACAGCCCTCGGGGATAAAGAATTCCACAGATTTCCCACCCTCTGAGTAAAGAAATTCCTGCTCATCTCAGTCTCAAATGGCCTATCCTTATTCTGAGACTGTGTCCCCTTCTTCCAGACTCACTAGACAGAGGGAACATTCTATCCATATCTACCCTGTCACACCCTGTAACAATTTTGTAAGTTTCAATGAGATCACCTCTCATTCTTTGAAACTCCAGAGAATTTGGGCCCAGTTTCTGCAGTCTCTCATCATAAGGGGATTAGTCTGGTGAATCTCAATTGCATTCCCTCTGTGACAAGTCTATCCTTCCTTAGATAAGGGGAGGTGATGGCGTAGTGGCATTGTCATGGGCGGCACAGTGGTTAGCACTGCAACCTCACAGCTCCAAAAACCTAGGTTTGATTCTGGCTACTGCCTGTGCAGAGTTTGCAACTTCTCCCTGTGACCATGTGGGTTTTTGCTGGGTGCTTTGGTTTCCTCCCGCAGCCAGAGACTTGCAGGTGATAGGTAAATTGGCTGTTGTAAATTGCTCCTATTGCAGGTAGGTGGTAGGGAATATGGGATTACTGTCGGGCTAGTATAAATGGGTGGTTTTTGGTCAGCACAGACTCGGTGGGCTGAAGGGCCTGTTTCAGTGCTGTATCTCTAAATAAATATAAAATAAGGAAACCAAAATTGTACAGAATACAGTGCTCTACCCCAAGGGTCACTGTTGGAACCACTGCTTTTTTTTGCTACAGATACATGACTTGGATCTTGGAATATAGAGCAGAATCTCAAAATATGCCGATAAAACCAAACTTGGAGGAGTGGCAAACAGTGAGGATGAAATGAACCACCTGCAACAGGACAATGATAGGCACGCAGAAGGGGCAGACAGGTGGCAGATGGAATTTAATAGTGACTAGTGTGAGGTGATGCATTTTGGCAGAAGAAATAGGGAGAGGCAATATATACTTAATGGCACAGTTCGAAAGAGCGTGCAGGAATGGAGGGACCTGTTCACTGTCACGTGAACAATTACTTCTTGTTGTGTGGCTCTCAGATTTGTAAACTTCACTGTACTGGAGTGAGGTGACATCTACTGGCAGGAAGCAAGAACTGCAACGAAGCAGCAGATACTCCACAGTCTGTCAGGGTGAAAGAAACATTGCAATGTGAGGAAATAGTGAATGGGTTTGATTGGGTTGATGGAGACATGATTCCACTTGTGGTGGAGTCCAAAGCAAAGGCCAGAAATATAAAATTGTCATTAATAAAAGATATGAGGAATTCATGATAAATGAATTTAGGTAGTGAGTGGGTGCAATCTAGACAGAATAGAAAGTGAGATTGGGTGGACAGAAGCAGTGTGAAAGGATGGCTCAAACAAAAGGTAAACAAACTGAAAGGTTAACTCTGTTTCTCTTTCCACAGATGCTGCCAGAGTTTCTGAACATTTAAAGCACATTCTGTTTTTATTTCAGAATTTGCAGGATGTTGCTTTGCTCTGAAAAAAAATGGATGATCGGCTTTGGCTGCCAGTGAAATTCCACAGGAGCTAAAAGGAAGTTCTGATATCAGTGGCATGTTGATCCAGGGGTATGATTCTTGCTTAGGGTGAGTGATTAATTAATGTGTGAGAGATCCTGGGTTCAAATCCTGGACAAGCCCTTCTTTGTTGGCGTTTTTAGTTTAAGGTCATCGATTGGTTTCAGCCTTGCAGAAGGCGGAATTGATTTCTATATGGAGCCTGATTGAGGACCAGAGGGCTGGATTCAAAGAGCTTGTCGACAAAATTGGAATGAATGAAATGTACAGAGAGCCAAGTAGGAATATAAAGTTGTAACTTTAACTGAAGCCTGGCTCCAAAAAACAACAGAACTGGGTTCTGGTATGGAAAGGAAACCTTTCCCATTTCTGTTGTTTGGCTTGCATTAACTCATTCATTTTCTTGTTTTTCACTTTGTTGATGCCTTTGAATAATTGTGGAAACTTCTTCAGGTTGTTTTCTTTCACCAGGTAGTTCTGACCTCTGATGATGATGATCGTAATGAGCTTCAACTCACTGATAGTTTTGGAACTGAGCAGATTTCCTTTGCTTGAGTCTACAACATGGAACTCAGTCTGACATGTGGACTCATGGGAGGTTTTGAATGCCACCACTGCTTTGAAGAATACAGTTGAATCCATCCAATAAGAGACCGAGTAGAAGTGACAGTTCAGTCAGTCGAACATTAAACTTTTAATTTCAGGGTGGTGAGTTGGAGTGCCATTTTGTTTTTCCCTTCTTTAAGGCTTCATTAGCAGAGAGTACAAGGAATGTTTGAAATGATATTCAGCAAAAGTATGAGAAAGTCTCACTTTGATTCGGGTCTCTGCAGCATCTCGCTGTGAAAGATTGAACTTCATCTCATTTCATTCCCAGCTCGGGGTCAGTGCGGCTCAGTGGGACTTCTGGCTGTCTCCCGCTACACAATCCATCAGTGCTGAGAAAGCAATGGGGAATATTATTCACGGCTCTGTTAGCAGAGGACTCCGATTTAAGGTGAATGGCAAAAGAACCAAAGGCAACATGAGGAAAAACATCTTTTGCACAGCGAGTGGTTAAGATCTGAAATGCACTGCTTGAGAGTGTGATGGAGGCTGATTCAACCATGGCTTTCAAAATGGTATAAGATAATTATCTGAAGTGAAAAAAGTTGCATGTCTTCATCGAATACATGAGTCGGTGGCATGAGCTGAGTTGCTCGTGCAGAGAAGCAGCACAAGCACAATGAGCTGAATGGCTTCCTTTTGTTCTGTAACTATTCTATGATCTATGATTCTTTTCAGAGTGAAATCAACACTCACATACAAGAAACTCACAGGTACAATGTAAACCCCACACTAACAGACCAGCGAATGCTAGGGACAGAGTAAAACCAATCAGTCCTAGACTAGAAACTGACAGGTGCACAGTAAACTTCGCATTTCCAGACCAGAAATTGACAGATACAGTGTGAAACCCACAGTCACTTAGCAGCAGTTGGCAGGTAACGTGTAAAAATCTTTCTTTCATATCCCAGCTGCAAGGTACAAAGAAAATTAGGTACAAACCCAGGCTCAAACTTCAAGGACTGAGAGATACAAAGCAAAACACATACTCACCTACAAGTACAGAGAAGAGGACACACTCAGAGGAGGTGCAGATTAAAGACACATGCATGTAACAGAAACTGATAGGGATAGAATCAAACGCTTTCTCACTTCTCAGAAACTGATAGATATAGACAAAAGCTGATGCCCACAAGCAAGTTGTTGAAAGATATGTGGTGAAACTCACATAGCAATAGCAGAAACAAACAGGTACTGAATAATACCCACAGTCACAGACCAAAAACTGAAATATACTGAGTTAAACACCACTTTCTCACACCAGAAACTCATGGCTACAAAATGAAGCTGACTCTATCCTCCCAGGCATTGACAGGGATAAACGAAAACACTCACGACGATACCAGGTCATGAAATGTCCGAAATAAAACCGATCAGCTGAAAGAATAGCATTAATGACAGGTGTGGTACCCAGAATGCTCAGCGGCCTAGAATCCGCCCGATCTGTGACAGAAGTGGGGCGCGCAGGCGCAGTAGAGACAGCTCTGTCAGCAGCTGGAGCTACGGGTTCGGAGTTGGAGCGGGATATTCACAAAGTGCGAGAAGACCGCGCCCTTTGCGGGCTCACACAGCTGGAGCAGTGCCTCAGGACCACAATAAGAAGGAACAATCCCATCTGTATCCCTGCAGATGGCGGCGGTGAAGCTTTTCCCGGTGAGGCTTCCCGAAACGGCGTCTATAAATGGATAAGAATTAGGGACTGGGCAGGGAGCGTCTCTAAATGCATAACATTTGGGTACTGGTCAGGGAGCGTCTCTAAATGAATAAGATTTGGGGACTGGGCCGGGAGCGTCCATAATTGCTTCAGAATTGGGGACTGGTTAGGAAGCGTTTTTTTATTCGTTGGTGGGATGTGGGCGTCGCTGGCTCGATCTCAGCTCGAGTAATGTGTCCAGTTCTGGGCACCAGGCTTTAGAAAGGACATCAAAGCTTCTGAGAAAATTCAGAGGGGATTTACTAGAATGATCCAAGAGATGAGGGGTGTCAGTTCTCTGGACAGGCTGGTGAAGCTGGGATTGTTCTCTTCAGAGTAGAGAAGGTTAAGGGAAGATTTAATAGAGGTTTTCAGAATCATGAAGGATTTTCATAGGGTAGAGAGGAAGAAACTGTTTCCAATGTCCTGGGGGTCAGTAACCAGAGGACACAGATTTAAAATAATTGGCCAAAAATGTCAAGGGGAGGTGAGGAGAGATCTTTTTACCCAGTATCTGATTCGGATTTGGAATGAATTGTCTGACAGGGTGGTGGAAACAGATTCAATTATAACGTTCATAAAGGAATTGGACAAATATTTCAAAGTGAAATTCTCCAGGATTATGGGGAAATAGGCAGGGGGTTGGACTACTTGCATCTTTTTGTTAGAGAGTCAGCAGAGGCACAAAGGGGCCGAATGGCCTCCTTCTGTGCTGTATGATTCTATGAACATAAGAACGAGGAGCCGGAGTCGGCAAGTCAGCCACTCGAGCCTGCTCTGCCATTCAATACAATCATGGCTGATCTCATCACAGCAGTTCTTGTTTCTTGCCAGTAGATGTCACTTCACTCCAATGCAGTGAAGTTTACAAATCTGAGAGAGAAACAACAGGAAAGAATTGTTCACATTATATTGAATGTGTGGGATTTAGAAATACTAGGAGTGGAGACGAGTTATTACTTGTCTGCTCGATCCCCATTGCCCTGTAAAATTATTTCCTTCATGTACCCATTCAGATACCTTTTGTAATCATCGATTGTCTCCATTTCCACCGCCCTCGTGGGCAGCGAGTTACAGATCATCACCAATCAGTGTAAAAAAGTTCTTGCGCACATTCCCCCCTGTACCTCCTCTCCAAAAGCTTCAGTCTGTGTCCCCTGGTCCTTGTACCAATAGTTAATGGGAACAATGTTTCCTTGCCAACTTATTTAAAACTGTCACAGCCTAAAACACATCTATAAATTCTCCCCTAACTCTCCTTTGATACAGGCAGAACAGCCCTAGCTTTTCCAACCTAACCTTGTAACTAAAATCCTCCATCCCTGGATCCATTCTGGTGAATTTCCTCTGCATCCTCTCAAGGACCCTCACATTCTTTCTAAAGTCTGCTGAGCAGAACTGGAAGCAACACGCCAATTGGGGCCTGACCAGAGCTTTATAATGGTTCAGCATAACTTTCCTGCTTTGTACTCAATGCCTCTAATAATAAAGCCCAAGATCCCATATGCTTTGCTAACCACTCTCGCAATATGTCTTGCCACCTTCAAAGATTGATGCACATGCGCACCAAATCCATCTATTCCAGCACACTCTTTAGAACTGTGCCATTAAGTATATATTGCCTCTCCCTATTCCTTATGCCAAAATACATCACCTCACACTTATCACTGTTAAATCCCATCTGCCACCTGTCTGCCCATTCTGCTAGCCTATCATTGTCCTGTTGCAGGCAGTTCATATCATCTTCACTGTTTGCCACTCCTCCAAGTTTGTTGTCATCGGGAGATTTTGAGATTCTACTCAATATTCCAAGATCCAAGTCATTTATCTTTGGCAAAAAAGCAGTGGTTCTCGCACTGACCCTTGGGGAACACCACTGTCGACTAACCTCCAGTCTGACAAAGAACCATTTCATAAGACTCGCTGTTTTCTGTCCTAAAACCAATTTTCTATCCAATTGGACATTGACCCTCCTATACCACGAACCTCAATTTTGTTAACCGCCCTTTTATGTGGTACCTTGTCAAACGCTTCCTTAAAATCTATATAAACAACATCCACTGCATTCCCTTCATCAACCTGCTCTGTTAGTTCATCAAAAAATGCAATTAGATTAGTCAAGCATGAACTTCCATTTATAAATCCTGCTCACTCTACTTAATTAACTCAAACCTCTCCAAGTGACTGTTGATTTTTTACCCTGATTATTCTTTCAAAAACCTTACCCACCACTGCTGTTAATCTAACTGGCCTGTAGTTAGCCGGACTGTCCTTACACACTTTCTGAGTAGCGGCGTCGCATTTGCCACTATTTTCCCTCTGGGACCTCCCCCGTATCCAGGGAAGATTGGAAGATTATACCGAACCCTTCCATTATCTGCATCCGCAGTTCCTTTCGCAACCTGGGATGCAAGCCATCCGGACCAGGTGATTTATCTACCCGAAGCACAGCCAGCCTTTTTAGTACCTCCCTCTCTCAATTTGTACCCTATCCATTGCCTCTACTCTCTTCACTTCTACTGATATTTTGGCCAATTCCACTTCCTTAGTGATCACTGATAAAAAGTACTCATTCAGTAGATTAACATTGCCCTGCACCTCGAAGCATATATTATTCTTTTTGTCCCGAATAGGCCCTACTCAACCTCTTACTACCCACTTATCATTTACATGCTGCTCGAAGAATGTTGGGTTTCCTTTCATGTTGACTGCCATTCTATGCTCATAGAAATAGAAAATAAGCAAATATAGAAGATATAAGTATTTCCCATCCTTGATGAGGTGGAACTTTTTTATGTTGTGGGTGGTAATGTCTTGGCCCACGAGTGTGGTGGAAACAGAGACAATCAATGATTTGAAAAGGAAATTGGATGGATACTTGAAGGAAAGAAACTTGAAGAACGAAAGGGATCGAGCTGGTGAGTGGAACTGACTTGATTGCTCCGGGGAGAGCCAGCATGGACGTGATAGGCTAAACGACCACCTTCTGTGCTGTAAATGACTCTGTGTTGTTTCTCAAATCCAATCCACTGGTTCTTGGTAAATAATTTCAAAGTAAATTGTGCAACTAGAAAATCAGAACCAAGGCGACGGACGCATAAGGAAGCGAAATTGCTGAAACCCAGGATTGAACTGGGGACCTTTAAATTTTCAGTCTCACAATCTCCCATCTGAGCTATTTTAGCCGCACAGTAACAATGTCTTGGTGTTCTTGTTTTGGAAGAAAATACATACATTCAAGTTTTCCAAAAAATTAAAGAACACAACATGTGAGTAATATTCCCCATTGCTTTGTCAGTACTGATGGATTGTGAAGCGGGAGACAGCCAGAAGTGCCACTGAGCCGCACAGACCCCGAGCTGAGAATGAAATGAGATAAAATTCAATCTTTCATTGTGAGATGCTGCAGAGCGATAAGGGTCCTGAATCAAAGCGAGACTTGCTCATTTCAAACACTCGCTGTACTCTCTGCTCATGAAGCCTTAAAAAAGGGAAAAACAGAATGGCACTCAAACTCACAACCCTGCCATTAAAAGTCTCATGTTCGACTGACAGAACTGTCATTTCTACTCGCTCTCTTATTGGATGGATGCAACTCCAACGCAGTGGTGGCATTCAAATCCTCCCATGGGTCCACGTGTCAGACTGAGTTCCATGTTGTAGACTCAAGCAAAGGAAATCTGCCCACTTCCAAAACTATCAGCGAATTGAAGCTGATTACAATCAACGTCATCAGAGGTCAGAACTACCTGGTGAAAGAAGACACTCTGAAGAAGGATCCACAATTATTCAAAGGCATCGACAAAGTGAAAAACAAGAAAATCGATGATTCAATGCCAGCCAAACAACAGAAACAATGAAGAATTCCATTCCATTCCAGTCCAGAACCCAGTCCTGTTGTTTTTGGAGTCAGGTCTCAATTACTGCAACAACTTTATATTCCCACGTGGCTATCTGTCCATTTAGTTCATTTCAATTTTGTCGACAAGCTCTTTGAATCCAGTTGTCTGGTCCTCAAGCCAGCTCCGTATGGAAGTCAATGCCACCTTCTGCAAGGCTGAAACCAATAGATAACCTTAATCGGAAAATGCCAGCAGACCAGGGCTCGTCGGGGACTTGAACCCGGGATCTCGCGCATGTTCGTCAACCATACGCCCGAAGCGAGAATCATACCCAGAGACCAACAAGCCACTGACAGCTCAGGATTTATTAGCTGCTGTGGAATTTCACTGGAACCCCCCAGCCAATGTTCCATTTTTTTCAGATCAAAGCGACATCCTGCAAATGTGGAAATAAAAACAGAAAGTGCTGGAACTGTTCAGCAGCTCTGGCAGCATCTGTGCTGAGAGAAACACAGTTAACGTTTCAGGGCACTCACCTTTTGTTTCAGCCATCCTTTCAGACTGCTTCTGTCCATCCAATCTCACTTTCTATTCCATCCACGTTCTCACCATTCACTACGTAACTACATTGTTCATGAATTCCTCATTTCTTTTATTATTGACAATTTTGTATTTCTGGCCTTTGCTTCAGACACCACCACAAGTGGAATCATGTCTCCATCTACCCAATCAAACCACTTCGCTGTATCCTCACATTGCAATGTTTCTTTCACCCTGACAGACTGTGGAGTTTCTGCTGCTGATTGCAGTTCTCGCTTCCCGCCAGTAGATGTCACCTCACCCCAATACAATGAAGTTTACAAATCTGAGAGAGACACAACAGGAAATAATTGTTCACATTATAGTGAATGTGTGGGATTTAGAAATACTAGGAGTGGAGACGAGTTATTATTGCACTCTGCTATTACATCTTTTATAATGGACTCCAGTATTTTCCCCACGACTGATGTCAGGCTAACCGGTAGATAATTCGCTGTTTTCTTTCTGCCTCTTTTTTTAATTAGTGGAGTTACATGAACTACCCTCCAATCCGTTGGAACTGTTCCAGAGTCGATAGAATTTTGAAAAAAGTCCAGAAATGAATCTGCTATTTCAGGGGCCACTTCCTTAAGTACTCTGTGATGTAGATTATCAGGCCCTGGGGATTTATCGGCCTTTAATCCCATCAATTTCCCAAACATTCCTTACTAATATTGATTTCATACAATTCCTCCTTCTCACTAGACCCTATGTTCCCCAACATTTCTGGGAGGTAATTTGTATCCTCCTTTGTGAAGACAGAACCAAAGTATGTATTTAATTGGTCCGCCATTTCTTTGTTCCCCATTATAAATTCCCCCGTTTCTGACTGTAAGGGACCCACATTTGTCTTCACTAATCTTTTTCTCTACACATATCTATAGAAGCTTTTACAGTCAATTTTTATGTTCTCTGCTCGCTTACTCTCATACTCTATTTCCCCCTTCTTAATCAATCCTTTTGTCCTCCTCTGCTAAATTCCAAACTGCTCACAATCTTCAGGTTTGCTGCTGTTTCTGGCCATTTTATATTTCTCCTCCTTGGATCTAATACTTTCCCTAATTTCTTTTGTAAGCCACAGTTGAGCCACCCTTCCTCTTTTACTTTTGCACAGACAGGAATGAACAATTGTTATAATTCATCCAAGCGCTCTTTAAATGCTAGCCATTGCCGATCCACTGTCAACCCTTTAAGCAATGTTCCCCAATCTATCATAGCCAACTCCCGCCTCATACCTTCAAAGTTTCCTTTGTTTAGATTAAGGACCCTAATCTCGGAATCAACTCTCTCACTCTCCATCTTAATGAAGAATTTTATCATATTATGGGCGCACTTCCCCAAGGGACCCCACACAACAAGATTGTTAACTAATCCTTACTCATTACACAGTACCCAGACTAGGATGGCCTGTTCTCCAGAGGTGTTATACACCTCTATCAATTCTCCACTCAATCTCCTTTGATATAGGCAGAATAATCCTAGCTTTTCCAACCTAACCTTGTAACTAAAATCCCCCATCCCTGGATCCATTCTGGTAAATTGCCTCTGCATCCTCTCAAGGACCCTCACATTCTTTCTAAAGTCTGCTGAGCAGAACTGGAAGCAACACTCCAATTGGGGCCCAACCAGCGTTTTAAAATGGTTCAGCATAACTTCCCTGCTTTTGTCCTCAATGCCTCTATTTATAAATCCCAAGTTCCCATATGCTTTGCTAACCACTCTCGCAATATGTCTTGCCACATTCAAAGATTGATGCACATGAACCCCAAGTCCCTCTATTCCAGCACACTCTTTAGAACTGTGCCATTAAGTATATATATTATGGAAAGCTGTAGGAACAACAGGGTGGTGGTGATAGGAGATTTTAATTTTCCCAACATTGACTGGGATTCACTTAGTGTTAGAGGTCGAGATGGAGCAGAATTTGTGGGGAGCATCCAGGAGGGTTTTCCAGAGCAGTATGTAAATAGTCCAACTCGGGAAGGGACCATACTGGACCTGGTGTTGGGGAATGAGACTGGCCAGGTGGTTGAAGTTTCAGTAGGGGACTACTTTGGGAATAGTGATCACAATTCCATAAGTTTTAGAATACTCATGGACAAAGACGAGAGTGGTCCTAAAGGAAGAGTGCTAAATTGGGGCAAGTCCAACTATATCAAAATTCGGCAGGAGCTGGGGAATGTAGATTGGGAGCAGCTGTTTGAAGGTAAATCCACATTTGGTATGTGGGACGCCTTTAAAGAGAGGTTGATTAGCGTGCAGGAGAGACATGTTCCTGTGAAAATGAGGGGTAGAAATGGCAAGATTAGGGAACCATGGATGACAGGTGTAATTGTGAGACTAGCTAAGAGGAAAAAGGAAGAATACATAAGGTCTAGGCGGCTGAAGAAAGACGAAGCTTTGAAAGAATATCGGGATTGTAGGCGCAATCTGAAACGAGGAATTAAGAGGGCTAAAAGGGGTCATGAAATATCTTTAGCTAACAGGGTTAAGGAAAATCCCAAAGCCTTTTATTCATATATAAGGAGCAAGAGGGTAACTAGAGAAAGGATTGACCCACTCAAGGACAAAGGAGGAAAGTTATGCGTGGAGTCAGAGAAAATGGGTCAGATTCTAAATGAGTACTTTGCATCGGTATTCACCGAGGAGAGGGACGTGACGGATGTTGAGGACAGGGACAGATGTTTGATTACTCTAGGTAAAGTCGGCATGAGGAGGGAGGAACTGTTGGGTATTCTGAAACGCATTAAGGTGGACAAGTCCCCAGGTCCGGATGGGATCTATCCCAGGTTACTGAGGGAAGCGAGAGAGGAAATAGTTGGGGCCTTAACAGATATCTTTGCAACATCCTTCAACACAGGTGAGGTCCCAGAGGACTGGAGAATTGCTAATGTTGTCCCCTTGTTTAAGAAGGGTAGCAGGGATAATCCAGGTAATTATAGACCGGTGAGCCTGACGTCAGTGGTAGGGAAGCTGCTGGAGAAGATACTGAGGGATAGGATCTATTCCCATCTGGAAGAAAAAGGGCTTATCAGTGATAGGCAACATGGTTTTGTGCAGGGAAGGTCTTGTCTTACCAACTTAATAGAATTCTTTGAGGAAGTGACAAAGTTGATTGATGAGGGAAGTGCTGTAGATGTCGTGTACATGGACTTCAGTAAAGCGTTTGATAAGGTTCCCCATGGCAGGCTGATGGAGAAAGTGAAGGAGCATGGGGTTCAAGGTGTACTAGCGAGATGGATGAAGAACTGGCTGGGCAACAGGAGACAGAGAGTAGCAGTGGAAGGGAGTTTCTCAAAATGGAGATTATTGACCAGTGGTGTTCCACAGGGATCCGTGCTGGGACCACTGTTGTTTGTGATATACATAAATAATTTGGAGGAAAGTATCGGTGGTCTGATCAGCAAGTTTGCAGACGACACTAAGATTGGTGGAGTAGCAGATAGTGAAGGGGACTGTCAGAGAATACAGCAGAATATAAATAGATTGGAGAGTTGGGCAGAGAAATGGCAGATGGAGTTCTATCAGGGCAAATGCGAGGTGATGCATTTTGGAAGATCCAATTCAAGAGTGAACAATACAGTAAATGGAAAAGTCCTGGGGAAAATTGATGTACAGAGAGATTTGGGAGTTCAGGTCCATTGTTCCCTGAATGTGGCAACGCAGGTCAATAGAGTGGTCAAGAAGGCATACGGCATGCTTTCCTTCATCAGACGGGATATTGAGTACAAGAGTTGGCAGGTCATGTTACAGCTGTATAGGACTTTGGTTCGGCCAAATTTGGAATACTGCGTGCAGTTGTGGTCGCCACATTACCACAAGGATGTGGATGCTTTGGAGAGGGTGCAGAGGAGGTTCACCAGGATGTTGCCTGTTATGGAGGGCGCTGGCTATGAAGAGAGTTTGAGTAGATTAGTATTATTTTCATTAGAAAGACGGAGGTTGAGGGAGGACCTGATTGAGGTGTACAAAATAATGAGAGGTATAGACAGGGTGGATAGCAAGAAGCTTTTTCCCAGAGTGTGAGATTCAATTACAAGGGGACACGAGTTCAAAGTGAAAGGGGAAAAGTTTAGGGAGGATATGCGTGGAAAGTTCTTTACGCAGAGGGTGCATGGAACGCATTGCCAGCGGAGGTGGTAGACGCGGGCACGATAGCGTCTTTTAAGATGTATCTAGACAGATACATGAATGGGCAGGAAGTAAAGAGACACAGACCCTTCGAAAATAGGCGACAGGTCTAGATAGAGGATTTGGATCGGCGTAGGCTTGGAGGGTCGAAGGGCCTGTTCCTGTCCTGTAATTTTCTTTGTTCTTTGTTCTTTGCCTCTCCCTATTCCTTCTGCCAACATACATCACGTCACACTTGTCACTATTAAATTCCATCTGCCACCTGTCTGCCCATTCTGCTCGCCTATCACTGTCCTGTTGCAGGCAGTTCATATCATCCTCACTGTTTGCCACTCCTCCAAGTTTGGTGTCATCGGCATATTTTGAGATTCTACTCTGTATTCCAAGATCCCAGTTACTTACCTTTAGCAAAAAAAGCAGTGGTTCTAGCACTGACCCTTGGGGAACACCACTGTCGACTAACCTCCAGTCTGACAAAGAACCATTTCATAAGACTCGCTGTTTTCTGTCCTTAAACCAATTTTCCATCCAATTGGACATTGACCCTCCGATCGCATGAACCTCAATTTTGTTAACCGCCCTTTCATGTGGTACCTTGTCAAACGCTTCCTTAAAATCCATAGTAACAACATCCACTGCATTCCCTTCATCAACCTGCTCTGTTAGTTCATCAAAAAATACAGTTCGATTCGTCAAGCATGAACTTCCATTTATAAATCCATGCTCACTCTCCTTTATTAACTCAAACCTCTCCAAGAGACTGTTGATTTTTTACCCTGATTATTCTTTCTAAAACCTTACCCACCACTGCTGTTAATCTAACTGGCCTGTAGTTACCCAGACTGTCCTTACACCCTTTCTTGAATAAGGGTGTCACATTTGCCACTGTTTAATCCTCTGGCACCTCCCCCGTATCCAGGGAAGATTGGAAGATTATAGCAAGCCCTTCCGTTATCTGCATCCGCATTTCCTTTCGCAACCTGGGATGTCAGCCATCCGGACCAGGTGATTTATCTACCCGAAGCACAGCCAGCCTTTTTAGTACCTCCCTCTCTCAATTTGTACTCTCTCCATTGCCTCCACTCTCTTCACTTCGACTGATATTTTGTCCAATTCCACTTCCTTAGTGATCACTGATGCAAAGTACTCATTAAGTAGATTAACATTGCCCTGCACCTCGAAGCTTATGTTATCCTTTTTGTCCCGAATAGGCCCTACTCAACCTCTTACTACCCACTTATCATTACATGCTGCTCGAAGATTTTTGGGTTCCCTTTCATGCTGACTGCCAGTCTATTCTCATGGAAATAGAGAATAAGCAAATATAGAAGATATAAGTATTTCCCATCCTTGATGAGGTGGAACTTTTTTATGTTGTGGGTGGTAATGACTGGGCCCACGAGTGTGGTGGAAGCAGAGACAATCAATGATTTGAAAAGGAAATTGGATAGATACTTGAAGGAAAGAAACTTGAAGGAGGAAAGGGATCGAGCTGGTGAGTGGAACTGACTTGATTGCTCCGGGAAGAGCCAGGATGGACGTGATCGGCTAAACGACCACCTTCTATGCTGTAAATGACTCTGTGTTGTTTCTCAAATTCAATCCACTGGGGCTTGGTAAATAATTTCAAAGTAAATTGTGCAACTGGAAAATCAGAACCAAGGCAAGGGACGCATAAGGAAGCGGAATTGCTGAAACCCAGGATTGAATCAGGGACCTTTAGATATTCAGTCTAACGCTCTCCCAACTGAGCTACTTCAGCCCTACATTAACAGTGGCTTGGTGTCCTTGTTTTGGAAGAAAATACATACATTCAAGTTTTCCAAAAAATTAAAGAACACAACATGTGAGTAATATTCCCCATTGCTTTGTCAGTACTGATGGATTGTGAAGCGGGAGACAGCCAGAAGTGCCACTGAGCCGCACAGACCCCGAGCTGAGAATGAAATGAGATAAAATTCAATCTTTCATAGTTAGATGCTGCAGAGAGGTAAGATTCCTGAATCAAAGCGAGACTTGCTCATTTTCAAACACTCCCTGTACTCTTTGCTCGTGAAGCCTTAAAGAAGGGAAAAACAGAATGGCACTCAAACTCACAACCCTGCCATTAAAAGTCTCATGTTCGACTGACAGAACTGTCATTTCTACTCGCTCTCTTATTGGATGGATGCAACTCCAACGCAGGGGTGGCATTCAAATCCTCCCATGGGTCCACATGTCAGACTGAGTTCCATGTTGTCGACTCAAGCAAAGGAAATCTGCTCAGTTCCAGAACGATCAGCGAATTGAAGCTGATTACGATCAACATCATCAGAGGTCAGAACTACCTGGTGAAAGAAGGCACCCTGAAGAAGGATCCACAATTATTCAAAGGCATCGACAAAGTGAAAAACAAGAAAAACAAGAAAATCAATAAGCAAGATGCTGGAGTGAGTTAAGAATCACAGAATCATAGAAAGTTGAGCGCACAGAAAGAGGCCACTTGGCCCATCATGTCTGTGGCGGCTGAAAAATGATCCACCTGTTCTAATCCCACCTTCCAGCATTTGGTCCGTAGCCCTGCAGATTACGGCACTTGAGGTGATTATCCAGACTCCTTTTGGATGAGTTGAGGGTTTCTGTCTCAACCACCCTTTCAGGCAGTGAGTTCCACACCCACACCATCCTCTGGGTGAAAAGGTTTTTCCTCGTCTCCCCTCTAATTTTTCTACCAATCACTTTAAATCTATGCCCCCTCGTCACTGACCTCTCTGCTGATGTGAATAGACCCTGCGCTTCCACTCTATTTAGACCGCTCAAAATTTTGTACATTTCAATCGGATCTCCTCTCAGCCTTCTCTGTTCCAAGGAGAACAGCCCCAGCCTATCCAGTCTTTCCTCATAGCTGCATTTTTCCAGTCCTGGCAACATCCTTGTAAATCTCCTCTGTACCTTCTCTGGTGCAATTGCATCCTTTCTGTAATGAGGTGTCCAGAACTGCACACAGAACTCAAGTTGTAGCCTAACCAATGAGTTATACAGTTGCAGCATAAGCTCGCTGCTCTTGTATTCTATACCTCGGCTAACAAAGGAAAGGAGTCCATCTGCCTTCTTAACCACTTTATCGACCTGTACTGCCATCTTCAGGGATCTGTGGACATTCAATCCAAGATCTCTCGCTTCCTCTATACTTCTCAGTATCGTGTATTCTGTTGCCTTGTTTGACCTCCCCAAATGCATCACCTCACACTTCTCCAGGTTGAATTCCATTTGCCACTTTTCTGCCCACCTGAGCAAACCATCAATATCTTCCTGCAGCCGACAGCTATCCTCCTCATTATCTACATCATGGCCAATCTTTGTGTCGTCTGCAAAGGTCTTGATCATGCCCCCTACATTGACTTCCAAATCGCTAATATGTACCACAAAAAGCAGGGGACCTTGTACTGAGCCCTGCAGAACACCACTGGAAACAGCCCTCCAGTCGCTAAAACACCCGTCAACAATTACCCTTTGTTTCCTGCCACAGAGCTAATTTTGTATCCACCTTACTGCATTTCCCTGGATCCCATGGATTTTTATTTTTTTAACCAGTCTGCCATTTGGGACCTTGCCAAATGCCTTGCTAACATCCATGTAGGACACGTCAGCTGCACTACCCTCATTTATCTTCCTTGTTACATCTTCAAAAAATTCCATCAAGTTGGTCAAACAAGATCTTCGCTTAAAAATCCATGCTGACTGTCCTTGATTAACCTGTGCTTTTCGAACTGACAGTTTATTCTGTCTCTCAGAATAGGTTCCAGTTATTGGGCCATGACTGAGGTTAGTCTGACTGGCCTGTAATTACTCGGTCTTTCCTTCGCTCCCTTTTTCAATAGAGGTTCAACCTCTTTTGAAGCAGACTATTGTAAATTTCACAATTCGCATGGGAAAAAGTATTAAATACTTCACTTGCAAGTTCTAATGTTACTGGCGAAATGAGGGCTTATGTATGATTTGAACCCAGGACCACACACAAATACACAGCAGGAATTCTGCTCCTTTACCAAAAAGCCATCTCCTTTATAGAGATGTAAATATGCAATATTGGAAGAGTGGAGGACTTGGGACCAAGACAGTGACTTTGACTTTTCTGCCTGTCTTCCAAATTCTGCAAGGTTCCATACAGACAGTTAATGAACTGTCAGGGTGTTACTTTATTCCATTCTTCTTCTTCTTCTTCTTCTTCTTAGGCAGTCCCTCGAGAACGAGAATGATTTTCTTCCACTTCAGGGTTCTGGGTCCAGTGACTAGATGTCTACTTAAATCGCAGAGAAATTAAACACTTTTCAATTTGTCTCACGACATAAATAGCAACATTTGCAGATATTTCACAGCTGCATGATTGGATGCTGCTAACGTTGTTACACTCAGTTCACATGGTACCTTAATGTTGCAATAAATATTATAATATCTATTCAGGTAACTGTCATCCCACAGCTGCAAAATTTCACTGGTTCAACATTCTCATCAAACACTAAAGCATTCCACAAAGCAAGCCTTACAAATTCAACACCAGTTTCTCTTTTGGAGTCTCTCTGGTGTAATCTGATCTCTGATAGATTACTGGTGATCATCCTCCACATGAGCAGTCGTCCTAATCCCATGTGCCTGTCCTGTTCCCACCTCCCTTTCCTGTATACACAACAGAATTCCATACTGCTGATATATGCTGGTAAACACTTTCCTTGTTCTATGAAACTGTGATTGCAGTGGAAATCCGCAAGAGAGGAAGCTATTGTTGGCACCTTTAACTCTGCAGCCAGTGACCAGAAGAATTCTCACTCCTGAACAAGGACTGTTTCAATTTCCTTTTGGAAGATCACATCATCACATAAAGAAAGTGAAGTGGTTTTGTTTCACAGTGACCACAGAGGAGTTTTAAAATAAACTATTAAAGTATGAATTCATATTTTATTTTGAATGCTACATTGGAGGTTAATTTCACAGACAGTCCTGCAGTTTATGATTTGTGTGAAATCAGTGAGATTGTGAGTTGGGTCGACCCCTCCCTATCAGAGTCACCAGGACAAAGGGAGTGTTTTTAGTCATCGACATCTTGCTCAGTTCATCATTTTGGTGGCTGGCTCTTGAACTCACATCGTCTCCTGACAGTGACAGAAGTAAACAAGTCATCGCTGAGGATTTCAAGTGCTATTTAAAGATTAATCACCTTTTACTGTTCACTTACTGCTGGAGGTTTGAAGAGGACATTTGAAACACGTTGGGAGACTTTCTGGGAAACTTTGTCAAGACTTCACCAACACTCTGTCAGCATTTATTCGGGAAATACTCTGAGGATTTCACCTATGAAGAGTAAGTGCTGTGTTACTCCACCTTATTGGAAACTTTATAGGAATCAGCAGGAGAAAGGGAGCGTTTGGTCATTGACTTCTTGCTCGGTCTGCGGGAGAAATGGGAGGAGGACACGAGGCCAGGCTGAGCCGCACCAGCCGCGGCAGGAGAGAAGGACAGGAGAGACAGGAGAGGGAGGTGGACTCCTTCCCCTCTGTAAGTACAGGACATTCCTCCTCCTTTGGACCTCCTCCATCAAGACCTCCAGTACTGTATCTGTGAACCTGTGCCTTCGTTCCCTCAGTGCCTGAGTGATCCTGAAACATGCTGTTGTGTGTCAGACAGCACACTTCACACCTTCAGTGGAAATGTGTGTGTGGAACCCACTTATACTGCACCAAGAACATTGCTTCGCATCAGCACTCGAGTGATGAACTGCAGCTTTCTGCTTGCATGCCTCCAGGCAATATCAAATTATGGTCATCAGAATGTTGTGTGAAAACCAGATTTCAAACAGGCGAGTCTTATTATCACAGCACCCATATCCCAAAATCACCAACTGGAATTTCCTTCCGAAAACCACCCACTTCTGGGAGCTGGTCTGGCAAGTGAAGTGGGACACGGCCCCACAGCAAAACTCCACACCAGAAGTGACCACTGGGATTTCTGCCATGATTTCCCTCTCTGAGCCTCTGTAACTCTGATCATTTTGTGACAGTGCACCCATCAGAATCAAATGACTGGAGCGACGGGGCAGAAATGGCTAAATGTGAACACACAGTGGGCTAATTCTGGAGTACGGATTTACCAGGAGTTATGGCAATGATGATGAAACTGCAGTTTCTGAGCAGTCAATGCTACGTTGTCAGAATGCCAGCTATGGAAGCAGTAACTGTTGTCACTGTAGAAGTGACCAGACCTCTTCTACCCTCCTCTTAATCTCTGGTTGGCAGCTACATTAATCTCCCGGACGGCCAGTGCCCAGGGTTTTCCTCACTTCTTGTGTTGCCTCCCTCATTGTGTTGTCGGTGTGAGTTCTGGACTCCTCTAATTGTCCCGTCATCTGCACCAGGAGAGAAGAGACTGTCTCCACAGCCTGTGTGTGAGACCAATGCTCATCAATCATTGATCTTTACCAGCCGGGGCCTCGGAGATCTTGCTCTTGGAATCCTCAGCTGAGACCTCCTGCTTCTGTCACCCCCGGGGAGAGACAGATTTCTCCTCAATGTTATCCCCAGTTCCTCCTGCTCACTGCTGCTCTGTGTCAGGAATACTGCCTCCCTGAATGGGTTTGAAGATTCACCAATAGTTACAATAACACAACAGAATATTTATTTAATTACAATCCATACATTTACAAATGTGTAGGTCATGTTGAAAGAATGATCAGTTTGTTGTTCTGAAGAGGAGGAGGTGGAGGAGGATCGAGGTCTGTGTCTTTAGGTTTCATTCTGGTGGGGGACAGCAGCAGTTCATTACACAGCTCGTCCACCAGGTAACCCACCGGGCGGGTCAGACACGTTCCAGCTGCTGCAGGAGTAAAGTTGAAAAGGTCACTGCGTGTTCTCGGAGCTGCTCCTGCTCATTATTGAAGAATAACTCACAATCCATGGTATAGGAATTGATCTTTCACTGATCAATGGTTTTGCTTCTGAGAGTGAATCACAGCAGAGAGAATTCACAGCTAAATTTCAAACATCTATAAGTAGGGAGCTGTGTGTCAATAGTGTGGAGACACTAAAGATCCCTTTGAATCAGACAATTATAGAGTCGGAGCTGAATACATGGAAAGAAATGAAGGATGGGAACAGATGATGAACCTCTGAAAATTCAACAAAGGGGTTGTTCTGCTGCCAGAGCAATGGTGGAATATGCTGGTCCCGGTCTGCCTGGTATTGTGGAGCAGCTGGCTTCTCACATCCTTAAGATCCAACACTGTCAGGCAGTCACTGTGACTGTCTTCCTTGGAGAAGTGATAAAAGCTCCACAGGTTTCGAAGCATCTTAAACTAACTGCTGTGATAGGTATCTGAGGAAGTCCATGTAACTCCCATTGGGCTCCTCTAGATATCTATGAGGAAGCCTCGGCAGATCCAGTAATTGGCAAGATCATCCACAGTGTTGACCTACAAGATCTGATGATCTCCTCACTCTTTCCATCCAAGTGCAACAATAAGTGAACCAGTTTGGAATGGACCTGTTGGTAGAAGAAAGATCTTCACCCTCAGATTCCACTTGGTCAAGTTTCCCAACACATTGGAACATTTCCACCTGTACTTTCTCACACCTTCCCTCAAAGAGTGACTGAATTCTGCTGAGGATTGTATCGACAAAGGGTGGATTAGTATTTGCTCTCAACTGAATCATGTATGACAGCACCTCAAGCATTTGCATCTCTTTGTTCTGCTTATTCCTCAACTGGTTAATGATTGAGTCCAGCACCCTCCAAAACCAACCAACATCTCCAAAGGTCATGTTCTCCAGGCCCCTGACACACTG